>NC_092343.1:353435070-354035070 GCF_046630445.1 Rutidosis leptorrhynchoides
ATATAATTATATAAGCAGTAATATTATAAAAGGGGGGTTTTACCGTTTAATGACCGGTTTGTTGATTTTAAATAAAGCGTAAAGATAAATGACGATAATTAAAAAGCGTAAAATAAATAACAATATTAAAATGACAATAAATAAAATGAGAGTAAATAAAAGTACGATGAGAAATACAATAAAAGAATTATGCTTATTTAAACTTCCGTAATCATGATGTTTGACGTTTTGATTTTGATTAATTGTTACCCGGGTTAATTGTCCTTTGTCCTGGCTTATTTGATACCTATCTGGGTTTTGCCCATAATAGTCCATCGGTCATAATTATAATATGCTCGTCAAATTAACCTTATTCCCGAAGTCAAATATTCTAATTAATTTGGGATTCGAACTGTAACAAGGTTATAATACTTTGTTAATAATTACACCAGGCTATCGACTGCGTGTAATCCAAGGTTTTAATACTTTGTTAACAATTACACCAATTATCCTTGTATGTAATCTACCCCTATTTTAATTAGTCCATGATACATTAATTTATTCACTTGGCCATAATGAATAATCAATTACCCAATCCAATTGATTAATTAAATAATTGTAAACGATGTCATATAAACGTCACTAAATAGGACATTCGTAATCAATTTAATAATTATTAGATTAACTAATTTGAAGATAGGTTCGACAGATTCCAATGAGTTGTCATTCAATTAGACAATACCCCCTACCTATTAATAGTCAATAGTCCAATGTTCACAAGTGTCGGTCTTTTGTCCAAACCCTAATTATGGTACAAAATCCAATAACCCAGACTTTAATATTTAGTCTAACATCACGATTACTTAGGCTTAAATAAGCATAATAATAACTTAGTTACGAGACATTAATTTAAAAAGGAAGAACATAGCTTACAGTGATTATTTATCGCGTAGCGTTACCCGAACAGAGTTCCGACTTTAAAACCCGTAAAACATTTCTTACAATGACCCAAATAAACCATAACTTTATTATTAAAATTAACTTAAATTAAAATTATAATATAAATATATATATTATGTTTACAGGGAATGAAAGAAAGAAATGAAATATGGTGTATCATTCGAGCAGAATTCGCTGGCTTTTATAGACCTGACCTGATCCTGAGGGCCATGCGATCGCATGGCTTCTCCGTGTTATTCCCATGCGATCGCATGGCCAGCCTGGCATGCTCCCGTCAGTTTGTTTTCTAGTTTGCCGACGTTTTATTTAATAATATAATATAATATATAATTTTATATAATATTATATATATATATATATATATATATTATATTATATTCATGTGTATAGTTGACTTGTAATTTTAGCTCCGTTGACTCGCGCGTTGATGCTCGGTTTATGACTTGGTTCCGGATTTTCGAACGTCTTTTCGTACGCTTTGAAATATTGTACTTTGTGTTCCACGGCTTGTACTCTTGTCATTTTTAGACGTTTCTCATCAATAATTTGAACCACTTGGATTATAACTTGTACGTTTTAGCTTTTTGGTCATTTGCATCTTCAAATCGTCGTTTTCTTCTTTTGTTTTCGCACTTATTTATTTAAATGAATATTACATAAAAATAGAACAATAGTAACTAAAAGCTTTACATATTGGAAGGATATTGTGCCTAAGTATATGTTCATTTGGAGCACTATCAAATATCCCCACACTTGAACGTTGCTTGTCCTCAAGCAATACAGAACTTGAAATTAAATTACACTTCACTCGAATCACTTTTTTATTCTCACACTTTATACATCAGTGATTTTGATACGGCGGTATAAACAATGATAGTAAAGATAGAACCATGGTTAAAGGTGGGTGTGCCATCCACAGTTGCCTCAGGTTCAGGTCAACGACACTTGCAATCAAATAGCCGATTTACTTTCGGTTTTCTAAAGCAAAGTGCACATTTGAAAGGCGGTTTAAAGTCCCACGTGACTATGAAAATTTAGATCCTTAAAGAAATTGGATCTTTATGAAAATATTTGATCTTTTGAAAATTTAAGCTAGATTTTACCTTAGACAAGTTTTTCGGAATAACCCTTCACCGGTGTTTGCAAAACGTTTTTATGGGTTTCAGATTTTAAAATTTTAGCTCAAAACTTATGGTTTTGTGTCACCCACTTGCTAACCTTGTATTAGGAAAGCACACGTCCAGTATACTTATTCCGTATATTACCTTTCGGTAAACTACCGTCCGGTTGTAAAGGAAAGCGATGAACAAGCAACTGTTAAGGCAATGTCGAATGACATGCAGATGTTCATGGTCCATAACATGTCGGATGCAATTACTATCCTTTGTAGGAGAAATAGTAAAGATCACCCTGTAATTTTTCGGTCTGGCACAAGGTCCTGTCTTCGACCATGCTATGCAACCACCATTCTTACGGTTGACACCCGAATTAGTTCAGGTGACCTAATGAATTCCAGGTGAATTCCTAGGATTTTACGTTCAATGGTAATGAACGCATTGAAAATAGGTTTTTAGAAAAGAAATTGGTTTTAATTTGATCAAAATATTTTCTCGTTCAAGCTCGAGTTTAGATATCATTAAATTCCATGAGTTTGTAATTCTCAATATTTATGGTCAATCTCAAGGATTGAGTAATATCAGGCTTAAAAGCTAATTTTTAATCTTTAAGGAGATTATCCTTTCTGGGGGTCTGATTCATTAGTCTTATCAAGCTAATTTGCACGGCGCCCTCCCCATTTTATGAGACAGATCCTCTCATGGTTAGGATAAGTCCGACCACTTTACGACCCTGTTTGATGCTGAGGTCCGTGGATTTCCTGCTGATTTTAGAGATGACTTTTCTAGATTTTTCGTCAACCTACAGCTGGTCTGGACGACAACTTCCTGACCTAAATCAAGAAGCGCGTAACTTTTTCGAAAGACTTTACTTCCTTTTAATGATGGAATTGATTCATCGTGTAGATCCATCTTTTCTTTCAAATGTATTACAATAAACCGGGTAAAACAGATTAGTTTAGTCCAAAGCAAAAGTACCTGCAATAATCTTGTACAAAATATGTGATATATGTTTTAAAGAACTTGGTAAATTCTTCCCACACTTAGCTTTTATTTATTCTTTTCTTTGCCTTTTTATTCTCCTTTATTCCATTTTAAATGAATTCAAGCGTTTTGGGTTGTTTCTCAATTTATGTTCTCTCCGAGGTAACAATAATTTCAGTATTATCACCTAGTTTTATCGTTCATAAATATGTATAAACATGATTTTGAATTCATTTAGTTGAAATTTTTTCAAATTTTCACAAAATTTGGCAATTAAACTAAGTGTAAACCCGAGAGAATTTATAACCCTTCCACACACTTGAGATCATGCAATATCCTCATTTGCATGAAATCAGACTATAATTATAAATTCATGAGGGTGATTAGTATAGAATAATTATAAATTCATGAGGGTGATTAGTATAGAAAAGTGATTAAAAATACCCAGTTTGTAATTACTAAGCTTGTCGAATGATAGATGGCGCGCCTCATCGTTCATTCATTTTGTTGTTTTATCACACATGTTTTTCTTCAAAAATGGTTGCTTTTTTTTTAACTATTTGTTAATTTTTAAAAATGCGTATTTTACCCTGTTTTGTACATAAGATAAACTACAAACATATATATATATACATATTTTTTAAGTTTGGTATATAACCCCACGTTCATATAATATTTTTGGCATACTTTAGATCAATAATATTAAAATAATGATAATAAAATTTTTCGCCCCACCCTCGGGTAAAGCAATTTCGGTTTCATGACCTAGTCTTTAACTTACGACGAATTTTAGAAATCATTTTTTTAAATTTAATGAAATAAAGTAAATTTTGTTTTTAAATTCACACAAAACATAAATTTAAAATGCATATTAATTTTATACAAAACCTACAAAACAAAAATTTAGAATGGGGGGAGAAAACTAGTTCTTTAGTGTCTGCTAGTGGAAAAGACCAATCGGATTCCATTCTCGGAACTACACGAGAACAGAACAACTAACTCTAGAAAACATTTTTTCTTAGAACATTTGAATCTCCCCACACTTAGGTAGCTGTGGTGTCAAAATTGTGGTTAACTTCATTGTCAATTTCTCTTGGACCATAATCAACTTGCATATCTGTGACTTTTGCTTTAAGCCATTGGTCGGATTCCTGTGTAACATCCACAAATTCAACTAGTTTCGCCTTTTCTTTAGGCGATAGATTGGATACTAACCGGTTACATAACTTAAAGCTCCCCTTGGTTCTAGCATCGCGAATCCGTTTAATAAGTTTCTTCATTGAACTATTAATAACGGGGTCATTTAATTTCGTATCAACAATGAGGTTCTTTGTTATCATGTCATCATTAGGTGTTACTTCATCTTCCCCACACTTAGGCTTTTTATTATTGCTAAGCACTACCGTTGGAGTTGGTAAAACAATATGGTTCTTACCAATCGTTTTTGTTGGTTCAACGGTTTTGGTTGGTGGAGATTTAGCCTTTCGACTCACAAAGGTGACCGATTTGTCACCATTACTAAGTGTCATTCTACCATTTCTTACATCAAATAACGCCCCTGTGGACGCTAAGAATGGTCGACCTAAAATTAGAGGAATGTTTGATTCCTCTTCTTTGTCAATGACAATAAATTTGACTAGAAAGGTTAAATTACCTACTTGAACGGGTAGGTTGTCAGCAATTCCAGTTGGGTGCTTAATGGTTTGATCAAGGAGTCGAACACTCATTTTCGTTGGACTTAGCTCACCTACTCCTAATCTCTTATATAATGAAATAGGCATAACACTCACACTCACACCTAAATCTGCTAGTGCATCATACATGACACAATCACTAAGTAGACAAGGAACAATAAATTCACCCGGATCACCCAATCTGGGTGGAGGTTTCAGTGGAACTGTCTTCACCGGGTTTACTTTTACGGTTTTTGTTTCTTGTACTTTCTTATTTTTCTTCTTCTTTCCAAAGGTACCACAAACTTTATTACCTATTACTTGCTCATACTCAACTCCTTTTCTTGGAAATAGGATGGGTGGTCTGTATGGTGCCACCACTGGCTTTACATACTCGAGTGGTGGTGGTGTTGTTGTAACTTCTTCATTGTTACTCTCATCGAAAACCTTCCCATCTTCAAATGCTGGTTTTTCAGAATTCGTTGATACCATATTAACATTCTCATTCCGAGGATTTACTTCAGTATTACTCGGTAGCTTTCCTTGTTCCCTCTCACTCATCATGCTAGCAAGAGTACCTACGTGTTTTTCTAGATTCAAAATGGAAGCATGTTGAGTTCTTAATGACTGATCAAACCTCTCATTTATTTGGGTTTGAGATGTAATAAATTGTGTTTGAGATTCCATTAGCTTTGCCATCATTTCTTCCAGGTTTGGCTTTTTCTCTTCGGTTTGTTGTGGTGGTTTATACAAGATAGGTCTTTGTTGATTGAAAGTGTTGTTTTGATTTGGTTGGTTATTCGGACCTTGTTGGTTGTACGAGTTATTGTTGGGTCCATTTGGATTATAAAGAATGTTTTGATTTCGATTGAAGTTTGGCCTTGGCGGTTGATAATTATTTTGATAATTATTTCCCGGCCTTTGGTTCATGTAGGAAACATTCTCTCGTTGTTCCATGGTTTGTTCAATATTACAATCTTTCGTTAAGTGTGGTCCACTGCATTGCTCACAACTGATTCGTATTGCGTGAATATCTTTAGTCATCTTTTCCATTCGTCTCTCGAAAGCATCTATTTTTGCGAAAATGGAATCAAAGTCATGGCTAGAATCGGCTCTAGCCGTTTTAGATGAACGAAAAATATCTTTTTCCTGATGCCACTCATGTGAGTGGGATGCTGTGTTATCAATAATTTTGTGAGCTTCAATTGAGGTTATCTTCATAATGGAACTACCAGCTGCAGTGTTGATGTCCTTTCGTGTAGCAACGTCGACACCTTGGTAGAATATTTGTACTATTTGATAAGTGTCTAAACCGTGCTGAGGACATCCTCTCAACAACTTCCCGAATCTTGTCCACGCCTCTATTAATGTTTCATTTGGCTTTTGCACGAACGTAACAATTTCTCCTTGAAGTCTTACGGCTTTGGATGCCGGAAAGAATCTTTTAAGAAATTTCTCTACTAACACATCCCATGTATCAATCGCCCCTTCAGGTAACGATTCTAGCCAATCTTTGGCTTCTTCCTTTAAAGTCCAGGGAAACAACATGAGATAGATCTGTTCATCCTCAACTTCTCTGATTTTGAATAGAGTACAGATCCTATTAAAGGTTTGAAGATGTTCGTTTGGATCTTCTTTTGGCGTACCACTATATTGGCATTGATTAGTTACCATGTGTAGGATTTGTCCTTTGATTTCATAATCTGGAGCATTAACATCTGGCTTAATAATGGCGTGACCTTGGCCCGTGCGTGTGGCTCACATTCGGTCTTCCATACTTAAAGGTTCCGTTACTTCCATGATTGAATTTGTTGAATCTGAATCACTAGAGGATTCTGATTTAATGGTTTGTGGTTCAGGAGGAATGATTAGAGTTTCAGGATCTTGGAATTGTCCTTGAATATCCTCCGGGTTCTTAATTGTGAAGTCGGGTTCAAAAAATGGATTATCGCAAATTTGAATTGGAGTACTTGTTCGACTAGATGATGATTCTAAAGAAAAATCAACGGCGACAATATTAGGTAGATGTCTTGATCGAGTTACATGTGGTGAACGTATGAAAGGTGGTGAACGTTTTGCTCGGTGCATTCACAGAATATCCTATTAGTTATAAATATAAAAATTATTGAAGTTATCAAATTAATAGACTTTTCTGATTTTGCCCACGTTTCGAATAGCCAATAGATGTAGCAGGTAGCCAGGACCCTTTAAATCAGAAGCCCACAACTCGCCACTAACAAATCCAACTATTACTACGAACCAGAAAATTTTGGATGTCTATCAACTTAATCGCTTTTTATAATTTTTTATCGAAATTTAAAGAAAATAACGAAAATTCTTTGTCCTAAAAACTAGAGCGTAGAAATGAGAAAGAAAAATCGAAAAACGTCGAAAAATAAAAAGTCAAAAAATAATAATGAGAAAGTAAAGCGTCGAAACTTAAAAGTCTAAAAACTAAAAATTAAAACTTACGTCTAAAGGTATTAAAACTTAAAAGAAATTCTATATCCAAAACGGCAATAACTTAAAAGGCATTAAAATTTATAAACTGCGTAGCAAAATTCTAAAGCGCCTAAATCTTAATCTAAAGAAAAAGCACTTAAGGGATTTTATGGCAAAGCCTAAAAAATATAAACTAGAAATATTACGGTAAGATACTAAGCTTAAAACTAATTACGAACGATACGATTAAAAAGATACAATTTATAAAAAGAAACAAAAAATGATAAATTACTTATTTTTATAAAAATATTATTTTTATATTATTTTTTATAAAAGTATTAATTTATATAGTTAATAAAAAAAATAACACTTAATATCATTAAATATAAATTAGAACTAAATACAAATATATTAATTAAATGTAAAACTAATTAGGGTATAATAATATTAATTAAAAATAAAACCCTAATCCCGTATTAATGGCGTACCAGGTTGGTCCTTTCAGAGCACCTCATGCGACCGCATGAGTTTTCTATGCTCTGTCCATGCGATCACATGGAAACGGATACCAGGCCAGAAGTTGGGCTTCGACAGGCTTCAGTCCAATTTTAAGTTTAATTATTTTTTTTAATATTTATATAATATATAAAAAAAACTTATATTTTAAAAATCTAAAAATAAAAATATTTTTTTTATAAACAAAATTCTTAAAAATAATATATATATATATATATATATATATATATATATATATATATATATATATATATATATATATATATATATATATATATATAACACTTATAACAAAAACAAAATATTTTTACAAAATTAAAATTAAAATTAAAAATTATATATTTTTAATATAGCGTGTTTCACCGAGTCCTCGGCAGCGGCGCCACAAACTTGATGTGTGAAACGGAGGGGTACGAAATATATTATATTTTACTACGAAATACGGCGAAATGTGATACAAGTTTTATTTATTTATATAGATAAGATATACCTAAACCTTGCTACAACACTATAGGCAGTGTACATAATCGTAGAGTAGTGTAGTTTTTAGTAAGTCCGGTTCATTCTACAAGGAGCTAGTGATACATACTATATTTTTAACAACTATATTTGTATAAGATATATATAATTATATAAGCAGTAATATTATAAAAGGGGGTTTTACCGTTTAATGACCGATTTGTTGATTTTAAATAAAGCGTAAAGATAAATGATGATAATTAAAAAGTGTAAAATAAATAACAATATTAAAATAACAATAAATAAAATGACATTAAATAAACGTACGATGAGAAATACAATAAAAAAATTATGTTTATTTAAACTTCCGTAATCATGATGTTTGACGTTTTGATTTTAATTAATTGTTACCCGGGTTAATTGTCCTTTGTCCTGCCTTATTTAATATCTATCTGGGTTTTGCCCATAATAGTCCATCGGTCATAATTATAATATCCTCGTCAAATTAACCTTATTCCCGAAGTCAAATATTCCAACTAATTAGGGATTCGAACTGTAACAAGGTTTTAATACTTTGTTAATAATTACACCAGGTTATCGACTGCGTGTAATCCAAGGTTTTAATACTTTGTTAACAATTCCACCAATTATCCTTGTATGTAATCCACCCCTATTTTAATTAGTCCATGATACATTAATTTATTCACTTGGGCATAATGAATAATCAATTACCCAATCCAATTGATTAATTAAATGATTGTAAATGATGTCATATAAATGTCACTAAATAGGACATTTGTAATCAATTTAATAATTATTAGATTAACTAATTTGAAGATAGGTTCGACAGGTTCCAATGAGTTGTCATTCAATTAGACAATACCCCCTACATATTAATAGTCAATAGTCCAATGTTCACAAGTGTCGGTCTTTTGTCCAAACCCTAATTATGATACAAAATCCAATAACCCAGACTTTAATATTTAGTCTAACATCACGATTACTTTGGCTTAAATAAGCATAATAATAACTTAGTTACGAGACATTAATTTAAAAAGGAAGAACATTGCTTACAGTGATTATTTATCGCGTAGCGTTACCCGGACAGAGTTCCAACTTTAAAACCCGTAAAACATTTCTTACAATAACCCAACTAAACCATAACTTTATTATTAAAACTAACTTAAATTAAAATTATAATATAAATATATATATTGTGTTTACAGAGAATGAAAGAAAGAAATGAAATATAGTGTATCATTCGAGCAAAATTCGCTGGCTTTTATAAACCTGACCTGATCCTGAGGGCCATGCGATTGCATGGCTTCTCAATGTTATTCCCATGCGATCGCATGGCCAGCCTGGCATGCTCCCATCAGTTTGTTTTCTAGTTTGCCGACGTTTTATTTAATAATATAATATAATATATATAATTTTATATAATTATATATATATATATATATATATATATATTATATTATATTCATGTGCATAGTTGACTTGTAATTTTAGCTCCGTTGACTCATGCGTTGATGCTCGGTTTATGCCTTGGTTCCGGATTTTCGAACGTCTTTTCGTACGCTTTAAAATCTTGTACTTTGCATTCCGCGGCTTGTACTCTTGTCATTGTTAGACGTTTCTCATCAATAATTTGAACCACTTGGATTGTAACTTGTACGTTTTAGCTTTTTGTTCATTTGCGTCTTCAAATCGTCATTTTCTTCTTTTGTCTTCGCACTTATTTATTTAAACGAATATTACATAAAAATAGAAAAATAGTAACTAAAAGGTTTACATATTGGAAGGATATTGTGCCTAAATATATGTTCATTTGGAGCACTATCAACCATTACCACCACTAACAACAACATCCACGTCCCATACTTCAACATCACAAACTGCCCCATAAACATCAACGTCATGCGCACCATAGATACCAAGGAGTACCAACAACAATAACCGATGAAGTATTGATTCATAACTTCATTGGAGAAAATTCTGCGACAATTATGTAATCTCTAAAGTCTTAGAGATGATCTATTCCAACCTTAATCATAAACCAGATAAGTGGGCAAATAGAAATGATGAAATGAAACCCTGACCGAAATGGTACACGATTTACAAGCTAGACTTGTTTTACCAACAGTATCAACAATGTCGTCAGCATCGCCAGCATCAGCAGCACCTACAACATCACAAGCTCCACCAATCACCGCGAACAACATCACTAATCAACAACAAGTATGTCATATCAATGAGTTATGCAGTACTAACTCATTTCCACTGAAGAATTTATATGTATATCATATATATATAAATTTTGGAAACCATAGTATATCTTTTCGTACTAAGCTATTATGTATGAATTGAATAAGGGTAGATACTACTCAGATAATTCATATTACTAATATGCAATGATGTACATCCTTCGTTAAAGACTTAACCATCGTTTATTACAATCTCTGTTTCAACTCAATGAATCCCATTTCATAATAAACTAAGTGTATTATTCAATTACATGTTTGATTTTGCACTTTCGATATACTCGAAACTTTATAGAAAACATCATACGTACCTTGCGAAGTTAGCAAGAGTTCTATGAGCATCAACATGATTCACCAAGGAAATATCCATAAGAATAAATAATGAAGTATTGATCACAGTAGTGAAATACTCTGTGAAGATTATGTAATCTCTAATGTTAGAGATTATTCATTTCTAATTCGAGCCTAAGAACAAATGAGCTTAATTTAGTATTAACTAATCAACTCTGTATTACATCTGAAGAAAATATACATATATTTTCATAAAGACTGCAATAAAATTTTCATGTACAAAATATTATTTGTGAATTTTTTTTTTAACGGGTAGGTAATACCTAAGAGATATATAAATTCACAATTAATATGTTACATTCCTTGATTCTGATTCAGCAAATCATCAACTATACTCACTATTTTCACAACGATATACATTCTTTCATAAAAATAAAAATAACCGTTCTCATCCAAATTCAATTTAATATTCTGATTTTGACAGTTCAGAATCCAAGTCAAGACTCAACAGGAGACATCACTCTTAAATCTCTACATCTTTCAAAGCTATACTTTGACTTCAAAATTGTGCTAGAACATCACTTCTACCCAGAAAAATATTTGTATCATTCAAAATTCTTGAAAACACCTCAACTAAGGAACAAGCGATACACCTAGAAACTCTTGAAACCAAAGTCATAGTTCAACACATACCTGCGTCAGATCCTTTGGCATTTATTAGCAAAAATAGCTTTACGATTCCTTTTCAAAGTAGCAAATTCTGTCACAGCTCCAACAAGTCAATTTCGATTTTTCATCCGGAGTAGCCTTTTTATAACCCTGATATATACGATTACCCTTTTGTTACCGGAGAACCTTTTATATTCCACGACATTATCAGCAGATATACCAGCAACTCCGTTACCCTTTGGAGTAAGTCTATCCGAAAAATCATTATATGTACTCATTGAAACTCCATCATCTACTTATCTACATCCTGTAACAATAATTGCCATACCAACAATCGAAAATCATCAATCATCAATCATCAATCTCGAATCTCGCAGCATTTTCACTTCAACAGTTAGTTCTCTGAATTTTTGGAAAAGCTGAATGAAGCAGTAGAAACTGTAGACAACCATAACAGTTAAAAGTTTGATGATAAAGAATAGTGTATTGGTAAAGCTCAGAAAAAGAGAAGGTTTGGTACTAGAAAACGGATTGAGCAAACCATGAAGGAGGCTGTGGACAAATCACAAAGACGAAATCTACCTTCAAAGAATCCAAATGATTCAGTGTCTGCTGAAATCCTTAACAAATACCTTGCTCCTTGCTCTAAACCCTTGAGGACAATATTCTTCATCATCCTCTGATCTTAAATGTTCTAAGATATCATCATATCTTTCATTATAAATATCTTCGATGTTTCTGAAGATATATTCATAACTATTGTTATCCTAAATCATTTACCTCTTCGCGCTATCTGTGTTACATCATGAAAGAAACTATTTTAGTTTCTAAATTCTGAAACCTTCAAGTTTAAAATATGAATGTTATTGAAGTAGTGTTGGGAACTAAAGCATGAGTTAGTATAATATAATGACACTTGATCAACGTGATTATATTACATTAAGTTATGCTGAGTTTCTAATGGGACATGACGATTCACAGACCATACCGTCATCATGTGCCATGTTACACGACTCTTGTATTCTATTTAACCTCTAAAAATATCAAGAAAATATTTTCTTGATGATTCAGTCTTTTTCGGATGTTCTGGTAATTTAACAAATTAAATCGTGCTATTACCTTTCCTTTCTACTTTGTATATTATGATAATTCGAAACTACATACCTACGAATTCTGGACCATTACTTGCGAAAAGAAAACAAAAGCATGAAACTTCGAAATAGAAAGGGGGTATAAATCGCAGCAAATAGAAAAGATCATTAACTCTAGATGTAGATAATTATAGAAAGACAGCAGCAGGGACTTCGAAAAATAAGGAAAGATATAAAGTCCGACAGCAATACATAAATTACAACCCGTGTATATCAATACGTATTGCCACGTAAAGACACAGGAGAATTAAAAACACTATAACTCCAAAGTAATAGTAAAAATAAATAAAATCCTCCGGTGGTAGATGAAAAAGGAGAATGACAGATATGAAAGTTAAGAGTATATCAAGAATCAGAACTGGATGGAGCATATTAACGAATGCTTTAAACTATGAATTGAGGGAGAAAGAATAAATGGTGTGAGTTGTGGAAAATAAGAAAACGAAGGGAGTGGATTTATAGTGAAATATCCGACAGAGAAATCGAGACAGATTATCGCATTAAATCGAAGAGGATCAAAATTTCCTTAATCGCCAAAGAATCAAATCTTATATAGATTACAAAGATTTTTCTTTAATCCAGAGATCAACCGTGATGACGTCAAAAGATAAGTCGACTCTCTATTTTCTCATTTAACTCTTTTACGATAGCTTCACTCGTATTCTTCACATAAACGAATTATTTTATCCATATTACTCAATGATGATAAAATTCTATTTATCAACTCATATTCGTCATGAAAACATTCTTATTGTTATCCATGACGACCTCAATTAAATTTTGGGGATGAAATTTCTTTAAGGGGTAGGTACTGTGACAACCCGGAAATTTCTGACCAAATTTAAACTTTAATCTTTATATGTTTTCGACACGATAAGCAAAGTATGTTAAGTTAAATCTCAAACATTTTGAACCGTGTCCATGTATTCATTGAACCTCGACCAAATTCCAACGATTCACGAACCATTATATAAAAAGATATTATTATATATGTATATATATACGTGCATATATCATAACTTGAAAATGTTAACAAGTATTAAACGTATAATATTTTACATGAACGTATTTATTTCAATATGTTTATCGATGGAATTAGAAGATAATATCAAATGATTGATTTATCAAATACATTGTGATAGGAATTACGTGTCTCTGTTGAGAGGTCCACTTTGATTTAGGAAACCTTTCCTTTTTAACGGTATTCGGAATAATGGGTAAAGTGATTTACAAGTAAGAACAAAAGTGTCAATTAATGGTATCTAGACAAAAGTTAATGGAGATTCCTGTACATACTTTACGATAATTTACTCGTGACTTTTAATAAGGTAACTATTTAACTTTCATATTATTTAATGTAAAGGTGAAATTATGAAATGTAGAAAACTTAGAAGATGAATATCGACAAGTTAAGTAAATCGACGTTTTATATAATTTCATGCACTTAACTATCCATTGGACCTTACCCAACGATTCATGAATAATTGTTTGTAAATAAGTATGTATGTATATATATATATATATATATATATATATATATATATATATATATATATATATATATATATATATGAAAATAAGTATATATAATAATATGAAATAATAAAATACAATTTAATCATGAGTTAAATATAAAAAAATATATACAAAATAAAGGTTATTAGTAAAATGAATCTATATATGTATATATATATATATATATATATATATATATATATATATATATATATATATATATATATATATATATATATATATGAATTCTGTTCATAAATAATATTATATTGAAAAATATATATATAATGTATAAAAATTAAATATTCAATATATGCTAAATAATTACTAAATATTACACAGTTAATAAAATGTAATATCAATATATTAAACTTTCTTATAAATTAAAATATACTTATTATATTTTTAAAATAGATATTAATAATAATATTTATATCAGTATTGTTAATATTATTATATGTTATATATAGATATAAAATTTGATACATTTGATTTTTATATTATTAATATTAATATTAATATTATTGTTATCATTATTATTATAACTAGTAGTAAAATTATAATTTTAATATTATCATTTGATATTATTATTACTATTATCATTAAGAATCATTATTATTATTATTATAAATCATCATTATTATCATTATAAAACTAATACGAATTATTATTATTATCAGTAATAATAATATTATTATCATTTTTATTATCATTGTTATTTATTTATTATTATTATTATTATTATTATTATTATTATTATTATTATTGTTATTATTATTATTATTATTATTAATATAATATAATTATAAATTATTAGTATTAATTATATATATATATATATATATAATCTAATAAAGGACGATTCTATTTTTGTTTTCCGTGAACTCGTTAGAATTTGATAGCAAATAAGGAGTATGAATTTGTTAAATATAGCCATCAAACTGTTTTTGATTGTGTTGGTTGTCTTCAATTACGTTACCAGATCAATTGAATCACAGATAAAGCCATAATCAATTGTAAATCAACATCAATTTATTTATTTATTTTATTTTTACTATCCTTCTTGTCTGCTTGATTGAATATGTCGATTCCATAGTCTATACCCAACAAAATCTAGTGTATCATATTATTACATCAATTATTCAATCACTGTCTATATATAATGCCATCAAACAGACTGCAATTCGGAAAATTAAAATCAAAAATTCAAGAACATAAACGTATCCTCTGTTCTTGAAACCTTTTTACAAAACCCTCGAATTCGAATCCCATTTCAAAATCCTTAAATGTAGTGTTGTTAGGAATCATCTCTTCAAACTTCCTGCAAAGATTGAGCTTTCAATTCCTCATAACGAATTCTAATTTTGGAGTCAAACTTCTTATTTCAAAAGTCAAACTTTTTGTTCATCATGAAATTTGTAATCATATTGATGTTTCAAATTAAATTAAAGATTTAGAAAGATTCTAATAATGATTTCGAACCTTTTTCATGTTGTAATTGAGGTCTAAAACGTTCTTAATTTCAAAATCAAATGTGGAATTCTTAAGTTTCAAAAACGTGACTGTACAACTCTTTTTTTCTGTTATGAAATCTAATTCAAGTGAATCATAATCGTTTCTGTTTTGTTTGAGAGTCCTAAATCAAAAGGATTAATTGTTGTTACTTGGATTTGATTCTGGGTCTATTACGTTTTGAAGATGAAGAAGAAAAATATAACAGAATTATAACGGGTTATAATTAAATGGTTTGGGTTTAATTAAGAAAAACAAGAATGGTTCAATGGTTAGATGGATTGTTGGGTGAGTGAGAGGTCTCAGGTTCGAGCCCGGTTTGGGCGTTTTCTTTTTAGAAGAGCTTTAAGGTAGTTTTAAATTTTTAAAAATTATTATTATTTCTATTATTATTATTGTTAATATTATATTTATTATTGTTATTATTGGTACTATAATTAATATTTGTTAGTATTATCATTCTTGTTAGTATTATTATTAAGTATGATGAAACTTAGGATTATTATTATGATTATCATTATTAATTAATGTTATTATTACAAGTATTATAATTATTAATACTATTATTATTACTAATATATGTATTATTATTATTATTATTATTATTATTATTATTATTATTATTATTATTATTATTAGGATTATTATTAGTATTATAATGAAAATAATAAAAGTTACTATTATTTTTTTAATATTAGTATTAGTATCATTTTAGAATTATTATTATTATTATTATTATTAATAAAAGTATTATTATTAAGATTACCATAAGTAATAAGATTGTTACAATTATTATTACTAAGTATTAAGTATTAATATCAAAAAATATTATTTTCATTATCATTATTATTAAATTATTTAATTTATTAAAAACTACCGATATTATCATTATTATGAGATTCATTATTGAAAACTATCATTAATATTATTATTAATCTATATCTGTATACTTATATAAAAGAGAGTTTTAAAAAAGTGAATTGTCATTAGCACTTTAATTATAGGATATTACGCCATTTGTAAATTCCACGTGTGAGATTACCACAATTATTCTAATTAACGCTGCCAAATAATATTGGATGCTTTTTTTAACCATGAAATATTCACAGGGTAAATTGGATCTGGAAACTATAGACTCATATCCCTTGATTAGAGTTTCAGATCACATCGAAGTGTACTGTAATTGTTTTTTTCATTGAATCGGTTCAATAGCTTTTGAATCGGTTTATTTTGTTACACAGCGTCACAAACACTTTGCCGTAATCAATTAACCATTCGAATCATCCAATAAACACTTTGTATAATCATCGAAATGCAGGTATATTTGTTGTGGATACAATAATCAATTCTGCTTTTTGTTTTCGAGTAGTTATTGCATTTTATCGTAATCAATTTTAGTTTTCTTTTTATTGGTACCGACAAGGTTTCACATATTTATGCTTATAAATAATGATTAATGCTTTTATTCATATTTTTTTCAATCAAATCGTAAGGGATTGTTTTTTAATATGTTATTGAAAATTGAAATGTCTCGAATACATAGGTGGAATGGCTTCAGCTGAGTAATGGATTGACTCAGACTCCATAAATGGGGTAAATTGCAACTTTTAAATTGCAATTACACCCGATAATGACGTTAAATCGGCGAAGGCTGGAAGAAAGAAGAGCGGACGACAATGAACCACAACCACACGTATTAATTCAACTTCAACTGATGAGCTGCCAGGTGGCTCCTCTTTAGCAAGGTAATTAAACACTAAAGATCAAACAGTTACTGTTACTACCATCCGTTAATTGTTAACTATAAATATACAGGTAAAATTGTTTGATCTTGATCGTCCTCACGTGCCAAATAACTACAACGGATAAATACATATGTATATGTGAATAATGGTAGGGATCCAAACCGGAAGGGGTATAATAAACTAGAAATTAGGTTTTGATTAGTATATCTTTATGAATTAGGTTTTGATTTTTGATTAACGATTGTGTGATGATTTGTTTTGTAGGATAACAATGGAAGTAATGGTATTACAAACGTTACAGCATTATGTTGGGCCGATTATTATGCCATTGATTGGTCAAGTTGTGAGTTAACTCTGTTCTTTATTACTAAATGTTCTTCTATTCTTTCAAGTCTTGAGGTTGTTGATTTCTCGCTCAGTTATTTTTTAGATTGGTATAAGTTTTAATGAATCGAATTCAAATATATATAATTATATATACAAACACGTTGTTTTAGAACCTCTTTGATCCAAACCTGGACCATAAAGTGAGCATAATAGGCTTTACTTACGATTTTAGAGTAATAAACCTAACGTAATTCTGGATAGGGCTAAACCAACCTGCGAATCTGCTGCACTAACCAGTTTGACAAAATATGCATATTGAAGCATATTAAAAATGTAAACGATGAAACGGGTCAGTGTAAAATGAGATCATCTCAAGTTAAACTTCTTTTAATGTTTAGTTTGGGAACCTATTAAACGGGTCTTTTATTGTTACATATTCCATCGTTAACTAATGAAAACGATGTCTTTATAGTTGTTTGCATTTTGTGCAGTTGGATGCCCAAGGCAATGATGAACAACTTATATAACGACCGTATATAGTTGGTGATCGTTTATAATCTGACAGGTAGATATTGAAATAGTTTAAAAGGTTCATTTGCCTATGTTGCCTGCATTTCTATGTTCAACTGTTACGGTTACTGTTATTTATTTTGGATTTTAAAAGTTGTGACCTTTTATGAGTATGTAATACATACATAAATGTGTTGGAAATAATATTATATAAAATGCTTTTGATAAAATATAATGTTAAATACGTAATTTATAGTCTTTTGATGTTACAACTCTTGTATGACTATAAAATTTGTTGTATATAGATAGAACTTATTTGAAAGGTTTTTGAACAGTCGTGCAATGCACGGGCTCAAAACCTAGTAGAATTATAAATAATATTATCATTTGTATTAATATTAGTATTATCACTATTATTATTTCGAATATTATCTTAGTATTACTAATGTACTATTTTAACAAGCAAATATATATATATATATATATATATATATATATATATATATATATATATATATATATATAATTATTACATATAACATAACAAAATTTAATATTTTTATATAAAATGAATATAAGTTATTAATATAAAAATTATATCACTAATAATAATATATATATTTGTTCGATTACAAGTATATGTATTAATATATAAATGAATGATATAGGTTCGTGAATCTGAGGCCAATCCTACACTTGTTCAATGCCGTCATATGTATTTTTACTACAAAATACAGTATTGTGAGTTTCATTTGCTCCCTTTTTAAATGCTTTTGCAATATATATTTTTGGGACTGAGAATACATGCGCTGCTTTTATAACTGTTTTACGAAATAGACACAAGTAATCGAAACTACATTCTATGGTTGAAATATCGAATCGAATATGCACCTTTTTAGTCTGGTAATCTAAGAATTAGGGAACAGACACGCTAATTGACGCGAATCCTAAAGATAGATCTATCGGGCCCCACGAGCCCCATCCAAAGTACCGGATGCTTTAGTACTTCGAATTTATCATGTCCGAAGGGAGTCTCGGAATGATGGGGATATTCTATATGCATCTTGTTAAGGTCGATTACCAGATGTTCACCATATGAATGATTTTTATCTCTATGCAGTTTGCGAAATGCCTGATATGAGATGTATATTTATGAGAATTGGAAATAAAAATCTTGTGGTCTATTAAAATAATGGAAATGATTGTTTATGATAAACTAATGAACTCACCAACCTTTTAGTTGACACTTGAAAGCATGTTTATTCTCAGGTATTAAAGAAATCTTCCGCTGTGCATTTGCTCATTTTAAAGATATTATTGGAGTCATTCATGACATATTTCAAAAGACGTTGCATTCAAGTCGTTGAGTTCAATAGAGATTATTATTAAGTAAATGACAGATTAGGTCATTTATAAGTTGGATATTATGAAATGGTATGCATGTCTGTCAACTTTCAATGAAATGAAAGTTTGTCTTTTAAAAACGAATGCAATGTTTGTAAAATGTATCATATAGAGGTCAAATACCTCGCAATGTAACCATATGTTATTGTATTCGTCCTTATGGATTAGGACGGGTCATCTCATCAAACAATCTCCTAGGGAATGATTTGGCCGATTGTCTAATGTACTACAAGAGTTCGGCATGACACGTAGCTCACAAGATTATTCTGTATTTTTTAGACATTATCAAGGGAGATGACTTATTCTTGTAGTCTACGTGGATGATATCATCATCACAGGGGATGACAACGACGGTATTTCAGAATTAAAGCACTTCTTACACTCTCAGTTTCAAGTCACAAATTTGTAGAGACCCGTCCGAATCCATCCGGACGAAGTCCATATCGATTATAAACGATTCACAATAGTTAATTACATCGCGAGGTACTTGACCTCTATATGATACATTTTACAAACATTGCATTCGTTTTTGAAAAGACAATCTTTCATTACATCGAAAGTTGAAGGCATGCATACCTTTTTATAATATATCTAACTATAATTGACTTAATAATAATCTTGATGAACTCAACGACTTGAATGCAACGTCTTTTGAAATATGTCATGAATGACTCCAAATAATATCTTTAAAATGAGCAATTGCACAGCGGAAAATTTCTTTTGTACCTGAGAATAAACATGCTTTAAAGTGTCAACCAAAAGGTTGGTGAGTTCATTAGTTTAACATAAATAATTATTTCCATCATCTTAATATACCACAAGATTTTCATTTTTAGTTCACATAAATATACGTCCCATGCATAGAGACAAAAATATCATTCATATGGATTGAACACCTGGTAACCGACATTAACAAGATGCATATAAGAATATCCCTATCATTCCGGGACACCTGATAATGCTGAAAACGAACATATATTTCATAGCATTATCCCTCAAGAAAGACAAGCTTTTAGTTGCAATTGTTCTATTTACAAGTGATATTCGTTTAAATAATAAAAGGTGAAGACAAAAGATAGATTCGACGAATTGAAGGCGCAAACGACCAAAAAGCTCAAAAGTACAAAATACAATCAAAGAGGTTCCAATTATTGGTGAGAAACGTCTCAAAATTACAAAAGTACAAGAAGCGAAACGCAAAGTACAAGATATTAAATTATACGCAAGGACGTTCGAAAATTCGGAACCGGGACCAAAGTCAACTCTCAACGCTAGACGCAACGGACTAAAAATTACAAGTCAACTATTCACATAAATATAATATAATATTTAAATAATTCTTATAATTATTTATATATTATATTTATTTATTAAAACGTCGACAAGCAAAGAAACAAAAATATGTGAGCTTCTACCTACCCCCATGCGATCGCATGGCCTGGAGGCACAAAAGCCATGCGATCGCATGGCCCTGATATCCAGGCCTGGTCCTATAAATTCGCGTGTTTTGGCTCAGTTTATATATCATATATCCATCTCTCTATCTATACGTAAATATATTTATATTTATATTATAATTTTAATTTTAAATTCTAATAATAAGGGTATGTTAGCGAATGTTGTAAGGGTGTAAGTCGAAATTCTGTCCGTGTAACACTACGCTATTTTTAATCACTGTAAGTTATGGTTAATGTTATTTTTAAATTAATGTCTCGTAGCTAAGTTATTATTATGCTTATTTAAGACGAAGTAATCATGATGTTAGGCTGAAAATATTAAGATTGGGTAATTGGGTTTTGTACCATAATTGGTGTTTGGACAAAAGAACGACACTTGTGGAAATTAGACTATGGGCTATTAATGGGTTTTATATTAACTAAACGATACCTCGTTAAATTAATATATAGACTTATAATTTGACGTATTTATATATAACCACATACACTTGACTGGGTACGGTGGGCGGGATATCTATAAATACCAATAATTGTTCATTTTACCGGACACGGAACTGGATTAATAGTTAATAGACTTGTTGAAATAGGGGTGGATTACATTCAAGGGTAATTGGTGTAATTGTTAACAAAGTAGTAAAACCTTGGTTTACACGCAGTCGATAACCTGGTGTATTCATTAAACAAAGTATTAAGACCTTGTTATAATTCGAATCCGCAATTAGTTGGAATATTTGACTTCGGGAATATGAATAATTTGGCGAAGGCTTTCGCACTTTATATTTATGACTGATGGACTATTATGGATAAATCCGTATGGACATATCGAATAATCCAGGACAAAGAACAATTAACCCATGGGAATAAACTAAAATCAACACGTCAAACATCATGATTATGGAAGTTTAAATAAGCATAATTCTTTTATTTTCATATTTAATTGCACTTTTAATTATCGTACTCTTTAATTATCGCAATTTTATTTTATCGCAATTTCATTATTGTTATTTATTTTACGCTTTAAATTAAGTCTTTTATTTATATTTTACATTAGGTTTTAACTGCGACTAAAGTTTTAAAATCGACAAACCGGTCATTAAACGGTAAAAGTCCCCTTTTTATAATAATAATATTACTTATATATATATATATATATATATATATATATATATATATATATATATATATATATATATATATATATTTGTATTTTTATAAGTTAAACTAATATAGCGTTAAGCTTTGTTTAAAAGATTCCCTGTGGAACGAACCGGACTTACTAAAAACTACACTACTGTACGATTAGGTACACTGCCTATAAGTGTTGTAGCAAGGTTTATGTATATCCATTCTATAAATAAATAAATATCTTGTGTAAAATTGTATCATATTTAATAGTATTTCGTTATAAAAATAATACTATTTCCTAGTACACCTCGCACACATCAAGTATTTTTGGCGCCGCTGCCGGGGACAATTCGGCTTAAACGCCGAAAGCGCAACGCTATAGAAAAAAAAGATGTTTATTAATTTGTAGTTTACTTTTATAAAAATACGCTTTTGTAAAAAAATATACGTTTTAAATTTTAAAAATCGAAAATATAAAAAGAAAAACAAAAATATAAATATTTTTAAGAGTTTGTTAAATATATAAGTTTTATAAAGTTTCTTTATTTTTATTTTTTTAAATATATAAGTTTTATATAAATATTCTATATATTTAAAACAGAAAAAAAAAATATAAAAGAAATCTACTCGGCCAGTACTGTAGCAGCCCAATTTCAGGCCCGAAAATCTACTCCATGCGATCGCATGGATTTTTAACGTGAGGACCATGCGATCGCATGGCCCTATCAGACACGCCACATTTGACCTAGTTTCGCATTAATTACGGAGTATATTTAATTATTATTATTATAAAACCCTAATTAGGGTTTTGTTATTTAATTAATTAAGTTAGTTTTAGTATTTAATTTATATATTTAGTTTAATTAGTTTAATTAAATTATAAAATTAATAGTTTTAATAAATAAATAATATAAAAATAATATTTTTATAAAAATTGTACTTTTTACAACTTTAAGTATATTTTTATATTTTGTTCTTTTTTAATTTATTTTAGCGTAATCTTTGTATTTTTCGCTCGTTTTTAGTTTTAAGTCATAGTTTTTGCCATAGTATTTTTATTTCTAGATTTTTAGGCTTTGCCGTAAAATCCCTTAAGTGCTTTTTCTTTAGACTAAGATTTAGGTGCTCTAGAATTTTGCGACGCAGTTTTTATATTTTAGTACCTTTTTAAGTTATTTCCATTTGGGATATAATATTTCTTTTAAGCTTTAATATTTTTAGACGCAACTTTTAATTCTTAGTTTTTAGTGCCTTTTAAGTTACGACGCGCTACTTTCTTATTTTTATTTTTCGTCGCCTATTATTTTTCGACCTTTTATTTTTCGACCTTTTTCGACGCGTTCTTTTTCTTTCTTATTTCTCGACATTCTAGTTTTAGGACTTAGATTTTTTTTTCTATTTCTTCTCTAAAATTTCTTTAAATTACGAAAAATTATTTTAAGCGGTTAAATTGATAGATATCAAAATTTTCTGGTTCGTAGTAATAGTTGGATTTGTACGTGGACCGGGTTATTGGAGCCAAACAGTACTCAATTATATTGAGACCAAACGAATCCTGCCCCTCTGCTGCATCTTTTGGCTATTCGAAACGTGGGCAAAATCAGAAAAGTCTATTAATTTGATAACTTATATAATTTTTCTTATTTTTAAAACTAATAGGATATTCAGTGAATGCACCGAGCAAAACGATCACCACCTTTTGTACGTTCACCAACTGTAACTCGATCAAGACATCTAGCAAATATTGTCGCCGTTGATTTTTCTTTAGAATCGTCATCCAGTCGACCAAGTACTCCAATTCAAATTTCTGATAATCCATTTTTTGAACCCGACCTCACAATTGAGAATCCGGAGAATATTCAGGGACGATTCCGAGATCCTGAACCACTAATCTTTCCTCCGGAACCACCAATCATTCAAACAGAGATTGTTGAGGAACTAACCATTAAATCAGAATCCTCTAGTGATTCAGATTCAACAAATTCAATTATGGAGAATCTGGAACCTTTAAGTATGGAAGACCGAATGAGAGCTAAACGCACTGGCCAAGGTCACGCAATTACTCAACCTGACTTAAATGCGCCAGATTATGAAATCAAGGGACAAATTCTACATATGGTAACTAATCAATGCCAATTTAGTGGTGCGCCGAAAGAAGATCCAAATGAACATCTTCGTACCTTTAATAGGATCTGCACACTATTTAAAATAAGAGAAGTGGAGGATGAACATATATATCTCATGTTATTTCCCTGCACTTTAAAGGGAGAAGCCAAATATTGGTTGGAATCGTTACCTGAAGGGACGATTGATACATGGGACGTTTTAGTTGAAAAATTTCTTAAACAATTCTTTCCGGCATCTAAAGCCGTGAGACTTCAAGGAGAAATTGTTATGTTTACACAAAAGCCAAATGAAACTCTATATGAGGCGTGGACCAGATTTGAAAAATTATTAAGAGGATGTCCGCAGCATGGTTTAGACACCTGTCAAATAGTACAAATATTCTACCAAGGATGCGACATTACTACAAGGAAATACATCGATATAGCAGCTGGTGGTTCCATTATGAAGAAAACAGCAACTGATGCTTACAAAATTATTGATAACACTGCTTCCCACTCACATGAGTGGCACCAAGAAAAAGATATCGTTAGATCATCTAAAGCAGCTAGAGCCGATTCTAACCATGACTTAGATTCCATTTCCGCAAAGATAGATGCTGTCGAGAGACGAATGGAAAAGATGACTAAAGATATTCACTCAATACGAATTAGTTGTGAGCAGTGTGGAGGACCACATTTGACAAAAGATTGTCTCAGTATTGAACTAACAATGGAACAAATAGAGAATGTTTCATACATAAACCAAAGGCCTGGAAATAATTATCAGAATAATTATCAACCGCCAAGACCAATATACAATCAAAACCAGAATTATAACCGAAATGTTCCATACAACAACCAACAAGGTCCAAGTAATCAACAAGTATCCAATAATACTTACAATCAGTAAAGACCTAATTTTCAAAATAAACCACCACAAACCGATGATAAAAAGCCAAATTTAGAAGACATGATGTCAAAGCTAGTTGAATCTCAAACTCAATTTTTCACATCTCAGAAACAAACCAATGAACAAAATGCTCAAACATTTAGAAATCAACAAGTTTCTGTTCAAAATTTGGAACAAGAAGTGAGCAACCTAGCAATGTTGATAGGTGAAAGAAAACCGGAAAGTCTACCTAGTGATACAAATGTTAACCCCCCGGAATGAAACAGCAAAAGCCATTACCACAAGAAGTGGTATTACACTTAAACCACCTGAATTACCTGTAATTTATGATGAAGCTATTCCTACTCCACAAGAACCACAATCTGAACAAGATAAGGAAAAAGAACCGGTAGTTGAAAAGGTTAATGAAGATGGCACAGTTAAGGCTAAACCTTATGTTAAACCATACCAACCACCACTTCCTTACCCGAGTAAAATGAGAAAAGAGAGACTTGAAGCCGAGCAATCCAAATTCTTGGATATGTTTAAAAAGATTAATGTAAATCTTCCTTTCATTGATGTGATTTCAGGAATGCCTAGATATGCTAAATTCTTGAAAGATCTAATCACAAATAGAAAGAAAATGGAAAAACTCTCGGCTGTTACTATGAATGCTAATTGTTCTACAGTGCTGTTGAATAAGATACCAGAAAAATTATCAGATCCAGGAAGTTTCACAATTCCATGTTTTCTGGGTAGTCTTAGTTCAATAGAAGCATTGGCAGATTTAGGTGCTAGTATAAATTTAATGCCGTATTCACTATACGCTAAACTAGACCTTGGAGAATTGAAACCAACAAGAATAAGTATACAATTAGCTGATAGATCAGTAAAATATCCTAGAGGGATAATGGAGAATATGCTTGTTAAAGTTGGAACTTTAGTATTTCCAGTAGATTTTGTTATTCTGGACATGGAAGAAGATTCTCGAGTACCTCTCATATTAGGAAGACCATTCTTAAACACAGATAAAGCAATAATAGACGTGTTTGGTAAGAAACTGACCCTAAGTATAGAGGACGAGAGTATTACCTTTTCAGTTGATAGAGCCATGCAACAACCGCAATCTGCAGATGATACATGTTATTATATTCAAACTATAGAATCACATGCAGAATTGTTAGAAGAATTTCCAGAATTACAAGGAACAGGAGAATGTTCTTTAGGAGAAGGAACTGAACCAATTGATGAAACTGAAATGATAGCTACACTTATGGCTAATGGATATGAACCAACAACAGAAGAAATTCAAATGCTAAAAGAAGAAGACAGATATCGATACAAATCATCGATAGAAGAACCACCGGCATTAGAGTTAAAGCCACTTTCAAACCATTTGGAATACGCTTATTTACATGGTGAGTCTGAATTACCTGTAATAATATCTTCTTCTCTTACTGAAAATGAAAAATCTAAATTCATTTCTGTGTTGAAAGCTCATAAACCAGCTATTGCATGGAAGATTCATGATATTAAAGGAATAAGTCCTTCGTATTGCACACATAAAATCCTTATGGAAGAAGGTCATAAAAAGTATGTGCAACGCCAACGAAGACTAAATCCTAATATGCAAGATGTTGTTAAGAAAGAAATTATTAAACTACTTGATGCAGGTTTAATTTATCCAATCTCTGATAGTCCATGGGTAAGCCCAGTTCAATGCGTACCTAAGAAGGGTGGCATGACTGTCATCACGAATGAGAAAAATGAGCTTATTCCTACTAGGACTGTAACAGGATGGCGTGTTTGTATTGATTATAGAAAATTAAATGACGCCACCAGAAAAGATCACTTTCCCTTACCTTTCATTGATCAAATGTTGGAAAGATTAGCCGGAAATAGTTACTATATTTTTCTTGACGGTTTTTTCGGATATTTTCAAATTCCAATAGCACCCGAGGACCAAGAGAAAACCACGTTCACGTGCCCTTATGGTACTTTTGCTTATAAACGCATGCCATTTGGACTTTGCAACGCCCCTGCAACCTTTCAAAGGTGCATGATGGCAATTTTTCACGACATGATAGAAGAATGCATGGAAGTTTTCATGGATGTCTTTTCAGTCTTCGGTGATACTTTTGAATCATGTCTAGTTAATCTTGAACGAATGCTTATTAGATGTGAACAATCAAATCTAGTACTAAATTGGGAGAAATGCCATTTCATGATTAAAGAAGGCATCGTTCTTGGTCATAAAATTTCAAAGGAAAAAATTGAAGTGGATAGAGCTAAAGTAGATGTAATTGCTAAACTTCCACATCCCACCAATGTTAGAGGAGTTAGGAGTTTTCTAGGGCATGCCGGTTTTTACCGACGTTTCATAAAATATTTTTCTAAAATTGCCACTCCTATGAATAAACTCCTAGAAAAAGATGCTCCATTTATCTTTTCAGATGAATGTATTAAATCTTTTAATATTCTTAAAGAGAAACTCACAAATGCACCGATCATGATAACTCCAAATTGGAATCTACCGTTTGAACTAATGTGCGATGCAAGTGATTTTGCAATGGGAGCCGTTTTAGGATAAAGGATTGAAAAACGATTTCAACCTATATATTACGCTAGTAAGACGTTACAAGGAGCACAAATGAATTACACAACTACTGAAAAAGAACTCCTTGCTATTGTCTTTGCTTTTGACAAATTTCGTTCATATCTCGTTCTAGCTAAAACGGTGGTCTATACCGACCATTCTGCTCTTAGATACCTATTTTCGAAACAAGATGCTAAACCACGATTAATCCGTTGGATCTTACTCTTACAAGAGTTCGATATAGAAATCCGAGATAAAAAGGGAGCAGAAAATCTCGCCGCTGATCATCTTTCTCGTCTTGAAAATCCCGAATTAGAAGTTTTAAATGAATCAGCCATACAAGACAACTTTCTTGATGAATATCTATTGAAGATAGATTATAGTGAAATTTCATGGTTTGCAGACTATGCAAACTATTTAGTATGTGGATTCCTTGAAAAAGGATTGTCGTACCAAAAACGAAAGAAATTCTTTAGTGATATAAAACACTATTTCTGGGAAGATCCACATTTGTTTAAAAGTTGTCCCGATGGAATAATACACCGATGTGTATTCGGGGATGAAGCTAGTCAAATCCTAAACCACTGTCACACAGGACCAACAGGAGGGCATTATGGGCCTCAACTTACATCAAGAAAAGTTTACGATGCTGGATTCTATTGGACTACAATTTTCAAAGACGCACACCTTCTTTGCAAATCCTGTGATGATTGTCAAAGGGCCGGAAAAATAAGTCAACGTGATGAAATGCCACAAAATGTCATTCAAGTATGTGAAGTATTTGACATTTGGGGTATTGACTTTATGGGTCCATTTCCAAAATCTCATAATAATCTCTACATTCTCGTTGCCATTAATTATGTATCTAAATGGGCGGAAGCACAAGCTCTCCCAACTAACGATGCACGAGTTGTAGTCAACTTTTTAAAACGTCTTTTTGCAAGGTTTGGAACACCGAAAGCTTTAATAAGTGATCGGGGTACTCATTTTTGTAATAATCAACTTGAGAAAGTTCTTAAAAGATATGGAGTAACTCATAAAATCTCCACCGCTTATCATCCACAAACAAGTGGACAAGTTGAAAATACCAACCGAGCTTTAAAACGTATTCTAGAGAAAACCGTAGGATCAAATCCGAAGGAATGGTCCATGAAATTGGAGGATGCACTCTGGGCTTTTAGAACAGCCTACGAAACTCCAATTGGAACCACACCTTTTAAACTCGTTTACGGAAAAGCATGTCATCTTCCAGTAGAAATTGAACACAAAGCATTTTGGGCTTTGAAGACATGTAATCTTGATTTACATGAAGCCGGACGTCTACGATTAAGTCAACAAAACGAATTAGAAGAATTAAGACTTGAGGCATACGAAAATTCGTTAATCTATAAAGAAAGAACGAAGAAATGGCATGATAAAAGAATCAGAAGTTCAAAAGAATTTAAAGAAGGAGACAGAGTTCTTCTTTTCAATTCACGATTCAAGCTATTTCCTAGAAAATTGAAATCAAGATGGTCTGGACCATTTATAGTCAAAAGAGTTTTCCCATACGGAACAATAGAGTTAATAAATTCAAATGGGATTGAATTTAAAGTTAATGGTCACAGAGTTAAACATTACATACATGGTCCGATGGAAGTTGACAATGAAGTCAATCATAATTTCACCACCCAAGAAAACCTTCAAAATGAAAACATAAATATGTTATCAACAACATATGAAAAATCAAAATTGGAAAATAAGGAGGTTTCAAATTTGAGTGATGAAGAAGAATTCTTATACAAACCTCCCATTCCAAGAAACGAAGAAAAATGTGAACAAGAATTTCAAATAAAAGTGAAAGAACCAAGAAAAGAACACCCGAAAAAGGTTTACAAACCAACTCGACTTACTAAAGCAGGAGACCCGGGTGAATTTATCATTTCTTGCTTGCTTAATGATGGTGCTGTATATAATGGACTCGCAGATTTAGGAGCAAGTGCAAATATTATGCCTCTTTCGTTATACAAAAGATTAGGTATGAGTAAATTAAAACCAACCAAAATAGGTGTTCAATCATTTGACCTAACCATTAAACACCCGGTTGGAATAGCAAATAATTTACTTGTTAACGTGGGAAGTGTGACCTTTGTTGCAAACTTCATAGTGATTAATATGGAGGAAAACCTTGATATTCCTCTAATTTTAGGTCGCCCATTTTTAGCAACCACCGAGGCATTCATTGATGTAAGAGAAGGTAGAATGACACTTAGGGATGGTGATAAATCGATCACCTTTGTGAACCGAAAGTATAGATCTCCACCAACCAAAACTGTTAAACCAATAAAAACGCATAAGTGTGAGGAAGATGAAGAAACACTTAATGATGATCCGATCACAAAGAACCCCGTTGATGATAAGAAATTAGATGAACCCGTTTTTAACAGTTCAACGAAGAAACTTTATAAACGGATTCACGATGCTAAGATTAAGGGAAACTTTAAGTTATGTAACCGATTACTATCCAATTTATCGCCAAAATAAAAGGCAATGTTAGTTGAATTTGTGAAAGCTACGGAGGAAATCAACAAATGGATTGAAGAAAAAGTCAGAGATATACAAATTGTTGATAGTCCAATTGAAAATAACGTTAATCACAATTTCAACACCACATCTAACTAAGTGTGAGGAGAATCGAATCTTTTTAGGGTAATATGTATTTCTGTTAGAGTTAGATTTTCTGTTTTCGTGTAGTTCTCGAGAATGGAACCCGAATGGTCTTTCTCTAGCAGACCCTAAATAACTAGTCTTCTCCCCCCATTCTAAATTTTTATTTTTTTTAGGTTTTACGAGATGAAGACTTCCTGTGAACTAAACCATGGTCTAATGCTACACGCTTTGATCACTAAACGTAATAATGACACCTTTCCAAGTGAATTGGTATCATTAATCAGAGGTAAATTGGACGGAGTAAGAAAAGAATCGAGAAACGAAAATAATAAGTTACAATTTGGTAAAGGAAAATCAAAATCCGCAGCGAAAAGGAGAGCTCGACACCTTGAAAGATGTCACAAATGCGGAAAATGGTCACACGAAGGAAAATGTTCGACGAATCAGACATATTCCAATACCGAATTTGTTACTTTATGCAGAGATGGACCGTTCATATGTTTAGAAGAAAAAATGTTGAATGCTCGAGGTTACGCCTATATAGCTATGGAAAATCAATTAGTCCGACTATCTTATGAGTGGGCTAAAGCATATCACTAAGAATACTATCTCACAGGTAAGTATGTACAGTTTTTGTTTTTATTTTTATTTTTAACCTTTTGATAATAAACGCTAATTTGTTCTCTATAAAGTATTAAATTGGTATTCGATAAAATTAGGTATGCGTGACCGAAATTATTGATATCATACAAAAATTTATTACATCACTACGAAATTTACCGTTTATTCTTAAGGTATAAATATCTTTAATCAATCAACCCAAAATATTTCAAAAATTCGTCATGAGTTAAACTAGGTTATGGAACCGAAATTACTTTACCGAAAAGAGAGGCGTATGTTTTTGATAATATTTAATTGATTAAAGTGGGATAAAAGACTAAAAAGATTTTTAATTTTATTTTTATTTTGTTTTTAAAATTAATATTAAAATAATATTGTAAACTTTTTAAATCAATATATTTAAAATTGTAAATATTTGAAAAATTAATATTTTTAATATAAGTTTGTATGTATAAAAACAAAAATATAATTTAAGTTTGGTGTGAATTTTTAATATGAATTTTTAATTTTATGCATTTTAAATTTAAGTTTGGTGTGAATTTAAAAATAAAAATTTACTTTATTTCGCTAAGTTAAAAATTTGATTTTTAAAATTCGTCGTGAGTTGAAGACTAGGTCGTTGAACCGAAATTGCTCTACCCGGGGGAGGGACGAGAACTTTTATTATCATTATTTTTAATCTTATTGAACTAAAGTATGCAAAAAAAAAAAAAAAAAAAAAACCCAAAAATCTTTACTTTTAAAACCGCGCTTTGAATTGACAACTTTTAAAATTTTGTCGAGGGACGGACTAGGACATCGATCCGAAAAGCCCTCATCCTAAAAAGAAACAAATTTTTAAAATTTTATTAATTTTATGTTTTATTAAAGTATAAGGTTTTATATAGCGAAAAAAAAGAGAGGAAAAACACTGTACCCGGACCCCCATGCGATCGCATGGGTTTTGAATTCCAACTCCATGCGATCGCATGGAGCTGGAAAACAGGCCAGATAGAAAAAGCTCAGCGAGTCTGTTCTTCACACAAAACACACACATATACACGAAAACACACTCAAATCCTCTCTAAAATTCACCATTTTTCACCATAATTCGTCAAATTTCTCGCTCTAATCATGAAATTGTTCAGAAGTTTATCAAGAAAGGTAAAAATTACACCCCTAAACTTTTACATTCTCTAGTTTTTGTGATAATTACCAATATTTTACCTAATGCAATTTTGTTAATTTCTAGTGTAATTAGAGTTAAATTGTTAGTATTTTATGCATGTATAACCTAAATTGATGCTATTTAACATGATTTGAAGCCAAAAACTTCAAAATTTTTAGAAATCTAGGGTTTGTGTTCTTGAGCAATTTGGGGCTTTTTGATATAAACAGGTTATAGCCGATTTTTGTCATGAATTATTGCTAAATTGAGTAGTGTAACATGTTTAGGTAGTTAAATGATCCAAACTTTGATCCTAAACATGATTTTTGGAGATTAAAGTAGACTTTTTAAGTCTAAAATTCATGAACTTGATTAATTTGATATAATTGCCATTTGAGACTTGTTTAATTGTTAGTAAATGTTGTTTTAACATGTTATTTGAGTTAAATGCTTATGAACTTTGTATACATTTTCATATGTGCTTATTTGAAAAAGTGTAAAATTCTAAAAAAATTGTGAAAATGTGTATAAGTTTAATTTTGATTGAACATGTTATTGTGATTGTTTTAAGTTGTTATTTTGCTAACTCTAATGCATATTTGGATGCACAAATTTTGTGTTTAATGTGTTTTGCAGAGATCCGATACTGGAGGTTCATCATCATCATCATCTAGACGACCTGCTCAAGAACTAGAACCCGAATCAGAACAACAACAGGAACAACAACATCAGCCTGATCAACATGTACCTTATTATGATCCGCTACAGTTTGTTAATGAATTCATAGTATTTCCGATGCATCCACCTGTAGAATACCCAACGATTCCTGAACACACGTTGCATCCTAATCTGAGATTCGATAGACGATGGAGAGATTACCCGGCATATCAAAGTAATAAATTCAAATTAATAACGAAAGATGTGGAGGTGCCTAGGGTAATTGATTGGGATCCTTTGGAAAGGGTCCAACTTGCTGACCGTTTTAGGGAGCATTTGATACAAAGGTATGACAGTTCTTCTTTTACAGATTGGGAACGATTATTCACCATTCGTAGACCTGTATATAAGGAATGGTGTGTAGAACTTATGAGTACTATAGCGTTAAATGTAGATGTAGATAGATTAGATGATAGAAGTTTTCTTAGGTTTATACTTGGCGGTAGGATGTACAGGATGTCCATGCTGGACATGGCCAGGGCATTACAGATATATACGCCCGCTGAATTACTACTACCCGATTGTATGAATTTGATTTATCGTGGTGAAAGGGTAGATAGGAATTTTGACGCGAACGCCGTCTGGAGGCGCATGTCAGACTATAATGTTTTTGGGCGGGGAGGAACACATACCTACTTACATATTAACAGAGCCGAGCTTCACATAATTCATAGATTTTTGGCTATCTCGATTACACAGAGAGGTCACAACAAGGAAAAATTGACCTTACATGATTTATTTTACCTAAAGTGTATTCGAGACCTAAGAGGCTTTATTAATATCCCCTACTGTGTTGGTTTTTATTTATCTAAGATGGTTGAAGGAATACAGGAAGGGGGGATTATAGGAGGAGGTATTTTTGTTACTCTCATTTGAGAGTATTTAGGTGCAGATAAGGACCAAGGGGGTCCACTTATGGAATGTAGGGAACAGGTTGAGCTTTTAGGATTGAAGGTTTATGCGGGTGCTAAGGTATTGAAGAGTAGACGCAACCAGGTAATACCCTATGTAGGTAGTCAACCTCAGGTAGAGAGAGGCTCAGATGAGGAGATGGAGGAAGCGGATGACATTAGGGATGTCATTCGGGAGGCTATGACTGATGTCTACCAGCGTGTAGAGGAGGGAGATATGACAAACGCGGAGAGATTTCGTCGGATGGAGCAGTGGCAAGCCCGGAATGATTACGAGCGTCAGATTATGAGCCGGCTGTCACCTCAGGAGCCCTACATCCCGACCCGACCAGCTTACTATCCTCTACACCAGCCCAAGATGAGACCGCCATTTACTCTCTACGACCCTAACCAGGCATACCAGTACACATATCACCAACTATGGAACCCGGACGATGACATGAACTGGAACCCTTATCCAGATTGATTTAGTTCCGGTTGGTAATTTATATAATTTTTAATTTTTATTATTTCTGTTTATTTATGTTTAAACACATTATATTATGACACTTTTATTGTAATGTTTAATATTTTTATTATACTAATGTTTCATATTTGATTTGAAAGTGGGATTTTAAGTCCCATTTTAAATTACCATGCATGTTTATATTTGTATTGTATGTATATTGTCGATTGTACAAAACAGGGTAAAACAGCGCATTTTCAAAGACTGGCATTAAGTTCAGCAAAAGCTAGTACTTTTGACGACAAAACGAAAAACAAATGTGATGTAACAACAAGACGGAATGAACAAATGATATGCACCATTTATCATTCAGTATACAAACGCCAATATGTTTGGAAACTTTGATAAAATTTAATCATTTTTCTACGCTAATCACCCTCAATAATTTAAATTGTTACTGATTTCTTGCAAATGAGGGCATTGCAAGATCTTAAGTGTGGGAAGGGGTTAAATTCTTTTGGAATTTTAAAAATTTTTGATTTAAACACTTGGTTACCATTAAAAATACTAGTAACGCAGTAGTTGTATTAGAATCTAGTGCTCTCTGATAATAAAGAACATCCCTAGTTTTATATACTGACTACCCAATTCTAGTAAAATTTTTCAAAATTTTCAATTAAATGAACTCAAAATCATGTTTATACATATTTATGAACAATAAAACTAGGTGTTAACACCGAAATTATTGTTACCTTGGAGAGGACATAAATTGAGAAACAAACCAAAATGTTAAAATTCATTTAAAATGGAATAGAGGACAATAAAAAGGAAAATAAAAGCCAAGTGTGGGAAAAATTACCAAGTTATTTAAAACATATATCACATATTTTTGTGCAAATAACTGAAGATACTCTTGCTTTGGACTAATCTAAACAGTTTTACCCGATTTACTGTAATATATTTGAAAGAAAAGATGGATCTACATGATGAATCAATTTCATCATTAAAAGGAAGTAAAGTCTTCCGAAAAAGACACGCGCTTCTTGATTCAGGTCATGAAGTTGTCGTCCAGACTAGCTGTAGGTTGACGAAAAATCTAGAAAAGTCATCTCTAAAATCAGCAAGAAATCCACGGACCTCAGCATCAAACAGGGTCGCCAAGTGGTCAGACTTATCCTAACCATGAGAGGATCTATCTCGTAAAATGGGGAGGACGCCGTGCAAATTAGCTGGATAAGACTAATGAATCAGATCCCCAGAAAGGATAATCTCCTTAAAGATAAAAAATCAGCTTTTAAACCTGATATTACTCAATCCTAGAGATTGACCATAAAGATTGAGAATTATAAACTCATGGAATTCAATGATATCTAAACTCGAGCTTGAACGAGAAAATATTTTGATCAAAATTAAAAACCGATTTGTTTTCTGAAAACCTATTTTTAATGCGTTCATTACCATTGAACGTAAAATCCTAGAAATTCACCTGGAATTCATTAGGTCACCTGAACTAAATCGGGTGTCAACCGTAAGAACTGTGGTTGCATAGCATGGTCAAAGACAGAACCTTGTGCCAGACCGGAAAATTATAAGGGTGAGCTGTACTATTGCTCCTACCAAGGATAGTAATTGCATCCGACACATTATAGACCATAATTAAAAGCATGTCAGGGGACATTGCCTTAACAGTTGCTTTTTCAACACTTTCCTTTACAACCGGACGGTAGTTTATCGAAAAGTAATATACGGAGCAAGTATACTGGACATGTTGCTTTCCCAATACAAGGTTAGCAAGTGGGTGACACAAAACCACAAGTTTTGATCTAAAATTTTCAAATCTGAAACCCACCAAACCCACAAAAATATTTTGCAAACACCGGTGAAGGGTTATTCCGGAAAACCTATCTAGGGTAAAAGCTAGATTCAATTTTCAAAAGATCAAATATTTTCATAAAGATCCAATTTCCTTAATGGATCTAAATTTTCATAGTCATGTGAGACTGTAAACCACAACGTTACTACCATTGTTTATACCGCCGTATAGAAATCACTGATGTACAAAGTGTGAAGAATAAAGAAGTGATTCTAGTATTTTTATTTCAAGACTATATTGCTTGAGGACAAGCAAAGCTCAAGTGTGGGAATATTTGATAATGCTGAAAACGAACATATATTTCATAGCATTATCCCTCAAGAAAGACAATCTTTTAGTTGCAATTGTTCTATTTACAAGTGATATTCGTTTAAATAATAAAAGGTGAAGACAAAAGACAGATTCGACGAATTAAAGGCGCAAATGACCAAAAAGCTCAAAAGTACAAAATACAATCAAAGAGGTTCCAATTATTGGTGAGAAACGTCTCAAAATTACAAAAGTACAAGACGCGAAACGCAAAGTACAAGATATTTAATTATACGCAAGGACGTTCGAAAATTCGGAACCGGGACCAAAGTCAACTCTCAACGCTCGACGCAACAGACTAAAAATTACAAGTCAACTATGCACATAAGTATAATATAATATTTAAATAATTCTTATAATTATTTATATATTATATTTATTTATTAAAACGTCGACAAGCAAAGAAACAAAAATATGTGAGCTGCTACCTACCCCCATGCGATCGCATGGCCTGGAGGCACAAAAGCCATGCGATCGCATGGCCCTGAAATCCAGGCCTGGTCCTATAAATTCGCGTGTTTTGGCTCAGTTTATATATCATATATCCATCTCTCTATCTATACGTAAATATATTTATATTTATATTATAATTTTAATTTTAATTTTAAATTCTAATAATAAGGGTATGTTAGCGAATGTTGTAAGGGTGTAAGTCGAAATTCTGTCCGTGTAACGCTACGCTATTTTTAATCACTGTAAGTTATAGTTAATGTTATTTTTAAATTAATGTCTCGTAGCTAAGTTATTATTATGCTTATTTAAGACGAAGTAATCATGATGTTAGGCTGAAAATATTAAGATTGGGTAATTGGGTTTTGTACCATAATTGGGGTTTGGACAAAAGAACGACACTTGTGGAAATTAGACTATGGGCTATTAATGGGTTTTATATTAACTAAATGATACCTAGTTAAATTAATATATAGACTTATAATATGACGTATTTATATATAACCACATACGCTTGACTGGGTACGGTGGGCGGGATATCTATAAATACCAATAATTGTTCATTTTACCGGACACGGAACTGGATTAATAGTTAATAGACTTGTTGAAATAGGGGTGGATTACATTCAAGGGTAATTGGTGTAATTATTAACAAAGTAGTAAAACCTTGGTTTACACGCAGTCGATAACCTGGTGTATTCATTAAACAAAGTATTAAGACCTTGTTATAATTCGAATCCCCAATTAGTTGGAATATTTGACTTCGGGAATAAGAATAATTTGGCAAAGGCTATCGCACTTTATATTTATGACTGATGGACTATTATGGACAAATCCGTATGGACATATCGAATAATCCAGGACAAAGAACAGTTAACCCATGAGAATAAACTAAAATCAACACGTCAAACATCATGATTATGGAAGTTTAAATAAGCATAATTCTTTTATTTTCATATTTAATTGCACTTTTAATTATCGTACTCTTTAATTATCGCAATTTTATTTTACCGCATTTTTATTTATCGCAATTTCATTATTGTTATTTATTTTACGCTTTAAATTAAGTCTTTTATTTATATTTTACATTAGGTTTTAACTGCGACTAAAGTTTTAAAATTGACAAACCGGTCATTAAACGGTAAAAACCCCCTTTTTATAATAATAATATTACTTATATATATATTTGTATTTTTATAAGTTAAACTAATATAGCTTTAAGCTTTGTTTAAAATATTCCCTGTGGAACGAACCGGACTTACTAAAAACTACACTACTGTACGATTAGGTACACTGCCTATAAGTGTTGTAGCAAGGTTTAGGTATATCCATTCTATAAATAAATAAATATCTTGTGTAAAATTGTATCATATTTAATAGTATTTCGTTATAAAAATAATACTATTTTCTAGTACACCTCGCACACATCAACACCCTTCGGATATGATATAAATTTCGAAGTACTAAAGCATCCGGTACTTTGGATGGAGTTTGTTAGGCCCAATAGATCTATCTTTAGGATTCGCGTCAATTAGGGTGTATGTTCCCTAATTCTTAGATTACCAGACTTAATAAAAAGGAGCATATTCGATTTTGATAATTCAACCATAGAATGTAGTTTCACGTACTTGTGTCTATTTTGTAAATCATTTAAAAAAATTGCGCATGTATTCTCAGCCCAAAACTATAAAGGGTAAAAAGGCAAATGAAACTCACAATAATGTATTTTGTAGTAAAAATACATATGACGACATTGAACAATGCAGGGTTGGCCTCGGATTCACGAACCTATATCAATTGTATATTTATTAATACATGTATCGCAATCGAGCAAGTTTATATATTATTATTAATAATATGCTTGTTATATAATATGTTATATAGATATAGATAGTTTAATATGTTTAATTTATATATCTTATATAACTATTATTTAGCATTCTTTAATATGTTAATAATAAAATCTATATTAGGGTCTATATAAGATATCTATATATATTTATGTATAGATTGGTACATTTTAATATATATATATATATATATATATATATATATATATATATATATATATATATATATATATATATATATATATATATATATATATATATATATATATATATATATATATAGTTTAGTTAATATCATTTTAATAATAAAAATATAGTGATATGTAATATTAATATTATTGCAGCGTATCTTTATATAAAAATATTTACTTGTAATAATACTAAAAATGATAAGAGTGATAGTCATAATAATGATTTTAGTACTTACATAATAATACTCGTGATAATAATATTACTTATGTCAATGTTAACACTTCTATTATTTATAAAAAGATATTAATACTATTATTTACAAAAATGATAATAATTTATATTACTTTTATTATAATAATAACAATAAAAAATAATAATAATAATCCTAATTGTGATTATAATACTTATTTTAGAAATAACGATAATGTTAATGCTCTTAGTTTAATTAATGATATCGATACTTCTAAAAATGTTGATAATAATAATAATATTAATAATGTTAATAAAATCAATGGTGATAATAAAAATAATGATAATCCTTAATAATACTAGTAGTAATAATAATAACTAATAATAATAACACTAGTAACAATAATAATAACATTTGGTAGTAATAATCATACTAATAATAATATGTGTCAATTAATAATAATACTAATAATTATAATACTACATAAATAAAATCAAATTAATGATAATAATTATTACAATAACAATAACAATAACAATGACAATAATGATAATAATAATAATAATAATAATAATAATAATAATAATAATAATAATAATAATAATAATAATAATAATAATAATAATAATAATAATAATAATAATAATAATAATAATAATAATAATAATAATAAGTATATTTAGAAAAGGAAACTACCTTAGGAAAAGCTTTAATAAAAACGAAATGCACCCAACCGGATTCGAACCCGAGACCTCTCATTCCTCAACAATACTCTCTAACCATTATGCTAAACTCATTTTTCTGATATAATACCCCGAAAATAACTATGTAAATCCTATCTCTATCTGTTTTCTGTTTCTTTCTTCATCTTTCACAAAACCGACGACCAAAGGATCAAATCAATACACAATTAGTTAACTAAAAGGCTTTTAAGATTTTCAGACAATTTATAATCGACCTGTATCTATCCTGAACTAATTTTGAAAGCGAAAAAAAAAAGAACAGCAGCTAGGCTGTCGCTGTTATTTTAAAAAAAAAAATTATTGAATTTTGATTTCAATTACGTTTTAGACAAAGTTTACAACACCAATTGTGTTTCACATTACCTCTATAAAGTTTCTGTATCATCAATTGAACCTGAATCACTGAGTTGAGTTCGAATTTTCAAGAAGAACAGACAGTTGACTTTTTAATTTTAAAACTTTGACCTTGAAATTCAATCTTGATTTCGCGAATTAGAGTTTGGAAATTTGCAGGTAGTTTTAATAGATGAATCCTAACAACTCTGCAATTCTATATTTTGACAAATAATTCGTTTTCAAATTTTGGCGAAAAAAGTGAAAAACAGAGGCGAAGGGTTTAAGTTAAATCAATTTCTGTTTGATTTTTAGATACACTGATTAATAGTAGTGTTATAAACAATTATGAGGGAGTTAACGAATAATTGATGTAATAAAAAAAATTTGTTGTTATACAGCCATAAAGCTCGACAGATTATTTGAAACAAAAGGAAGAAACCAAAAAAATAATAATATAATCATATGAGATGGCGTACGAATTTGTTTCTATATTTATTATTTAATTCAGTAGATAATTTAAATAAATCTGATATTGATACTACTAATCTTTATTATTTATTATGATTTATATATAATTAACATTAACAATAAATACAAATTTATTAATATTAATAATAATAACATTTTCAATAATATTAATAATAAAAAATAACAATAATAATTATAATGTTAACAATGAGTATAATGTTAATTATTAACAATATTGTTACTAAAGATATTAATAATACTAATGATAATAATAATAAATTGTATTATAATAATAACAATAATTATAATAGTTTACAGATTTTAGTAATACTGATTATACTAACAATATTAATAATAATATTAGTATTGATAATAATACTTAATAAAAAAAAATAATAATGATATTAACAATGATAATAATAATAATATTAATAATAATATTATAACAAATTACATGTATCAATTTCATATCTACATTTTATATATAGTTGTATTAGTAATACCAATATAATACTAATAATGAAAGTAATACTAATAATGTTAGTGCAACAATTATATTTTTAATTTGTGATCACATTTATTATATTAATCTTAAAATTTATTAAATACGTTTATTTAATAATTATTTCATTTATTATATGATACCATTTACTAAATATTTAGTATTTATACCTTACAATGTTATAATAATTATTTATAGAAATCATATATATGAATTTATTTTAATATTATATATATATATATATATATTCATATAATAACTTATTTTAAATATTTTATATTTATAATTTACAATACATATAATATTATTTATGTTCAGAATATAAATATATATACATTTTAATAGTAACTTATTTATTCTGTATTTTATTTTCTCATTAATAATTTCAATTGATTGGAGTGCATTTTATTAGTTCAAAATAATATCTATGTATCATTGTATATATATATATATATATATATATATATATATATATATATATATATATATATATATATATATGATAATGCTAAAAACGAACATATATTTCATAGCATTATTCCTCAAGAAAGACAAGCTTTTAGTTGCAATTGTCCTATTTACAAGTGATATTCGCTTAAATAATAAAAAGTGAAGACAAAAGACAGATTCGACGAATTGAAGACGCAAATGACCAAAAAGCTCAAAAGTACAAAATACAATCAAAGAGGTTCCAATTATTGATAAGAAACGTCTCAAAATTACAAGAGTACAAGATTCAAAATGAAAAGTACAAGATATTAAATTGTACGCAAGGACGTTCGAAAATCCGGAACCGGGACCAGAGTCAACTCTCAACGCTCGACGCAACGGACTAAAAATTACAAGTCAACTATGCACATAAATATAATATAATATATAATTAATTCTTAAAATTAATATATATATATTATATTATATTATAAAACCGTCGGCAGAAGAAAACAACCAAATGTGAGCCTCCCCAGCTGGCCATGCGATCGCATGGCCTGGAAGGCATAAATCCATGCGATCGCATGAGCCCCAGTTCCAGCCCACATGCCTATAAAAATCGAGCTTTGGTGCACCACAAAAACACATCTTTTTCTTCTTCACTCAACGTAGTATATGTATATATAATTTATATTTTAATTTTAATTTTAATTTTAAATCCTAATAATAAGGGTGTGTTAGCGAATGTTTTAAGGGTGTAAGTCGAAATTCTGTCCGTGTAACGCTACGCTATTTTTAATCATTGTAAGTTATGTTCAACCTTTTTAATTTAATGTCTCGTAGCTAAGTTATTATTATGCTTATTTAATCCGAAGTAATCATGATGTTGGGCTAAAAATATTAAAATTGGGTAATTGGGCTTTGTACCATAATTGGGGTTTGGACAAAAGAACGACACTTGTGGAAATTAGACTATGGGCTATTAATGGGCTTTATATTTGTTTAACTAAATGATAGTTTGTTAATGTTAATATAAAGATTTACAATTGGACGTCCCTATAAATAACCATATACACTCAATCGGACACGATGGGCGGGATATTTATATGTACGAATAATCGTTCATTTAACCGGACACGGGAATGGATTAATAGCCACTAGAATTATTAAAACAGGGGTGAAATTATGTACAAGGACACTTGGCATAATTGTTAACAACGTATTAAAACCTTGGGTTACACTCAGTCGACATCCTGGTGTAATTATTAAACAAAGTAATAAAACCTTGTTACAGTTTAAGTCCCCAATTAGTTGGAATATTTGACTTCGGGTATAAGGATAATTTGACGAGGACACTCGCACTTTATATTTATGACTGATGGACTGTTATGGACAAAAACCAGACGGACATATTAAATAATCCAGGACAAAGGACAATTAACCTATGGGAATAAAACTAAAATCAACACGTCAAACATCATGATTACGGAAGTTTAAATAAGCATAATTCTTTTATTTCATATTTAATTTTCTTTATTTTATATTTAATTGCACATCTAATTATCGCATTTTTATTTATTGTAATTATATTTAATTGCACTTTTAATTATCGTACTTTTTAATTATCGCAAGTTTATTTTATCGCACTTTTATTATTCGCAATTTCATTATCGTTATTTACTTTACGCTTAAAATTAAGTCTTTTATTTATTTAATATTTTACATTTTGTTTTAACTGCAACTAAAGTTTTTAAAATCGACAAACCGGTCATTAAACGGTAAAAATCCCCCTTTATAATAATAATATTACTTATATATATATTTGTATTTTTATAAATTTAAACTAATATAGCGTTAAGCGTTGTGAAAAAGATTCCCTGTGGAACGAACCGGACTTACTAAAAACTACACTACTGTACGATTAGGTACACTGCCTATAAGTGTTGTAGCAAGGTTTAAGTATATCCATTCAATAAATAAATAAATATCTTGTGTAAAATTGTATCATATTTAATAGTATTTCCTTGTAAAATATAAAGCTATTTTATATACACCTCGCATAACATCAGGTTATTTTTGGCGCCGCTGCCGGGGAACTTAAAAATTTAGCTTAAAAGCCGGAAGCGCAACGCTATATATATAAAAAAAAAGATTTTTATTTTTAGTATTTAAAAATATAAATTTTATTTAAATATTGTGTTTTTTTATAACACATCAAAACAGCAAAACAGAAAAAAAAAATATAAAAGTTTACGGGCTACACTGTAGCAGCCCAACCCATCTGGCCCGATTTTCTACGTCATGCGATCGCATGAATATATAGCATACACTCCATGCGATCGCATGGAGTGATTTGACTCGTCTGAAACATAAGCTGTACGAAATTAGGGTTTATAATAATAATTATTAGTAATTAATAACCCTAATTAGGTTATAATTATTTTATTATTTAGTTTAGTTTATTTATAATTTGTATTTTAAGTCTAAATTAGTTTTAATAATTTATAAAATTAATAGTTTTATAAAATAAATAATATAAAAATAATATTTTTATAAAAATTGTAATTTTTACACTTTTTATATATTTTTATGTTTTGTCGCTTTTTAATAGTTTTAGCGTAACTTTTATATTTTTCGCTCGTTTTTAGTTTTAAACTTAGTTTTTGCCATAGTTATTTTACTTCTAGATTTTTAGGCTTTGCCGTAAAATCCCTTAAGTGCTTTTTCTTTAAGACTAAGACATAGGTGCTTTAGAATTTTGCGACGCCTTTTTAAGTTTTAGTTTCTTTTTAAGTTATTGCCATTTGGGATATAGTTTTACTTGTAAGCTTTAATATTTTTAGAAGCAACTTTTAATTTTTAGTTTTTAGTGCCTTTTTAAGTTTCAACGCGCTACTTTCTTATTTTTATTTTTAGACGCCTTTTACCTATGTATCAATTATCATTCCAATTAGTAATCTCAATTTGCGATTATAATTTTAAGTTAGTGATAGTAATAAGGTTGGGTTAGTCGAGTGTTTTTAAGTTCTATAAGTCACTCTTTTTCTTTCTTATTTTTATTTTTCGACCTTTTTCCGACGCGCTCTTTTTCTTTCTTATTTCTCGTCATTCTAGTTTTAGGACATAGATTTTTATTCTACTTCTTATCTAAATTTCTTAAAATTACGAAAATTTATTTTAAGTGGTTAAATTGATAGACATCAAAATTTTCTGGTTCGTAGTAATAGTTGGATTTGTACGTGGACCGGGTTATTGGAGCCAAACAGTCCTCAATTATATTGAGACCAAACGAATCCTGCCCCTCTGCTGCATCTTTTGGCTATTCGAAGTGTGGGCAAAATCAGAAAAGTCTATTAATTGGATAACTTATATAATTTTTCTTTCCTTTTTAAAAAACTAATAGGATATTCAGTGAATGCACCGAGCAAGACGTTCACCACCTTTTGTACGTTCACCACCTGTAACTAGATCAAGACATTTAGCAAATATTACCGCCGTTGATTTTTCTTTAGAATCGTCATCCAGTCAACCAAGTACTCCAATTCAAATTTCCGATAATCCATTTTTTGAACCCGACCTCACAATTGAGAATCCGGAGAATATTCAGGGACGATTCATAGATCCTGAACCACTAAACTTTCCTCCGGAACCACCAATCATTCAAACAGAGATTGTTGAGGAACGAACCATTAAATCAGAATCCTCTAGTGATTCTGATTCAACAAATTCAATTATGAAGAATCTGGAACCTTTAAGTATGGAAGACCGAATGAGAGCTAAACGCACTGGCCAAGGTCACGCAATTACTCATCCAGACATTAATGCGCCAGATTATGAAAGCAAAGGATAAATTTTACACGCCGAAGGAAGATCCAAATGAACATCTTCGTACCTTTAATAGGATCTGCACTCTATTTAAAATAAGAGAAGTTGAGGATGAACAGATATATCTCATGTTATTTCCCTAGACTTTAAAGGGAGAAGCCAAAGATTGGTTGGAATCGTTACCTGAAGGGGCGATTGATACATGGGATGTTTTAGTTAAAAAATTTCTTAAACAATTCTTTCCGGCATCTAAAGCCGTAAGACTTCAAGGAGAAATTGTTACGTTCACACAGAAACCGAATGAAACTCTATATGAGGCATGAACAAGATTTGGAAAGTTATTAAGAGGATGTCCGCAACATGGTTTAGACACCTGTCAAATAGTACAAATATTCTACCAAGGATGCGACATCACTACAAGAAAAGACATCGATATAGCAGCTGGTGGTTCCATTATGAAGAAAACCGAAACTGATGCTTATAAAATTATTAATAACACTGCTTCCCACTCACATGAGTGGCACCAAGAAAAAGATATCGTTAGATCATCTAAAGCAGCTAGAGCCGATTCTAGCCATGACTTAGATTCCATTTCCGCAAAGATAGATGCTGTCGAGAGACGAATGGAAAAGATGACTAAAGATATTCACTCAATACGAATTAGTTGTGAGCAGTGTGGAGGACCACATTTGACAAAAGATTGTCTCAGTATTGAACTAACAATGGAACAAAGAGAGAATGTTTCATATCTAAACCAAAGGCCTGGAAATAATTATCAGAATAATTATCAACCGCCAAGACCTATTTACAATCAAAATCAGAACTATAATCGAAATATTCCATACAACAACCAACAAGGTCCTAGCAATCAACAAGTATCTAACAATACTTACAACCAGCAAAGACCTAATTTTCAAAACAAACCACCACAACCCGATGATAAAAAGCCGAATTTAGAAGATATGATGACGAAGCTAGTTGAAACTCAAACGCAGTTTTTCACATCTCAAAAACAAACTAATGAACAAAATGCTCAAGCATTTAGAAATCAACAAGCTTCTATTCAAAACTTGGAACAAGAAGTAAGTAACCTAGCAAGGTTAATAGGTGAAAGAAAACCGGGAAGTTTACCTAGTGATACAAATGCTAACCCCCGGAATGAAACAGCTAAAGCCATTACCACAAGAAGTCGTACAACACTTAAACCACCTGAAATACCTGTAACTTCTGATGAAGCTATTCCTACTCCACAAGAACCACAACCTGATCAAGATAAGGAAAAAGAACCGGTAGTTGAAAAGGTTAATGAAGATAACACAGTTAAGGCTAAACCTTATGTTAAACAATACCAACCACCACTTCCTTACCCGAGTAAAATGAAGAAAGAGAAACTTGAAGCCGAGCAATCCAAATTCTTGGATATGTTTAAACAGATAAATGTCAATCTTCCTTTCATTGATGTGATTTCAGGAATGCCTAGATATGCTAAATTCTTGAAAGATCTAATCTCAAATAGAAAGAAAATGGAAGAACTCTCGGCTGTTACTATGAATGCTAATTGTTCAGCAGTGCTGTTGAATAAGATATCAGAAAAACTATCTGATCCAGGAAGTTTCACAATTCCATGTTTTCTGGGTAGTCTTAGTTCAATAGAAGCATTGGCAGACTTAGGTGCTAGTATAAATTTAATGCCGTATTCACTATACACTAAACTAGACCTTGGAGAATTGAAACCAACTAGAATAAGTATACAACTAGTCGATCGATCAATAAAATATCCTAGAGGGATAATGGAGAATATGCTAGTTAAAGTTGGTACTTTAGTATTTCCAGTAGATTTTATTGTTCTGGACATAGAAGAAGATTCTCAAGTTCCTCTCATATTAGGAAGACCATTCTTAAACACGGCTAAAGCAATGATAGACGTGTTTGGTAAGAAACTGACCCTAAGTATAGAGGATGAGAGTGTTACCTTTTCAGTTGATAGAGCAATGCAACAACCGCAATCTGCAGATGATACATGTTATTATATTCAAACTATAGATTCACATCCAGAATTGTTAGAAGAATTTCCAGAATTACAAGGAACAGGAGAATGTTCTTTAGGAGAAGGTAATGAACCAATTGATGAAGCTGAAATGTTAGCTACACTTATAGCTAATGGATATGAACCAACAACAGAAGAAATTCAAATGCTAAAAGAAGAAGACAGATATCGATACAAATCATCGATAGAAGAACCTCCAAAATTAGAGTTAAAGCCACTTCCAAACCATTTGGAATACGCTTATTTACATGGTGAATCTGAATTACCTGTAATAATATCGTCTTCTCTTACTGAAAATGAGAAATCACAACTCATTTCTGTGTTGAAAGCTCATAAACCAGCCATTGCATGGAAGATTCATGATATTAAAGGAATAAGTCCTTCGTATTGCACACATAAAATCCTTATGGAAGAAGGTCATAAAACGTATGTGCAATGCCAACGAAGACTAAATCCTAATATGCAAGATGTAGTTAAAAAAGAAATTATTAAACTGCTAGATGCAGGTTTAATTTATCCAATTTCTGATAGCCCATGGGTAAGCCCAGTTCAATGCGTACCTAAGAAGGGTGGCATGACTGTCATTACAAATGAAAAAAATGAGCTTATTCCTACTAGGACTGTAACATGATGGCGTGTATGTATTGATTATAGAAAATTAAATGACGCCACCAGAAAAGATCACTTTCCCTTACCTTTCATTGATCAAATGTTGGAAAGGCTAGCCGGAAATAGTTACTATTGTTTTCTTGATGGATTTTCCGGATATTTTCAAATTCCAATAGCACCCGAAGATCAAGAGAAAACCACGTTCACGTGCCCTTATGGTACTTTTGCTTACAAACGCATGCCATTTGGACTTTGCAACGCCCCTGCAACCTTTCAAAGGTGTATGATGGCGATTTTTCACGACATGATAGAAGAATGCATGGAAGTTTTCTTGGAAGACTTTTCAGTCTTCGGTGATACATTTGAATCATGTCTAGTTAATCTGGAACGAATGCTTATTAGATGCGAACAATCAAATCTAGTACTTAATTGGGAGAAATGCCATTTCATGGTTAAAGAAGGCATCGTTCTTGGACATAAAATTTCAAAAGAAGGAATTGAAGTGGATAGAGCTAAAGTAGATGTAATTGCTAAACTTCCACATCCAACCAATGTTAGAGGAGTTAGGAGTTTTCTAGGGCATGCCGGTTTTTACCGACGTTTCATAAAAGATTTTTCTAAAATTGCCACTCCTATGAATAAACTCCTAGAAAAGGATGCTCCATTCATCTTTTCAGATGAATGTATCAAATCTTTTAATATTCTTAAAGAGAAACTTACTAATGCGCCGATCATGATAACACCAAATTGGAATCTACCGTTTGAATTAATGTGCGATGCAAGTGATTTTGCAATGGGAGCCGTTTTAGGACAAAGGATTGAAAAATGATTTCAACCTATATATTATGCTAGTAAGACGTTACAAGGAGCACAAACGAACTATACAACTACTGAAAAAGAACTCCTTGCTATTGTTTTTGCTTTTGACAAATTTCGTTCATATCTCGTTCTAGCAAAAACGGTGGTCTATACCGACCATTCTGCTCTTAGATACCTATTTTCGAAACAAGATGCTAAACCAAGATTAATCCGTTGGATCTTACTCTTACAAGAGTTTGATATTCAAATCCGAGATAAAAGAGGAGCAGAAAATCTCGCCGCTGATCATCTTTCTCGTCTTGAAAATCCTGAGTTAGAAGTTCTAAATGAATCGGCCATACAAGACAACTTTCCTGATGAATATCTATTGAAGATAGATTATAATGAAATACCATGGTTTGTAGACTATGCAAACTACTTAGTATGTGGATTCCTTGAAAAAGGATTATCGTACCAAAAACGAAAGAAATTCTTCAGTGATATAAAACACTATTTTTGAGAAGATCCACATCTGTTTAAAAGTTGTCCCGATGAAATAATACGCCGATGTGTATTTGGAGATGAAGCTAGTAAAATTTTAAACCATTGTCACACAGGACCAACAGGAGGGCATTATGGGCCTCAACTAACAGCAAGAAAAGTTTACGATGCTGGATTCTATTGGCCTACAATTTACAAAGATGCACACCTTCTTTGCAAATCCTGTGATGCTTGTCAAAGGGCCGGAAAAATAAGTCAACGTGATGAAATGCCACAAAATGTCATCCAAGTATGTGAAGTATTTGACATTTGGGGTATTGACTTTATGGGTCCATTTCCAAAATCTCATAATAATCTCTATATTCTCGTAGCCATTGATTATGTATCTAAATGGGTGGAAGCACAAGCTCTCCCAACTAATGATGCACGAGTTGTAGTCAACTTTTTAAGACGTCTTTTTGCAAGGTTTGGAACACCGAAAGCTTTAATAAGTGATCGGGGTACTCATTTTTGTAATAATCAACTTGAGAAAGTTCTCAAAAGATATGAAGTAACTCATAAAATCTCCACCGCATATCATCCACAAACAAGTGGACAAGTTGAAAATATCAACCGAGCTTTAAAACGTATTCTAGAGAAAACCGTAGGATCAAATCCGAAGGAATGGTCCATTAAATTGGAGGATGCACTCTGGGCTTTTAGAACAGCCTACAAAACTCCAATTGGAACCACACCTTTTAGACTTGTTTATGGAAAAGCATGTCATCTTCCAGTAGAAATTGAACACAAAGCATTTTGAGCTTTGAAGACATGTAATCTTGATTTACATGAAGCTGGATGTCTACGGTTAAGTCAACTAAACGAATTAGAAGAATTAAGACATGAAGCATACGAAAATTCGTTGATATATAAGGAAAGAACGAAGAAATGGCATGATAAAAGAATCAGAAGTTCAAAAGAATTTAAAGAAGGAGACATAGTTCTTCTTTTCAATTCACGATTCAAGCTATTTCCTGGAAAATTGAAATCAAGATGGTCTGGACCATTCATAGTCAAAAGAGTTTTCCCATACGGAACAGTAGAATTAATAAATTCAAATGGAATTGAATTTAAAGTTAATGGTCACAGAGTTAAACACTACATAGATAGTCCGATGGAATTCGACAATGAAGTTAATCACAATTTCGATACCACAGCTAACTAAGTGTGGGGAGAATCAAGTATTTAAAGGATAATATGTATTTCTGTTAGAGTTAGATTGTCTGTTTTCTTGTAGTTCTCGAAAATGGAACCCTAATGGTCTTTCCCTAGCAGACCCTAAAGAACTAGTCTTCTTCCCCCATTCTGAATTTTTATTTTTGAAGACTGCCTGTGAACTAAACCATGGTCTAATGCTACACGCTTTGATCACTAAACGTAATAATGACACACTTCCGAGTGAAATAGTATCAGTAATCAGAGAAAGATTGGACGGAGTAAGAAAAGAATCCAGATGCGAAGATAATAAGTTACAATTTGGTAAAGGAAAATCAAAATCCGCAGCGAAGAGAAGAGCACGACACCTTGAAAGATTTCACAAATGCGAAAAATGGTCACATGGAGGTAAATGTTCAAATAATCAAACCTATTCAAATACCGAATTTGTTACTTTATGCAGAGACGGACCGTTCATATGTTTAGAAGAAAAAACACTGAATGCTCGAGGTTACGCCTATGTAGCCATGGAAAACCAATTAAACCGACTATCTTATGAATGGGATAGATCATATAACTAAAGAATACTATCTCACAGGTAAGTCTGTACAGTTTTTATTTTTTTTATTTTTATTTTTATTTTTAACCTTTTGATAATAAACGCTAATTTATTCGCTATAAAGTATTAAATTGGTATTGAATAAAATTAGGTTTGACGACCGAAATTATTGATATCATTCAAAAATTTATTACATCACTGCGAAATTTAAAGTTTATTCTTAAGGTATAAATATCTTTAATCAATCAACTCAAAATATTTCAGAAATTCGTCATGAGTTAAATTAGGTCATGGAACCGAAATTACTTTACCGAAAAGAGGGGCGTATATTTTTGATAATATTTGATTGATTAAAGTGGGATAAAAAGCCAAAAAGATTTTTAATTTTATTTTTACCATGTTTTTAAAATTAATATATAAATCTTAAATTAATATTGTAAACTTTGTAAAAACAATATATTTAAAATTGTAAATATTTGAAAAATATAATATAAGTTTGGTGTGATTTTATAATATGAATTTTTAAATTAAGTTTGGTGTGAATTTTTAATTTTTAAAATAAGAATTTTTAATTTTATGCATTTCAAATTTTAAGTTTGGTGTGAATTTTTAATATTAATTTTGAATTTTATGTATTTTTATTTTAAGTTTGGTGTGAATTTAAAAACAAAAATTTACTTTATCTCATTAAGTTAAAAATATGATTTTTAAAATTCGTCGTAAGTTGAAGACTAGGTCATTGAACCGAAATTGCTTTACCCGAGGGAGGGACGAGAACTTTTATTATCATTATTTTTAATCTTATTGAATTAAAGTATGCCAAAAACATTAAAAAAAACCTAAAAATCTTAGCTTTTAAAACAATCGCTACAAAAAGACAAATTTTAAAATTTTGTCAAAGGACGGACTAGGACATCGATCCGAAACGACCTCGTCCTAAATAACAAGGGAAACAAAATTTTAAAATTAATTACTTAATTGTTTTAATTAGTATAAGATATATATATAAAAAAAAAAAAAGCTGAAAGTACTGTAGCCGGCACCCCATGCGATCGCATGGGGTTTGCACTTGTAACCCATGCGATCGCATGGGGACCAAATGCAGGCCAGAAACAAATAGCTCAGAGAGCTGAGTTCTTCACACCACAACACACAAATATACGAAAATACTCCCAAATCACCTCTAAAATTCGCCATTTTTCACCGTAATTCGTCATTTTTCTTGCTCTAATCATGCCTAGATTCTCATTCTTCAGCAAAATGGTAAAAATTACACCCCTAAACTCTATAAATTCCTAGTTTTTGTGATAATTATCAATTTTTTTCCTAATGCAATTTTGTTAATTTCTAGTGTAATTAGTGTTAAATTGTTAGTATTTTATGCATGTATAACCTAGATTGATGCTATTTAACATGATTTGAAGCTAAAAACTTTAAAATTTTTAGAAATCTAGGGTTAGTGTTCTTGAGCAATTTGGGGCTTTTTGATATAAACAGGTTATGGCCGATTTTTGTCATGAATTATTGCTAAATTGAGTAGTGTAACATGTTTAGATAGTTAAATGATCCAAACATTGATCCTAAACATGATTTTTGGAGATTAAAGTGGACTTTTTAAGTCCAAAATTCATGAACTTGATTAATTTGATATATTTGCCATTTGAGACTTGTTTAATTATTAGTAATGAATATTTTGACATGTTATTTGAGTTAAAAGCTTATGAAATTTGTATACATTTTCATATGTGCTTATTTGAAAAGTATAGAATTGTGAAAAATTGTGAAAATGTGTATAAGTTTAATTTTGATTTAACATGTTATAGTGATTGTTTTAAGTTGCTATTTTGCTAACACTAATGCATATTTGGATGCACAAATTTTGTGTTTAATGTGTTTTACAGAAAGCCGATACTGGAGGTTCAGGAGCATCATCATCTAGACGACCAGCACCAGCACCAGAACCAGAACCAGAACCAGAAATGCAACACGAACAACAACCACAACAGGAACAACAACAACAGCCTGATAAGCACGTACCTTATTATGATCCGGTACAGTTTGTTAATGAATTCATAATATTCCCGATGAGGCCGCCAGTAGAATTCCCAATGATTCCTGAGCACACTCTGCACCCTAATCTGAGATTTGATAGGAGATGGAGAGATTACGAGACATATCAAAGGAACAAATTCAAATTGGTAACAAAAAATGTAGAGGTGCCAAGGGTAATCGATTGGGCCCCTTTGGAAACGGTCCATCTATCTGACCGTGTTAGACAGCTTTTAGTTCAAAGGTATGGCAGTTCTTCTTTTACAGATTGTGAACGTCTTTTCACCATTCGTAGACCTGTATATAAGGAATGGTGTGTTGAGTTGATGAGTACTGTATCACTTGATACAAATATAGTTAGAATAGATGATAGAAGATTTCTTAGGTTTATCCTTGGCGGTAGGATGTACAGAATGTCCATGCTGGACATGGCCAGGGCCTTACAGATATATACTCCTGGTGAGTTGCTATTACCCGATTGTACAAATTTGATTCATTATGGTGAAAGGGTAGATAGTAACTTTGACGCTGACGCCATTTGGAGGCGTATGTCACATTTTGATGTTTTTACACGAGCAGGAGGACACTCCTATACACATATTGACAGAGCCGAGCTTCGTATTATTCATAGATTTTTGGATAACTCGATTACACAGAGAGGTCATAATAAAGAAAAAATTACCTTACATGATTTATTCTACCTAAAGTGTATTCGGGATCCTAGAAGCTTTGTCAATATCCCTTACTGTGTGGCTTTTTATTTATCTAAAATGGTAGAGGGAATGCAGGACGGGAGTATAATAGGAGGAGGTATTTTTGTTACTCTCATTAGAGAGTATTTAGGTGTTGATAGGAACTAAGGGGGTCCATTACAGCTTTGTAGAGAACAGGTTGAGCCCTTAGGATTGAAAGTTTATGTGGGTGCTAAGGTATTGAAAAGTAGACGTAACCAGGCAGTACCCTATGAGGGGTCTCATCCTCAGGTAGAGAGAGGCTCAGACGAGGAAATGGAGGAGGCGGAAGACATTAGGGATGTCTTTTGAGATGCTATTCTTGACGTCCACGTTCGTATAGATGAGGAAGCAATGACGAACGCGGCCAGACATAGTATGTATGAGCAGTGGAACTCCGAACGAGTATACGAGGATTATAGGCGACGCCAACACGATAGCTGGTTAGTTCATCAGCACCAAATCATGAGCCAACTATCATATCAGGTACCAAATAACTATGTACCTACTCGACCTGCTCATTTTTCACCACACAGCCCCGATATCCGACCACCCTTTAACCGGTATGACTATAACCAAGCCTATCAAAACACCTATAACCAACAATGGAACCCACCTGACGAGATGAACTGGAACCCATATCCAGACTGATTTAGTTCCATTTGGTTATTTATATGATTTATATGTTTTTATCTTTTTACTTATTCATGTTTAAACTTATGTTACTTGAATATACTTACGTAATCTTTATCATTTTTATTATTATTGTGTACTAATATTTCACATTTAGGATTTGAAAGTGGGATATTAAGTCCCATTTCAAATTGCCATGCATGTTTATATTTGTATGTATGTATATTGTAAATTGTACAAAACAGGGTAAAACAGCGCATTTTCAAAGACTGGCATTAAGTTCAGCAAAAGCTACTAATTTTGACGACAAGATGACAAATAAATGTGATGTAACAACAGACGAAATGAACAAATGATATGCACCATTTATCATTCAGCAACCAAACGCCAATATGTTTGGAAACTTTGGTAAAATTTAATCATTTTTACGCTAATCACCCTCAATAATTTAAATTGTTACTGATTTCTTGCAAATGAGGGCATTGCAAGATCTTAAGTATGGGAAGGGGTTAAATTCTTTCGGATTTTTAAAATTTTTATCTTAAACACTTGGTTACCATTAAAAATACTAGTAACGTAGTAGTTGTATTAGAATCTAGTGCTCTCTGATGATAAAGAACAGCCCTAGTCTTATATACTGACTACCCAATTCTAGTAAAATTTTTCAAAATTTTCAATTAAATGAACTCAAAATCATGTTTTTACATATTTATGAACGATAAAACTAGGTGTTAACACCGAAATTATTGTTACCTCGGAAAGGACATAAATTGAGAAACAAACCAAAATGTTAAAATTCATTTAAAATGGAATAGAGGACAATAAAAAAGAAAATAAAAGCCAAGTGTAGGAAATTTTCACCGAGTTATTCAAAATACATATCACATATTTTTGTACAAATAATTGAAAATACTTTTGTTTTGGACGATAATTAACTGTTTTACCCGATGAAAGAAAAGAAGAGATGGATCTACACGATGAATCAATTCCATCGTTAAAAGGAAGTAAAGTCTTTCGAAAAAGACACGCGCTTCTTGATTTAGGTCATGAAGTTGTCGTCCAGACCAGCTGTAGGTTGATGAAAAATCTAGAAAAGTCATCTCTAAAATCAGCAGAAAATCCACGGACCTCAGCATAAAACAGGGTCGCCAAGTGGTCAGATTTATCCTAACCATGAGAAGGATTTATCTCGTACAATGGGGGGCACCGTGCAAATTAGCTTGATAAGACTAATGAATCAGATCTCCAGAAAGGATAATCTCCTTTAAAGATCAAAAATCAGCTTTTAAGACTGATATTACTCAATCCTAGAGATTGACCTTAAAGATTGAGAATTACAAACTCATGGAATTCAATGATATCTAAACTCGAGCTTGAACGAGAAAATATTTTGATCAAATTATAAACCGATTTGTTTTCTGAAAACCCATTTTCAATGCGTTCATTACCATTGAACGTAAAATCTTAAGAATTCACCTAGAATCCATTAGGTCACCTGAACCAAATCGGATGTCAACCGTAAGAACGGTGGTTGCATAGCATGGTCGAAGACATGACCTTGTGCCAGACCGAAAAATCATAAGGGTGAGCTTTACTATTGCTCCTACAAAGGATAGTAATTGCGTCCGACACGTTATAGACCATAATTAAAAGCATGTCAGGGGACATTGCCTTAACAGTTGCTTGTTCAACGCTTTCCTTTACAACCGGACGGTAGTTTACCGAAAGGTAATATACGGAGCAAGTATACTGGATGTGTTGCTTTCCTAATACAAGATTAGCAAGTGGGTGACACAAAACTACAGTTTTGAGCTAAAATTTTCAAATCTGAAACCCACCAAACCCACAAAAATATTTTGCAAACACCGGTGAAGGGTTATTCCGGAAAACTTATCTAGGGTAAAAACTAGATTTAATTTTCAAAAGATCAAATGTTTTCATAAAGATCCAATTTCCTTAATGGATCTAAATTTTATAGTCATGTGGGACTGTAAACCACATCGTTACTACCACTGTTTATACCGCCGTAAAGAAATCACTGATGTACAAAGTGTGAAGAATAAAGAAGTGATTCTAGTATTTCAAAACTATATTGCTTGAGGACAAGCAACGCTCAAGTGTGGGAATATTTGATAATGCTAAAAACGAACATATATTTCATAGCATTATTCCTCAAGAAAGACAAGCTTTTAGTTGCAATTGTCCTATTTACAAGTGATATTCGCTTAAATAATAAAAGGTGAAGACAAAAGACAGATTCGACGAATTGAAGACGCAAACGACCAAAAAGCTCAAAAGTACAAAATACAATCAAAGATGTTCCAATTATTGATAAGAAACGTCTCAAAATTACAAGAGTACAAGATTCAAAACGAAAAGTACAAGATATTAAATTGTACGCAAGGACGTTCAAAAATCCGGAACCGGGACCAGAGTCAACTCTCAACGCGTGACGCAATGGACTAAAAATTACAAGTCAACTATGCACATAAATATAATATAATATATAATTAATTTTTAAAATTAATATATATATTATATTATATTATAAAACCGTCGGCAGAAGAAAACAATCAAATGTGAGCCTCCCCAGCTGGCCATGCAATCGCATGGCCTGGAAGGCATAAATCCATGCGATCGCATGAGCCCTAGTTCCAGCCCACATGCCTATAAAAATCGAGCTTTGGTGCACCACAAAAACACATCTTTTTCTTCTTCACTCAATGTAGTATATGTATATATAATTTATATTTTAATTTTAATTTTAATTTTAAATCCTAATAATAAGGGTGTGTTAGCGAATGTTGTAAGGGTGTAAGTCGAAATTCTGTCCGTGTAACACTACGCTATTTTTAATCATTGTAAGTTATGTTTAACCTTTTTAATTTAATGTCTTGTAGCTAAGTTATTATTATGCTTATTTAATCCGAAGTAATCATGATGTTGGGCTAAAAATATTAAAATTGGGTAATTGGGCTTTGTACCATAATTGGGGTTTGGACAAAAGAACGACACTTGTGGAAATTAGACTATGAGCTATTAATGGGCTTTATATTTGTTTAACTAAATGATAGTTTGTTAATGTTAATATAAAGATTTACAATTGGACGTCCCTATAAATAACCATATACACTCAATCGGACACGATGGGCGGGATATTTATATGTACGAATAATCGTTCATTTAACCGGACACGGGAATGGATTAATAGCCACTAGAATTATTAAAACAGGGGTGAAATTATGTACAAGGACACTTGGCATAATTGTTAACAAAGTATTAAAACCTTGGGTTACACTCAGTCGACATCCTGGTGTAATTATTAAACAAAGTAATAAAACCTTGTTACAGTTTAAGTCCCCAATTAGTTGGAATATTTGACTTCGGGTATAAGGATAATTTGACGAGGACACTCGCACTTTATATTTATGACTGATGGACTGTTATGGACAAAAACCAGACGGACATATTAAATAATCCAAGACAAAAGACAATTAACCCATGGGCATAAAACTAAAATCAACACGTCAAACATCATGATTACGGAAGTTTAAATAAGCATAATTCTTTTATTTCATATTTAATTTCCTTTATTTTATATTTAATTGCACTTCTAATTATCGCATTTTTATTTATTGTTATTATATTTAATTGCACTTTTAATTATCGTACTTTTTAATTATCGCAAGTTTATTTTATCGCACTTTTATTATTCGCAATTTCATTATCGTTATTTACTTTACGCTTAAAATTAAGTCTTTTATTTATTTAATATTTTACATTTTGTTTTAACTGTAACTAAAGTTTTAAAAATCGACAAACCGGTCATTAAACGGTAAAAACCCCCCTTTATAATAATAATATTACTTATATATATATATATTTGTATTTTTATAAATTTAAACTAATATAACGTTAAGCTTTGTGAAAAAGATTCCCTGTGGAACGTGAAATGTCCCGTTCTTATTGATTAAAAACGTTCCATATTAATTGATTTCGTTGCGAGGTTTTGACCTCTATATGAGACGTTTTTCAAAGACTGCATTCATTTTAAAACAAACCATAACCTTTATTTCATCAATAAAGGTTTAAAAAGCTTTACGTAGATTATCAAATAATGATAATCTAAAATATCTTATTTACACACGACCATTACATAATGGTTTACAATACAAATATGTTACAACAAAATAAGTTTCTTGAATGCAGTTTTTACACAATATCATACAAGCATGGACTCCAAATCTCGTCCTTATTTAAGTATGCGACAGCGAAAGCTCTTAATAATCACCTGAGAATAAACATGCTTAAAACGTCAACAAAAATGTTGGTGAGTTATAGGTTTAACCTATATATATCAAATCATAATAATAGACCACAAGATTTCATATTTCAATACACATCCCATACATAGAGATAAAAATCATTCATATGGTGAACACCTGGTAACCGACATTAACAAGATGCATATATAAGAATATCCCCATCATTCCGGGACACCCTTCGGATATGATATAAATTTCGAAGTACTAAAGCATCCGGTACTTTGGATGGGGTTTGTTAGGCCCAATAGATCTATCTTTAGGATTCGCGTCAATTAGGGTGTCTGTTCCCTAATTCTTAGATTACCAGACTTAATAAAAAGGGGCATATTCGATTTCGATAATTCAACCATAGAATGTAGTTTCACGTACTTGTGTCTATTTTGTAAATCATTTATAAAACCTGCATGTATTCTCATCCCAAAAATATTAGATTTTAAAAGTGGGACTATAACTCACTTTCACAGATTTTTACTTCGTCGGGAAGTAAGACTTGGCCACTGGTTGATTCACGAACCTATAACAATATATACATATATATCAAAGTATGTTCAAAATATATTTACAACACTTTTAATATATTTTGATGTTTTAAGTTTATTAAGTCAGCTGTCCTCGTTAGTAACCTACAACTAGTTGTCCACAGTTAGATGTACAGAAATAAATCGATAAATATTATCTTGAATCAATCCACGACCCAGTGTATACGTATCTCAGTATTGATCACAACTCAAACTATATATATTTTGGAATTAACCTCAACCCTGTATAGCTAACTCCAACATTCACATATAGAGTGTCTATGGTTGTTCCGAAATATATATAGATATGTCGACATGATAGGTCGAAACATTGTATACGTGTCTATGGTATCTCAAGATTACATAATATACAATACAAGTTGATTAAGTTATGGTTGGAATAGATTTGTTACCAATTTTCACGTAGCTAAAATGGGGAAAATTATCCAATCTTGTTTTACCCATAACTTCTTCATTTTAAATCCGTTTTGAGTGAATCAAATTGCTATGGTTTCATATTGAACTCTATTTTATGAATCTAAACAGAAAAAGTATAGGTTTATAGTCAGAAAAATAAGTTATAAGTCATTTTTGTAAAGGTAGTCATTTCAGTCGAAAGAACGACGTCTAGATGACCATTTTAGAAAACATACTTCCACTTTGAGTTTAACCATAATTTTTGGATATAGTTTTATGTTCATAATAAAAATCATTTTCTCAGAATAACAACTTTTAAATCAAAGTTTATCATAGTTTTTAATTAACTAACCCAAAACAGCCCGCGGTGTTACTACGACGGCGTAAATCCGGTTTTACGGTGTTTTTCGTGTTTCCAGGTTTTAAATCATTAAGTTAGCATATCATATAGATATAGAACATGTGTTTAGTTGATTTTAAAAGTCAATTTAGAAGGATTAACTTTTGTTTGCAAACAAGTTTAGAATTAACTAAACTATGTTCTAGTGATTACAAGTTTAAACCTTCGAATAAAATAGCTTTATATGTATGAATCGAATGATATTATGAACATCATTACTACCTTAAGTTCCTTGGATAACTCTACTGGAAAATAAAAAAATGGATCTAGCTTCAACGGATCCATGGATGGCTCGAAGTTCTTGAAGCAGAATCATGACACGAAAACAAGTTCAAGTAAGATCATCACTTGAAATAAGATTGTTATAGTTATAGAAATTGAACCAAAGTTTGAATATGATTATTACCTTGTATTAGAATGATAACCTACTATAAGAAACAAAGATTTTTTGAGGTTGGATGATCACCTTACAAGATTGGAAGTGAGCTAGCAAACTTGAAAGTATTCTTGATTTTATGTAACTAGAACTTGTAGAATTTATGAAGAACACTTAGAACTTGAAGATAGAACCTGAGAGAGATCAATTAGATGAAGAAAATTGAAGAATGAAAGTGTTGGTAGGTGTTTTTGGTCGTTGGTGTATGGATTAGATATAAAGGATATGTAATTTTGTTTTCATGTAAATAAGTCATGAATGATTACTCATATTTTTGTAATTTTATGAGATATTTCTTGCTAGTTGCCAAATGATGGTTCCCACATGTGTTAGGTGACTCACGTGGGCTGCTAAGAGCTTATCATTGGAGTGTATATACCAATAGTACATACATCTAAAAGCTGTGTATTGTACGAGTACATACATCGTTAAGTCATCGTTAGTCGTTACATGTAAGTGTTGTTTTGAAACCTTTAGGTTAACGATCTTGTTAAATGTTGTTAACCCAATGTTTATAATATCAAATGAGATTTTAAATTATTATATTATCATGATATTATTATGTATGAATATCTCTTAATATGATATATATACATTAAATGTCTTTACAACGATAATCGTTACATATATGTCTCGTTTAAAAATCATTAAGTTAGTAGTCTTGTTTTTACATATGTAGTTCATTGTTAATATACTTAATGATATGTTTACTTATCATAGTATCATGTTAACTATATATATATCCATATATATGTCATCATATAGTTTTTACAAGTTTTAACGTTCGTGAATCACCGGTCAACTTGGGTGGTCAATTGTCTATATGAAACATATTTCAATTAATCAAGTCTTAACAAGTTTGATTGCTTAACATGTTGGAAACATTTAATCATGTAAATATCAATCTCAATTAATATATATAAACATGGAAAAGTTCGGGTCACTACAGTACCTACCCGTTAAATAAATTTTGTCCCGAAATTTTAAGCTGTTGAAGGTGTTGACGAATCTTCTGGAAATAGATGCGGTCATTTCTTCTTCATCTGATCTTCATGCTCCCAGGTGAACTCGGGTCCTCTACGAGCATTCCATCAAACCTTAACAATTGGTATCTTGTTTTGCTTAAGTCTTTTAACCTCACGATCCATTATTTCGACGGGTTCTTCGATGAATTGAAGTTTTTCGTTGATTTGGATTTCATCTAACGGAATAGTGAGATCTTCTTTAGCAAAACATTTCTTCAAATTCGAGACGTAGAAAGTGTTATGTACAGTCGCGAGTTGTTGAGGTAACTCAAGTCGGTAAGCTACTGGTCCGACACGATCAATAATCTTGAATGGTCCAATATACCTTGGATTTAATTTCCCTCGTTTACCCAATCGAACAACGCCTTTCCAAGGTGCAACTTTAAGCATGACCATCTCTCCAATTTCAAACTCTATATCTTTTCTTTTAATGTCAGCGTAGCTCTTTTGTCGACTATGGGCGGTTTTCAACCGTTGTTGAATTTGGATTATCTTCTCGGTAGTTTCTTGTATAATCTCCGGACCCGTAATCTGTCTATCCCCCACTTCACTCCAACAAATTAGAGACCTGCACTTTCTACCATAAAGTGCTTCAAACGGCGCCATCTCAATGCTTGAATGGTAGCTGTTGTTGTAGGAAAATTATGCTAATGGTAGATGTTGATCCCAACTGTTTCCGAAATCAATAACACATGCTCGTAGCATGTCTTCAAGCGTTTATATCGTCCTTTCGCTCTGCCCATCAGTTTGTGGATGATAGGCAGTACTCATGTCTAGACGAGTTCCTAATGCTTGCTGTAATGTCTGCCAGAATCTTGAAATAAATCTGCCATCCCTATCAGAGATAATAGAGATTGGTATTCCATGTCTGGAGATGACTTCCTTCAAATACAGTCGTGCTAACTTCTCCATCTTGTCATCTTCTCTTATTGGCAGAAAGTGTGCTGATTTGGTGAGACGATCAACTATTACCCAAATAGTATCAAAACCACTTGCAGTCCTTGGTAATTTAGTGATGAAATCCATGGTAATGTTTTCCCATTTCTATTCCGGGATTTCGGTTTGTTGAAGTAGACCTGATGGTTTCTGATGCTCAGCTTTGACCTTAGAACACGTCAAACATTCTCCTACGTATTTAGCAACATCGGCTTTCATACCCGGCCACCAAAAATATTTCTTGAGATCCTTGTACATCTTCCCCGTTCCAGGATGTATTGAGTATCTGGTTTTATGAGCTTTTCTAAGTACCATATCTCTCATATCTCCAAATTTTGGTACCCAAATTCTTTCAGCCCTATACCGGGTTCCGTCTTCCCGAATATTAAGATGCTTCTCCGATCCTTTGGGTATTTCATCCTTTAAATTTCCCTCTTTTAAAACTCCTTGTTGCGCCTCCTTTATTTGAGTAGTAAGGTTATTATGAATCATTATATTCATAGATTCTACTCGAATGGGTTCTCTGTCCTTCCTGCTCAAGGCATCGGCTACCACATTTGCCTTCCCCGGGTGGTAACGAATCTCAAAGTCGTAATCATTCAATAATTCAATCCACCTACGCTGCCTCATATTCAGTTGTTTCTGATTAAATATGTGTTGAAGACTTTTGTGGTCGGTATATATAATACTTTTGACCCCATATAAGTAGTGCCTCCAAGTCTTTAATACAAAAACAACCGCGCCTAATTCCAAATCATGCGTCGTATAATTTTGTTCGTGAATCTTCAATTGTCTAGACGCATAAGCAATCACCTTCGTTCGTTGCATTAATACACAACCGAGACCTTGCTTTGATGCGTCACAATAAATCACAAAATCATCATTCCCTTCAGGCAATGACAATATAGGTGCCGTAGTTAGCTTTTTCTTCAATAACTGAAACGCTTTCTCTTGTTCATCATTCCATTCAAATTTCTTCCCTTTATGCGTTAATGCAGTCAAGAGTTTTGCTATTCTGGAAAATTCTTAGATGAACCTTCTGTAGTAACCAGCTAGTCCTAAAAACTGGCGTATGTGTTTCGGAGTTTTCGAGGTTTCCCACTTTTCAACAGTTTCTATCTTTGCCGGATCCACCTTAATACCTTCTTTGTTCACTATGTGACCGAGGAATTGAACTTCTTCCAACCAAAATGCACACTTTGAAAACTTAGCGTACAATTCTTCCTTCCTCAATACTTCTAACACCTTTCTCAAATGTTCACCGTGTTCTTGGTCATTCTTTGAGTAAATAAGTATGTCATCAATGAAAATAATGACAAACTTGTCAAGGTATGGTCCACATACTCGGTTCATAAGGTCCATGAACACAGCTGGTGCATTAGTTAAACCAAACGGCATGACCATAAACTCGTAATGACCGTAACATGTTCTGAAAGCAGTCTTTGGAATATCATCTTCTTTAACCCGCATTTGATGATACCCAGAACGTAAGTCAATCTTTGAATAAGCAGACGAGCCTTGTAGTTGATCAAATAAGTCGTCGATTCTCGTTAGTGGGTAGCGGTTCTTGATGGTAAGTTTGTTCAACTCTCGATAGTCGATACACAACCTGAATGTACCATCTTTCTTCTTGACAAACAAAATAGGAGCTCCCCACGGTGATGTGCTTGGTCGAATGAAACCACGCTCTAAAAGTTCTTGTAATTGGCTTTGTAGTTCTTTCATCTCGCTGGGTGCGAGTCTGTAAGGAGCACGAGCTATTGGTGCAGCTCCTGGTACAAGATCTATTTGAAATTCAACGGATCGATGTGGGGGTAATCCCGGTAATTCTTTCGGAAATACATCTGGAAATTCTTTTGCGACGGGAACATCATTGATGCTCTTTTCTTCAGTTTGTACTTTCTCGACGTGTGCTAGAACAGCATAGTAACCTTTTCTTATTAGTTTTTGTGCCTTCAAATTACTAATAAGATGTAGCTTCGTGTTGCCCTTTTCTCCGTACACCATTAAGGGTTTTCCTTTTTCTCGTATAATGCGAATTGCATTTTTGTAACAAACGATCTCTGCTTTCACTTCTTTCAACCAGTCCATCCCGATTATCACATCAAAACTCCCTAACTCTACTGGTATCAAATCAATCTTAAATGTTTCGCTAACCAGTTTAATTTCTCGATTCCGACATATATTATCTGCTGAAATTAATTTACCATTTGCTAATTCGAGTAAAAATTTACTATCCAAAGGCGTCAATGGACAATTTAATTTAGCACAAAAATCTCTACTCATATAGCTTCTATCCGCACCCTAATCAAATAAAATGTAAGCAGATTTATTGTCAATAAGAAACGTACCCGTAACAAGCTCCGGGTCTTCCTGTGCCTCTGCCGCATTAATATTGAAAACTCTTCCGCGGCCTTGTCCATTCGTGTTCTCCTGGTTCGGGCAATTTCTAATAATGTGGCCCGGTTTTCCACATTTATAACAAACTACATTGGCATAACTTGCTCCGACACTACTTGCTCCGCCATTACTCGTTCCGACACCATTTGTTCCTTTCGTTCTATTAACCCCTGGTCCGTAGACCTCACACTTCGCCGCGCTATGACCATTTCTTTTACACTTGTTGCAAAATTTGGTGCAAAACCCCGAGTGATACTTTTCACACCTTTGGCATAGCTGCTTCTGATTGTTGTTGTTGTTGCGGTTATTATTGTTGTTGGGATGACTGTTGTAGTTGCTGTTGTTGTTGTTGTTGTTGTTGTTGGGCCGTTTATTGTAGTTGCGATTGATGTTGCGATTGTTGGGATAATTGTTGCGATTATTGTTGTAATTGCTGTTGTTGTTGTATTGGTGATTCTTATCACCGTTTTCCTCCCACTTTCTTTTGACTTGCTTTACATTGGCCTCTTCAGCTGTCTGTTCTTTAATTCTTTCTTCAATCTGATTCACTAGTTTGTGAGCCATTCTACATGCCTGTTGTATGGAGGCGGGCTCGTGTGAACTTATATCTTCTTGGATTCTTTCCGGTAATCCTTTCACAAACGCGTCGATCTTCTCTTCCTCATCTTCGAATGCTCCCGGACACAATAGGCACAATTCTGTGAATCGTCTTTCGTACGTGGTAATATCAAATCCTTGGGTTCGTAACCCTCTAAGTTCTGTCTTGAGCTTATTGACCTCGGTTCTGGGACGGTACTTCTCGTTCATCAAGTGCTTGAATGCTGACCACGGTAGTGCGTACGCATCGTCTTGTCCCACTTGCTCTAGATAGGTATTCCACCATGTTAACGCAGAACCTGTGAAGGTATGCGTAGCGTACTTCACTTTGTCCTCTTCAGTACACTTACTTATGGCAAACACCGATTCGACCTTCTCGGTCCACCGTTTCAATCTGATCGGTCCTTCGGTTCCATCAAATTCCAAAGGTTTGCAGGCAGTGAATTCTTTGTAGGTGCATCCTACACGATTTCCTGTACTGCTAGATCCAAGGTTATTGTTGGTATGTAGCGCAGCCTGTACTGCGGCTACGTTTGAAGCTAGAAAAGTACGGAATTCCTCTTCATTCATATTCACGGTGTGTCGAGTAGTCGGTGCCATTTCCTTCAAAATAGTCAAATGGAACAAGTTAATCATACAGAATATTAAGAGTAGTTAATAGTATTTCGTAGCATAATATGAACTCATTTATAAAAGCTTTTTCTTCATATTAGCATTTTATAAGTTTAAATTCGGGTAGTACCTACCCGTTAAGTTCATACTTAGTAGCTAATATACAATTCAACTACTACAATTCTATATGAAAAACTGATTATAATAATATTTCGCGTTCAAACTTTTACACAATATTTTACAAACTTACAATACCGCTTATTTTACATATAGCATGAAATATAGCACACAATAAATTTGATACAAGATGGTTGTGAAGATAATTCTAGCTAGTACACAAGTCGTTCAGCAAAGGCAATAAAGACACGTAATTCATACGTCCAGAAACAAGTCATGCATTCTGGTTTTACTAGGATTACTTCCCATCCTTGGTCTTGTGGAACATAACCGTTATGGCTGTTGATAAGACAGCGTATTGTAACGTCGTCAAAGGGACGAGGGTTACGTAATGTCCAACAGTCCCGTAACACTCTAAAAACCTCATTTCTTACCCCAATTACCGACTCCGTCACTTGTGGGGACGTTTTGTTTAATAGTTGTAGCCCGATGTTCTTGTTCTCACTTTTGTGAGAAGCGAACATTACTAATCCGTAAGCATAACATGCTTCTTTATGTTGCATGTTAGCCGCTTTTTCTAAATCACGAAGTCCAATATTCGGATATATTGAGTCAAAATAATTTCTTAACCCATTGCGTAAAATATCATTTGGGTTCCCCGCAATATATGCGTCAAAGTAAACACATCGTAACTTATGGATTTCCCAATGTGATATCCCCAATCTTTCGAACGAAAGCCTTTTATAAACCAAGGCATTCTTGGAACGTTCTTCGAATGTCTTACAAACTGATCTCGCCTTAAATAGTTGTGCCGAAGAATTCTGACCGACTCTAGACAAGATTTCATCAATCATGTCTCCGGGTAGGTCTCTTAAAATATTGGGTTGTCTATCCATTTTGTGTTTTTATACTGTAAAATAGACAAGAGTTAGATTCATAAAAAAAATACTTATTAATACAAGCAATTTTTACATATATCATAAAGCATAAGCACACTATATTACATATATTACACCACACGAATACAACTATCTTATTCCGACTCGCTTGTTTCTTCTTCTTCGGTTTTGGTTCGTTTTGCCAAGTTTCTAGGGATATATGATGTTCTCCTAATACGAGCCGTCGTTTTCCACATTGGTTTAGAAAAACCTGGTGGTTTAGAGGTTCCCGGGTCATTGTTACAACTTAAGGACTTCGGGGGTTGACGATACATATAAAGTTCATCGGGGTTGGAATTAGATTTCTCTATTTTTATGCCTTTCCCTTATTATTTTCTTTTGCCTTTTTAAATTCAGTTGGGGTAATTTCTATAACATCATCGGAATTCTCGTCGGAATCCGATTCATCGGAGAATTGGTAATCCTCCCAATATTTTGCTTCCTTGGCGGAAACACCATTGACCATAATTAACCTTGGTCGGTTGGTTGAGGATTTTATTTTACTTAACCGTTTTATTATTTCCCCCACAGGTTCTATTTCTTCATCCGGTTCCGATTCTTCTTCCGGTTCCGATTCTTCTTCCGGTTCCGACTCTTCTTCCGGTTCCTCTTCGGGAACTTGTGAATCAGTCCACGAATCATTCCAATTTACATTTGACTCTTCATTATTATTAGGTGAGTCAATGGGACTTGTTCTAGAGGTAGACATCTATCACATAATATCAAACGCGTTAAGAGATTAATATATCACATAATATTCACATGTTAAAAATATATAGTTTCCAACAAAATTTGTTAAGCAATCATTTTTCAAGTAAACACGGTCGAAGTCCAGACTCACTAATGCATCCTAACAAACTCGATAAGACACACTAATGCAAAATTCTGGTTCTCTAAGACCAACGCTCGGATACCAACTGAAATGTCCCGTTCTTATTGATTAAAAACGTTCCATATTAATTGATTTCGTTGCGAGGTTTTGACCTCTATATGAGACGTTTTTCAAAGACTGCATTCATTTTAAAACAAACCATAACCTTTATTTCATCAATAAAGGTTTAAAAAGCTTTACGTAGATTATCAAATAATGATAATCTAAAATATCCTGTTTACACACGACCATTACATAATGGTTTACAATACAAATATGTTACAACAAAATAAGTTTCTTGAATGCAGTTTTTACACAATATCATACAAGCATGGACTCCAAATCTCGTCCTTATTTAAGTATGCGACAGCGAAAGCTCTTAATAATCACCTGAGAATAAACATGCTTAAAACGTCAAAAAAAATGTTGGTGAGTTATAGGTTTAACCTATATATATCAAATCATAATAATAGACCACAAGATTTCATATTTCAATACACATCCCATACATAGAGATAAAAATCATTCATATGGTGAACACCTGGTAACCGACATTAACAAGATGCATATATAAGAATATCCCCATCATTCCGGGACACCCTTCGGATATGATATAAATTTCGAAGTACTAAAGCATCCGGTACTTTGGATGGGGTTTGTTAGGCCCAATAGATCTATCTTTAGGATTCACGTCAATTAGGGTGTCTGTTCCCTAATTCTTAGATTACCAGACTTAATAAAAAGGGGCATATTCGATTTCGATAATTCAACCATAGAATGTAGTTTCACGTACTTGTGTCTATTTTGTAAATCATTTATAAAACCTGCATGTATTCTCATCCCAAAAATATTAAATTTTAAAAGTGGGACTATAACTCACTTTCACAGATTTTTACTTCGTCGGGAAGTAAGACTTGGGCACTGGTTGATTCACGAACCTATAACAATATATACATATATATCAAAGTATGTTCAAAATATATTTACAACACTTTTAATATATTTTGATGTTTTAAGTTTATTAAGTCAGCTGTCCTCGTTAGTAACCTACAACTAGTTGTCCACAGTTAGATGTACAGAAATAAATCGATAAATATTATCTTGAATCAATCCACGACCCAGTGTATACGTATCTCAGTATTGATCACAACTCAAACTATATATATTTTGGAATCAACCTCAACCCTGTATAGCTAACTCCAACATTCACATATAGAGTGTCTTTGGTTGTTCCGAAATATATATAGATGTGTCGACATGATAGGTCGAAACATTGTATACGTGTCTATGGTATCTCAAGATTACATAATATACAATACAAGTTGATTAAGTTATGGTTGGAATAGATTTGTTACCAATTTTCACGTAGCTAAAATGAGGAAAATTATCCAATCTTGTTTTACCCATAACTTCTTCATTTTAAATCCGTTTTGAGTGAATAAAATTGCTATGGTTTCATATTGAACTCTATTTTATGAATCTAAACAGAAAAAGTATAGGTTTATAGTCAGAAAAATAAGTTACAAGTCGTTTTTGTAAAGGTAGTCATTTCAGTCGAAAGAACGACGTCTAGATGACCATTTTAGAAAACATACTTCCACTTTGAGTTTAACCATAATTTTTTGTAACGACCCAACCCGTTAACCAACCAAAAACGCGGAAAAAAAAAATTTTAAAACTGATCTGGAGGGTGCGCGGCGCGCACCACTGCCTATGCGCGGCGCGCACAAGGCCTGAGACAGTTCTGATCAAAATGTCCATTTTTCGCGAAAAGATCTTCGACTTCCCGACACTTTTAGACCATACGCTTTTCACAACAAACTTATATATGTAAAACTAACACGAATCAATTATAAAAATGACGTTTTACAAGCGGGGCCCACACGACCCAAAATACAAGTTTAATACAAGTTTAGAGTTTCGACCACCAAAAAGTTTAAGTTATAAACTACACAATGAGCATGGCGTTTGGGATTAAACTACCCAACTACCGGTTAAACTCCAAGAGCTACTAAAGCCAAAAGCGTCCCCTAGTATCAAGCGGGATCTCTAGTCCAATACGATGCCCTTACCCTTGTCCAAAACCGAACCTATAAAATGGTAAACAACGAGAGGGTAAGCAAAGTTTAGTGAATGAAATAATTATACGAATACATATATAATTATACCTACTTGCATACACTTACACCAACCGCAAATATGCTAGCAACACAATTAGCTTATCGTCACATTAACAAGCTATAATCTCCAATACCACAAGCTAGCAACAACCGCATAATAATATAACTCGAAATGATATAATATGCTTACAACACAAGTAACCATGGTCGACCAATAGTACAAGAGAACGGCGCTCGCAAAAACGCCATCGGTGTTCATAACATCCATTAGGGCACTTAACACCTCGCACCACTAACCCCTAGGGTGGCACCTTAACACCTCGGCACATCACCCCGAGTGGCATCTTAACACCTCGATGCAACACTCATTATTTTACGGAGTGGTGTCTTAACACCTCGACACTACACTCCTAGGTGGCATCTTAACACCTCGATGCTACACCCTTCACGTGAAACGTGGTGTCTTAACACCTCGACACTACACATTTCACGCTACAACAAATAGATACATTATATACCTACGCATATAATTATTCCACTCACCTTAACAATTAGATGACGATTTCAACCTCCACAAGCTTCAAAGCAAAGTACCTAATATAATAAGTACTTGATCAACACACAAGCTAAGTGGACTCAATACTAACACTTACACATGAGCATTTAATGACTTAATGTATTAAATCGCTCATTTATACCAAAACCGCCCAATTAAAGTCAAGACCACCACTAATCACTTTAAAGCTAGTGATTAAGGTCCAACAACACCAACTAATACATAATTAGGGTAATTCATACCCATCTTTCCAAACTAGGTCAATTTATTACCCAAATAACCATTTTAAGACGACACACCCATTTTGGGTCATCCACTAACTAACCAACACCCATTTACTAAATAACTAGGTGTGTTAGCAATTAACTCACCAATTAGGGTTCATAAACATCATTTAATACTTTGAAACCCTAGACTAGTCACCAATTAGTATTCAAGACTCAATTTTACGCAAGAACACCCAAAATCACCAATAATGGGTTTTGTGTTCATCATTTACTCAAACCCTAACCCTTACACTAAATCAAAGTAAGGAAAATAAAATTAGAACATACCACAACTACCACAACGAAGCTAGAGATAAGATGAACGACTTTAATGCTTGAACTTTAACCCAAAACAAGCTCCTTCCTCTTGGATTTAAGCTTTCTCACACTTGAATCACACTCTCTCACTAGGATTTAAGTGGATGAAGTTTGGTGGTTAGAAATGGAGTAATGAGGCTCAACCAAACTGATCTAGGGCCTTTAATTCGTCCATAAGTGAATTTACCAAAATGCTCATCAAAATATCTGATTTAAAAAGCTGGAACCCGGCTACAGTAAGGGGTGCGCGGCGCGCTCTCTTTAGTGTGCGCGGCGCGCACTAGGCTCAGCTCACTCAGTGACTTCTGTTTAATAGCACAACATCACCCACACTCTATGTAACATATTTACACTGCTGTACAAACTTATTAGGGTCTTACAACTCTCCCCCACTTATTCGGATTGCGTCCTCGCAATCCAAGCCGCATGACAAGAGGGAAGATAAACCAACACGAATTCTTCGGGCTCCCAAGTATACTCGGAACCCTTACTATGACGCCATTGAACTTTAAAAGTCCTAACCTCTTTATGCCTCAACCTTTTGACCTTCTCATCGAGTATGGCAATAGGCTCCTCAATATACTCTAACTTATTGTTTAGCTCAATTTCGTCTAACGGCACCCATGATGAATCATCCGCAAGACACTTACGGAGATGGTAAACATGAAATGTATTATGAATCCCCGCAAGCTCTTCGGGTAATTCCAAACGATACGCGACTTCACCAACACGAGCTAAAACTTTAAAGGGACCAATAAACCGAGGAGCTAACTTTCCCCATTTTCGAAATCGAATAATACCCTTCCATGGCGAAACCTTAAGCATCACCATATCGCCTTCTTGAAATTCGATCGTTCGTCTACGTTTGTCGGCATACGACTTTTGTCTATCTTGAGCCTTTCTCAAATGTTCCCGAATAATATCAATCTTGTTATTCGTCTCTAAAACCAAATCGGTACTCCCGATTTCTCTTTGACCCACTTCTCCCCAACAAATGGGAGTTCGACACCTCCGCCCATATAGCATCTCATAAGGTGACATCCCGATACTAGTGTGATAACTATTATTGTACGAGAATTCCACCAAAGGCAAATGCTCGTCTCAACTACCACCGAAATCAATAATGCACGCCCGTAACATATCTTCCAAAGTTTGATTCGTACGTTCGGTTTGACCGTCCGTTTGAGGATGATACGCCGTGCTCAACTTCAATTGTGTACCCATATCCTCATGAAACTTTTCCCAAAATCGAGATGTAAAACGGGTATCTCGATCCGAAATAATAGATATAGGAACCCCATGTCGAGCGACCACTTCCTTGATAAACAAGTTAGCCAAGGTCTCCGACGATATCGCTTCTTTAATGGGAAGAAACAAAGCACTTTTCGTCAACCGGTCAACTATCACCCAAATCGTATCAAATTGGGTTCTCGCCGTCTTAGGTAACTTTGTTATGAAATCCATGGTAATGTGCTCCCATTTCCATTTCGAAATTTCTAACGGTTGCAATTTACCATACGGCTTTTGGTGTTCAGCTTTTACTTGCAAACACGTGACGCATTGCTCAACATACTTCACAACATCACGCTTCATGCCCGGCTACCAATAATCTTTCTTCAAGTCAAGATACTTTTTAGTCGCGCCCGGATGAATGGAATATTTTGACTTATGTGCTTCATCAAGTAGCACTCGTCGGTAATCACCCATCTTAGGCACCCACACCCTTCCTTGGAAAGACAACAAACCACGCGGACCCATAGTAATAAACTCCGATTGGCCCACGATTCGCTCCGTATGCTTGTTGTGAACATAAGCCTCTATTTGAATCTCACCAAGCTTTTCAAGAAAATCGTTGGTAATAATCAAACGTAACGATCCAACGCATCCGCGACCACATTCGCCTTACCCGGATGATAAAGTATTTCACAATCGTAGTCTTTCACCACATCCATCCACCTACGTTGGCGATAATTCAAATCTCGTTGATTAAAGAGATGTTTCAAACTCTTATGATCCGAATAAATCGTACACTTGACACCATACAAGTAATGGCGCCAAATTTTCAACGCATGCACAACCGCCGCCAACTCAAGATCATGAGTCGGATACCTCGTTTCATGTTCCTTTAATTGTCGAGAGGCATAAGCGATGACTTTACCTCTTTGCATTAGAACACACCCGAGACCATTTAAGGAAGCATCACAATAAACCACCATGTCTTCAACACCTTTCGGTAACACTAACACCGGAGCTTGACACAACTTCTCTTTTAACAATTGAAAAAACAATTTCTTGCTCGTTCTCCCAAACAAACCTCGCATTCTTCCTTGTCAATTTCGTCAACGAAGAAGCGATCTTAGAAAAATCTTGGATAAACCGACGATAATAACCGGCCAATTCGAGAAAACTTCGGATTTTCGTAGGCGTAGTCGGTCGTCCCCAACTCTTCACCGTTTCGATCTTCCCCGGATCTACTTGAATACCGTTTTCGTTCACAATATGACCAAGGAATTGAACTTCCCTTAGCCAAAATTCACATTTGGAGAACTTTGCATACAACTTCTCCTTTCGTAGCGTCTTCAGTACTTCACGCAAATGATGTTCATGTTCGTTCATACTTTTCAAGTAGACTAGTATGTCGTCAATGAACACTATTACCAACTTGTCCAACATAGGTTGGCACACTCGGTTCATAAGATCCATGAATGCCGCCGGTGCATTCGTAAGACCAAAGGGCATAACTACAAACTCATAATGCCCGTAACGCGTTCGAAAAGCCGTTTTCTCTATGTCTTCCTCACGGACCCGCATTTGGTGATAGCCGGACCGTAGGTCGATCTTAGAGAAATACGTTGCACCTTGAAGTTGATCAAATAAATCGTCAATCCTAGGTAATGGATAGCGATTCTTGATCGTCACTTTATTCAACTCACGGTAATCAATGCACATACGCATACTACCATCTTTCTTCTTCATAAATAACACCGGAGCGCCCCATGGCGAAGCACTCGGTCGAATAAAACCCTTCTCGAGCAACTCTTGGGTTTGATTTAACAACTCTTGCATTTCCGTTGATGCTAAACGATAAGGAGTTTTAGCAATGGGAGTAGCTCCCGGAACCAACTCAATACGAAACTCAACTTGTCTTTCCGCCGGAACACCCGGTAATTCGTCCGGAAAAACGTCTTCGAATTCACTAACAACCGGAATTTCATGAATAGGTGGTGGCTCATTGCGAGTATCAACAACATGAGCAAGGAAAGCCATGCCACCGGTAACAACAAAACGACGTACCCGTGCAAAAGTGCATATCGGCACCGGTCTCCTTCGCTTATCACCATGAATAATTAACTCTCCCCCACTTAGGGTCTTCACACGAATAAACTTATCATGGCATGCAATATCGGCTCTATAACGATCGAGCCAATCCATACCAACGACAATATCAAAGTCACCCAAGGTCATTGGAATAAGATCAATTTTAAAGGTTTCGGCACCAAAAACAACATCACAATTTTCACACACATCAACCACTAGCACCGTCTTGCCGTCCGCTATTTCGACTTCTATCGGACGACTTAACTTAGCTAACGGTCTATTAAGTTTAGGCACAAATTTAGGAGACACAAACGACAAATTTGCACCGCTATCGAAAAGAATCCTTGCCGGATTAGAATTAACCATGTAAGTACCTGAGACAACTTCGTGCGATTGTTTGGCTTCATCATTGGTCATCAAATAGTTGCGACCCCTAGCCGTACCCGCCGCCTTCTCTAACCGCTTCACATTGTCGTTTCGCAAGTCTGGACACTCCGGTTTCTTATGCCCTTCTTTGCCGCAATTAAAACAAGTGACTTTGTTTCCAGAAGATGGTTTCGGACACTCACGAGCCATATGACCCGGTTGCCCACAATTATAGCACGTATAAGAAAACCCACCGGTAGTGCCCTTCTTTGCACTATTGACACTTTCGCCCCCCCTCTTGCTCTTGCTCTTCTTGCTTGAGGCGTTAGAGTAACTAAAACCTTCAAACTTTCTTTTGGAAAACATGAAATCACTCTTTCTTGGAACCTTCGGCTCAAAACCCCGAGCCAACTCAAACAATTCATCAAAAGTCTTAGCCATACCCCGACTAATCTTCCCCTTGTACTCATCATTCAAAGTACGGTAGAAATCCTTCATGAGCTTATGATCATCACCAACATATTCCGGGCAAAAACGAGTCTTTGCCAAGAATGTAGACTTGAGGGTAACCAAATCCATGGAACCTTGTTGCAAATGGTGCAACTCGTCCCGGATTCTATCGAGGTCGGAAGAAGTTCGGTATTCTTTGAAAAACTCTTTCTTGAAGTCTTCCCAAGTCAAACCCATACATTGTTCTTCACCATACAAGTTGATTTTATCGTCCCACCACAACTTAGCTTCTTCGCGTAACATGATAGAACCATACCTCGTCTTCTTTTCGGGAGGACATTCCGCGGTACGGAAAGCTCCCTCAATATCGGAGATCCAACATGTACTTTTCAAGGGATCTCGCACCCCATTAAACATCGGGGGTTGAGCATCCTTGAAGTTCTTGTAGTGGAAGTCCCGCCTTCCTTCGTCTCCTTCACCGCGAGGATAGATATTCCTAGCGTCAAGGGCCTCTTCGATAGTGGCCTTCATTCGTTCATTTATCAAATCGGTCACCTGCCCATCGACCGAATCTTGAAAGACCTTTCGGACGTCCGTAAGAAAATCCGCTTTTAACTTTTTAAAGACGGCCTCAACCTTGGCCGAAACTCGGCATCCTCGCTTGTACTTCCGTTATCATGATCGGGACCGTTTCTCGTCTTCATTCTATAAAACGAAATAGGTTAAACCACAAAAACGAAAGGACAATTACATGTGTATATACATATATGCCACACTACTCCATCTCGCTCAACAATCGTCGTACATTGCTTGTTTAACACGATTTGCGCCCGTAACAATGGTAGCTAATCATTGTTACGCGAGCACGTCGCATTAACTTGCTAGTACAACGTCCATCTCGCTCGATGCCCGCTAAACATACATAACAAATAGCGCATGATTAGTTTACATAAACCTATGCACAAACCAATCCCGATCCGACCCAAAGTCCTACAAGTCCCGCATAACGCACACACAAAAAGTCTAAGTCTAGGCGCCTATCTCAAGTCACCTAAATCCCTTAGACCATGCTCTGATACCACTTGTAACGACCCAACCCGTTAACCAACCAAAAACACGGGAAAAAAAAAATTTAAAACTGATCTGGAGGGTGCGCGGCGCGCACCACTGCCTATGCGCGGCGCGCACAAGGCCTGAGACAGTTCTGATCAAAATGTCCATTTTTCGCGAAAAGATCTTCGACTTCCCGACACTTTTAGACCATACGCTTTTCACAACAAACTTATATATGTAAAACTAACACGAATCAAACATAAAAATGACGTTTTACAAGCGGGGCCCACACGACCCAAAATACAAGTTTAATACAAGTTTAGAGTTTCAACCACCAAAAAGTTTAAGTTCTAAACTACACAATGAGCATGGCGTTTGGGATTAAACTACCCAACTACCGGTCAAACTCCAAGAGCTACTAAAGCCAAAAGCGTCCCCTAGTATCAAGCGGGATCTCTAGTCCAATACGATGCCCTTACCCTTGTCCAAAACCGAACCTATAAAATGGTAAACAACGAGAGGGTAAGCAAAGCTTAGTGAATGAAATAATTATACGAATACATATATAATTATACCTACTTGCATACACTTACACCAACCGCAAACATGCTAGCAACACAATTAGCTTATCATCACATTAACAAGCTATAATCTCCAATACCACAAGCTAGCAACAACCGCATAATAATATAACTCGAAATGATATAATATGCTTACAACACAAGTAACCATGGTCGACTAATAGTACAAGGGAACGGCGCTCGCGAAACGCCATCGGTGTTCATAACATCCATTAGGGCACTTAACACCTCACACCACTAACCCCTAGGGTGGCACCTTAACACCTCGGCACATCACCCCGAGTGGCATCTTAACACCTCGATGCAACACTCATTATTTTACGGAGTGGTGTCTTAACACCTCGACACTACACTCCTAGGTAGCATCTTAACACCTCGATGCTACACCCGAGTGGCATCTTAACACCTCGATGCTACACCCTTCACGTGAAACGTGGTGTCTTAACACCTCGACACTACACATTTCACGCTACAACAAATAGATACATTATATACCTACGTATATAATTATTCCACTCACCTTAACAATTAGATGACGATTTCAACCTCCACAAGCTTCAAAGCAAAGTACCTAATATAATAAGTACTTGATCAACACACAAGCTAAGTGGACTCAATACTAACACTTACACATGAGCATTTAATGACTTAATGTATTAAATCGCTCATTTATACCAAAACCGCCCAATTAAAGTCAAGACCACCACTAATCACTTTAAAGCTAGTGATTAAGGTCCAATAACACCAACTAATACATAATTAGGGTAATTCATACCCATCTTTCCAAACTAGGTCAATTTATTACCCAAATAACTATTTTAAGACGACACACCCATTTCGAGTCATCCACTAACTAACCAACACCCATTTACTAAATAACTAGGTGTGTTAGCAATTAACTCACCAATTAGGGTTCATAAATATCATTTAATACTTTGAAACCCTAGACTAGTCACCAATTAGTATTCAAGACTCAATTTTACCCAAGAACACCCAAAATCACCAATAATGGGTTTTGTGTTCATCATTTACTCAAACCCTAACCCTTACACTAAATCAAAGTAAGGAAAATAAAATTAGAACATACCACAACTACCACAACGAAGCTAGAGATAAGATGAACGACTTTAATGCTTGAACTTTAACCCAAAACAAGCTCCTTCCTCTTGGATTTAAGCTTTCTCACACTTGAATCACACTCTCTCACTAGGATTTAAGTGGATGAAGTTTGGTGGTTAGAAATGGAGTAATGAGGCTCAACCAAACTGATCTAGGGCCTTTAATTCGTCCATAAGTGAATTTACCAAAATGCCCATCAAAATATCTGATTTAAAAAGCTGGAACCCGGCTACAATAAGGGGTGCGCGGCGCGCTCCCTTTAGTGTGCGCGGCGCGCACTAGGCTCAGCTCACTCAGTGACTTCTATTTAACAGCACAACATCACCCACACTCTATGTAACATATTTACACTGCTGTACAAACTGATTAGGGTCTTACATTTTTGGATATAGTTTCATGTTCATAATAAAAATCATTTTCTCAGAATAACAACTTTTAAATCAAAGTTTATCATAGTTTTTAATTAACTAACCCAAAACAGCCCGCGGTGTTACTACGACGGCGTAAATCCAGTTTTACGGTGTTTTTCGTGTTTCCAGGTTTTAAATCATTAAGTTAGCATATCATATAGATATATAACATGTGTTTAGTTGATTTTAAAAGTCAAGTTAGAATGATTAACTTTTGTTTGTGAACAAGTTTAGAATTAACTAAACTATGTTCTAGTGATTACAAGTTTAAACCTTCGAATAAGATAGCTTTATATGTATGAATCGAATGATGTTATGAACATCATTAATACCTTAAGTTCCTTGGATAAACCTAGTGGAAAAAAAATGGATCTAGCTTCAACGGATCCTTGGATGGCTCGAAGTTCTTGAAGCAGAATCATGACACGAAAACAAGTTCAAGTAAGATCATCACTTGAAATAAGATTGGTATAGTTACAGAAATTGAACCAAAGTTTGAATATGATTATTACCTTGTATTAAAATGATAACCTACTGTAAGAAACAAAGATTTCTTGAGGTTGGATGATCACCTTACAAGATTGGAAGTGAGCTAGCAAACTTGAAAGTATTCTTGATTTTATGTAACTAGAACTTGTAGAATTTATGAAGAACACTTAGAACTTGAAGATAGAACTTGAGAGAGATCAATTAGATGAAGAAAATTGAAGAATGAAAGTGTTGGTAGGTGTTTTTGGTCGTTGGTGTATGGATTAGATATAAAGGATATGTAATTTTGTTTTCATGTAAATAAGTCATGAATGATTACTCATATTTTTGGAATTTTATGAGATATTTCATTCTAGTTGCCAAATGATGGTTCCCACATGTGTTAGGTGACTCACATGGGCTGCTAAGAGCTTATCATTGGAGTGTATATACCAATAGTACATACATCTAAAAGCTGTGTATTGTACGAGTACGAATACGGGTGCATACGAGTAGAATTGTTGATGAAACTGAACGAGGATGTAATTGTTAGCATTTTTGTTAAGTAGAAGTATTTTGATAAGTGTATTGAAGTCTTTCAAAAGTGTATAAATACATATTAAAACACTACATGTATATACATTTTAACTGAGTCGTTAAGTCATCGTTAGTCATTACATGTAAGTGTTGTTTTGAAACCTTTAGGTTAACGATCTTGTTAAATGTTGTTAACCCAATGTTTATAATATCAAATGAGATTTTAAATTATTATATTATCATGATATTATCATGTATGAATATCTCTTAATATGATATATATATATATATATATATATATATATATATATATATATATATACATTAAATGTCTTTACAACGATAATCGTTACATATATGTCTCGTTTAAAAATCATTAAGTTAGTAGTCTTGTTTTTACATATGTAGTTCATTGTTAATATACTTAATGATATGTTTACTTATCATAGTATCATGTTAACTATATATATATCCATATATATGTCATCATATAGTTTTTACAAGTTTTAACGTTCGTGAATCACCGGTCAACTTGGGTGGTCAATTGTCTATATGAAACATATTTCAATTAATCAAGTCTTAACAAGTTTGATTGCTTAACATGTTGGAAACATTTAATCATGTAAATATCAATCTCAATTAATATATATAAACATGAAAAAGTTCGGGTCACTACAGAACGAACCGGACTTACTAAAAACTACACTACTGTACGATTAGGTACATTGCCTATAAGTGTTGTAGCAAGGTTTAAGTATATCCATTCAATAAATAAATAAATATCTTGTGTAAAATTGTATCATATTTAATAGTATTTCCTTGTAAAATATAAAGCTATTTTATATACACCTCGTATAACATCAATATATATATATATATATATATATATATATATATATATATATATATATATATATATATATATATATATATATATATATATATATATATATATATATATATATATTTACAAACAATTATTCGTGAATCGTCGTTAATAGTCAAAGGGTATTTGATTGTATAACAACAGTTCAAAATTTTTGAGACTCAACATTACAGACTTTGCTTATCGTGTCGAAATCATATAAAGATTAAGTTTAAATTTGGTCGGAAATTTCCGGGTCATCACAAGATTTAGGACGTCTTCGTTATTTTCTTGGAATAGAAGTCTCTCGATCTCCACAAGGAATTCTTCTATCTCAACCAAAATATGTCCTAGATATGTTGACTGAATGTGGATTATTAGGGTGCAAACAAGTGGAAAGTCCAATGCTGACAACGGGAAAACTTCTTCCGAAGGATGGAAACCCTTTAAAGGATCCCTAGCGATATAGAAGATTAGTTGGGAAGTTGAATTATCTAACAGTTACTCATATATCTTATCCAGTAAGCATCCTAAGCCAGTCCATGTATGATCCGTATTGTGATGACCCGGAAAATTTCGACTTATTTTGAACCAAATTCTATAAATGAATTAATATTTCTGACACGATAAGCAAAGTCTATGAAGTTGAATCCTAAAATTCTTGAACTATTCAAATACTTTTCGATTGTTCTCAATGATTCGCGAACAATTATATATAAATAGATACATATACTATAACTTGAAAACGTAACAAAGTGTTGAATATATGATACTGTGCATTAAACTTATTGGTTTGATTATCTGATTGATATATTTAACTACGGAGATAAAAGATAATGCCAAACGATTGAATTATAAGATATTTATTGAGTCCCTTAAAGATTATGATATTATTACGAGTCTCTGTTGTGAGGTCCACGTTGATTTGGGAAATCGTTCATTTTTAACGATATTCGAAATAAATGGTAAAGTGTTTGTTTAAATAACGTAATTTGGAGACATACAATAATAAGGAATATTAACTGTTAGAATTAGATATATGAATAACTTGTGATATGTATTTTAAAACGTATATATTAATATTGAAAATATATAAAATATAATATTAAACTGGTCATAAAACGAATTGTTATTATATATATATTAACAAATAGCAAGACAATGATTTATAGAAGTAAATGACCAAAATACTCGAAAGTTTAATATATACTTTGAGTGGTATAGTTTAGGGATAATTTAAGGTTATATTTTGACAAAGGTACGTGACACGAAACGTAAAATGCAAGTTTTCTAAGCGTACAAAAATGCGATCGAGAAATCGGAACCGGGACATGAGTCTAGTGATGACGTACGACTTATCGGAACAAAAATTACAAGTCAACTATGCACGTGAATTTAATATAATATATAATTAATTATTTAAATTAAATATATTATATATATTATATAAAAATATGTCGACAAGCTAAAAGTTAAAAAATTGTGAGCTGGATTTTGGGGCCATGCGATCGCATGAGAAATAGGCATAAAACCCATGCGATCGCATGGGCATCAGATTCAGAAAACATTATAAAAGCTCGCGAGTTCAGTTTAATAATTCACACACATATATCACTCCCTCTGTAATCTTATTATTATTATTTATATTATTATTTATATTATTATTATTATTATTATTATTATTATTATTATTAAGTTTAATATTATTATTAATCTTAATATTATTATTAGTAGTATTAGTAATATACATAAAATATTACGACGAGGCCATGAGCGGGTCACTTTTGAAATGGGTTTTCGAGCGGGATAGAGCTAAGGAAATTATGGGTTATAACTATGGAGGTTCATGGGTATTGTTTGCAAATCAAACCTAGTGTTTATCATCTCTGTTGCGTCTACGTACTTTCCTGCAATATTGAATCACAATATTGATACGTGAGCATTCATATCTTATCTTCTATATATTAATAGTGTATCTATGTCTAGTGCTCGAGTATATATGTTTATGCATGCTTGTATACTAAATTTTGTTGTTAAATAGTTTATAATGAATCACGAATTAAATATATATATTACTAGTAAAAGGTATATGATATACATGTTTTTGGAAAGCTAACGAAAAATCAATAACTTTTCATTTAGATATCGAATAGTTTCGATGAACGGATTAAAAGATATGATCAACTGAATTATGATTGACGTTAATTGAAATTGCTTTTGAATCTGCAATTAAGATTTAAACAACTTGTTTACGAGATTGATAAAATGGATTTTTAAATATTACCAGCCGAGTAAATGAATATAAAGCACGTCTCGTTTTGTTGAACTATTGTCAAAATTGACTTTTTGAAACAACTTTGGATAACTTTTGTATGTCGATCTCGAGCATTAGGATTATGATACACTATGATCAGACCTAGCTTGGTAGACATTTATTGACCAACATATGCTCTCTAGGTTGAGATCTACGGATATTTGGTATTCCTAGTTTCAGTCACATTTTGGTGAACGACTTTATATGCTGCTAAGGTGAGTTTAATTTGCTCCCTTTTTAATTGCTTTTGCAATCTATATTTTTGGGCTGAGAATACATGCACTTTATTTTAAACGTAATGGATACAAGTACATACTAAATTCTACACTGAGTTTGAACCGAAAATCCCTTAGCTTTGGTAACTAGTAACTGTCGGTTATAAGAACTGGTGGACGCGAGTAGTAGTATATGGATCCATAGGGCTTGATATCCCCGTCCGAGCTAGAGCATTAGCCTTTTAACGGACGTATGCTATTTGAGAAGCGTACACGTTGGTTTGCGTGTATTATTAAGATGATTATACAAAGGGTATAAATTATATATACGTTAAGTTTAGTTACCAGGGTGCTCAATTTTGTAGAATATTTTGATAAACGTTTCGGATGAAACAACTGAAATCTTGTGATCCACCTTTATATACAGATTATGCGAAACACTAAAACTATGAACTCACCAATCTTTGTGTTGACACTTGTTAGCATGTTTATTCTCAGGTTTCCTAGAAGTCTTCCGCTGTTTGCTTATATGTTAGACAAGCTATGTGCATGGAGTCGTACATGGCATATTTTTCAAGAAAACGTTGCATTCACCAAATCATCATCATGTATCTTATTTTGACTGCATTGTCAATGGAAGTACTATTGTAAACTATTATTTACGGTGATTATCTATATGTAGAAATCATCAGATGTCGAAAACCTTTGATTTAAATATTCATTTATGGTGTGCCTTTTCAAAAGAATGCAATGTTTACAAAACGTATCATATAGAGGTCAAATACCTCGCAATGAAATCAATGAATGACGTATTGTCCATATGGATTTGGAGCGATCGTCACACGTATACAGGCCATTGGGTTGTAGCTCTCCGCGTTTTGAGGTATCTCAAAGCTACACAAGGTTTGGGAATACTTTACTCGGATCAGGGTCATTGTCGAGTAGGCACATTTACTAAAGAAGGAGATGGTAGAATATCCGGTTTCTATGATGCTGATTGGGCTGGTTGTCCTATCTCTAGAAGATCTACAACAGGGTATTGCGTCTTTGTCGGTGGTAATCTTGTTTCTTAGAAAAGCAAGAAACAACATACGGTATCTAGATCAAGTGCTGAATCAGAATACAGGGCAATGGCTGATGTGTCATGTGAGATGACTTGGATTAAAAGACTTCTTAGAGAACTCGGAGTCATTACCGACAACTTGATGAGGCTTTATTGTGATAGTCAGTAAGCCATACACATAGCCAAGAATCAAGTTTTCCATGAGAGAACTAAACACATTGAAGTTGATCGATTGTCATTCGGTTAGAGATCATGTGGTTGGAACTAAATCAAACCCTCCGTCTATTCAGCCGATACACATCAGGACGGAACATCAACTTGCAAACATTCTCACGAAACCCCTACATAAACCGCAAATAGATTTTATCTGTAACAAGTTGGGGATGATCAACATCTTCGCTCCAATTTGAGGAGGAGTGTTAAAATGGTCAACAGCAGCTGGTCAACAGCATAAGAGAGATAGAAATAGATAGGCTAGTTAAGAGCATCTTGTAAAGTGGCTTGTCTACATACTTAGAACAGAGAGCCCCTTTTGTATATATAGTGACCATATGTTAATGAATAAAACACATATTTCAGTTTACATTTTCAGCTCAATAACAGAACGTTAGTGTGGGTTAGAGTGTGTTTAATCATACGATCATTCATGTTACTTATAATCATTTTTTTTTACCTTGAATCAGGTGAGGGGAAACAATGCAATGGAGTAAAAGATATGGCTCAGTGAGATCATATTCAATTAAATTTTCATCACAAAATTTGTTCATTGAATGTAAGTTATAATGTAAACAATTTGTATGTGTCATGTATAACATAATTTTATTTTTATAGCCTCGCGAATTCGCGGGTTATAAACTAGTTTTCACCTAATTATAAACCCATGGAGTTAAAGTCAAATTAAATCTATTTATCTTCTTTACAACAAACAGAGACCAATCATTCATATTCATCTTTTTTTTAACACTTCCTACATACCCAAACCTTCAAATACAAGCCTTCCCTTTTTATTGACACGTTATCTCTCAAAAACCATTGAACCGACCCGTACTCACCTTTAATCTTGGTGTGGCCATATTTCTCCAATAACATTGACCCGACCCGTAGTCCCCTTTAAATTTGGGAGATGATATATCCACACTCCATTTTACTTGTTCCACCATTGAATCATGGCTTGTTCCCAAAATATCCCTGCATATAATTTAACAAAAAACTTTAAATGTTATAATTCAGTAGGCTTATAACTACCTTTAGTGGTTCTTGACTGTAGAAGGTATATAGAGATAGAGATACTGTAAAACGGAGAAAACAAAGGTTGAACAAAAGGTATGAGTAATTGGTTTTTTATTTATAGAAAAATGTACAATGAGAGTTTGGTGGCATTTGGAATCTAGAGAGAGAGAGTGTTTTTGTTAACCAAAAAATACACATAATAAACTCTAACTCAACACACCTATTTATACTCAAAAAAATATACTATGCAATATCTATAATAATAATAAAATTATCATCCAATTATTACTTTTATAACACTCCCCCTTGGATGATAATTTTATTAGTGAATAACTAGTACTGCCTCGTTAAAAACCTTGCTAAAGAAAACCCTTTGGGATAAAACTTTAGCTATGGGAAAAAGAGTGCAGCATAGAGTTGACTCCCCCTCAAGTAGGAAACGCCTGAGTTGTTACATCTTCTGAACATGCCTCATGCCAATATTATGAACGTGTGTTCTGAAAATAGCAGTTGGAAGTGCTTTGGTGAAAAGGTCAGCAGAGTTTTTGCTGGACTGAACATATCTCATTTCAATCTGGTTGTCCTTAATGAGATTTTGAGTGTATGAGAAGAATCTAGGGGGTATGTGTTTTGTTCGGTCACTTTTGATATACCCTTCTTTCATCTGTGTTATGCAAGCTACATTATCTTCATAGATAGTTGTTGAACTTTTATTGCGTTCTAGTCCACAAGAATCAGTAATGAGTTGTGTCATTGATCTCAACCAAAAACATTCCCGACTGGCTTCATGTAATGCAATTACTTCGGCATGATTTGATGATGTTGCAACAAGTGTTTGTTTTTGAGAACGCCATGATATTGCGGTACCTCCATTTAGGAATACATATCCATTTTGAGATTTAGCTTTATGTGGATCAGATAAATAACCTGCATCTGCATAACCAACCAAATCTTGTTTTGATTCGTTAGAATAAAATAATCCTAAATCAGTAGTTCCTCGAAGGTATCGAAATATGTGTTTGATCCCATTCCAGTGTCTTTTGGTAGGAGCTGAGCTGAACCTTGCCAACAAATTAACTGCAAAAGAAATGTCAGGTCTTGTACAATTTGTAAGATACATAAGAGCTCCAATTGCACTAAGATATGGTACTTCTGGTCCCAGGATATCTTCATGATCTTCACAGGGACGAAATGGATCAGTGTCAACATTAAGTGATCTAACAACCATAGGAGTACTTAATGGTTTTGCCTTGTCCATATTAAAACGTTTTAAAATCTTTTCAGTATATGTTGTTTGATGTACAAGTAAACCATTAGGCATATGTTCAATTTGTAAACCAAGGCAATACTTGGTTTTTCCGAGATCTTTCATTTCAAATTCTTTCTTTAGAAGTTGAATGGCTTCATGGATCTCTTTATTTGTACCTATGATATTAAGATCATCAACATAAACAGCTATGATCACATATCCGGATGTTGTTTTCTTAATGAAAACACATGGGCAAATAAGATTATTGGTATACCCTTTGCTTATCAAGTAATCACTTAATCGTTTATACCACATGCGACCCGATTGTTTCAACCCATATAAAGACCTTTGTAACTTGATTGAGTACATTTCTTTGGGTTTTGCATTGGTTGCTTCTGATACCTTAAATCCTTCAGGTATCTTCATATATATATATCACTATCAAGTGATCCATAAAGATAAGCAGTCACAACATCCATGAGATGCATTTCTAAATTTTCAGAAACTGCCAGGCTGATTAAGTATCTAAAAGTAATTGCATCCATAACAGGAGAATAAGTTTCCTCATAATCAATTCCCGGTCTTTGAGAAAAACCTTGAGCTACAAGTCTAGCTTTATACCTTGTAACTTCATTTTTCTCATTTCTTTTTCGCACAAAAACCCATCTATATCCCACAGGTTTCACATCTTTAGGTGTGAGAATGATAGATCCAAAAACTTTTCTTTTATTGAGTGATTCAAATTCAGCTCGTATTGCTCCTTTCCAATGATCCCAATCATGTCTATTTTGACATTCCATGACAGATTTTGGTTCTGGATCATCATCATCATTCATGATGTCATATGCAACATTATATGAAAATATCTCATCAAGATTTTTCATTTCATTTCGGTTCCATAATATTTTTGAATGTGCGTAATTGATTGAAAATTCCGTATTGACATCATCAATCTCCTCTGCAGAAGGAGTATTGATTTGTAGTTCTTCTTGAACACTTTCTTTTACCTCATTATCAGCTGATTTTCTTTTCCGAGGATTTTTATCTTTGGAACCAATTGGTCTCCCACGTTTCTGGCGTGGCAAAGACTCAAGAATAACATTATTGCCAGTTTTTGGAATTTCAATTCGAGCTGGAGCATTTGCTGCTGGTATATATGATTTAGTCACTCTTTTTGTATCTGTAAATGCATCAGGCAATTTATTTGCAAGTTCTTGCATATGCATTATTTTTTGAACTTCGATCTCGCATTCTTTTGTGCGAGGATCAAGATACATTAATTGAGGTTCACACCATGAAACATCATTTTCTTTATTTTTTATTTCTCCCCCTAATCTAGGGAATAATGTTTCATTAAAGTGACAATCAGCAAAACGTGCTGTAAAAACATCACCCGTCATGGGTTCAATATATCTTATTATTGAAGATGTTTCATATCCAACATATATTCCCATCCTTCTTTGAGGACCCATTTTAGTGCGTTGTGGTGGTGCGATAGGGACATAAACCGCACAACCAAAATGTTCTAAGGTGGGAAATATTTGGCTGATGACCAAAAGCAAGTTGCAAAGGAGAATATGTATGACTTGCGCTTGGTCTAATGCGAATCAATGATGCAGCATGCAAAATTGCATGGCCCCATACAGATACTGGGAGTTTTGTTCGCATTATCAATGGTCTAGCTATTAGCTGCAATCGTTTAATTAATGATTCAGCTAAACCATTTTGTGTATGCACATGGGCAACGGGATGTTCAACAATAATCCCAATAGACATGCAAAAGTTATTAAATGCTTGAGACGTAAACTCACCGGCATTATCTAGTCTCACCCTTTTAATAGTATAATCAGGGAAATGTGCTCTCAATTTAATAATTTGAGCAAGAAATTTTGCAAATGCCATATTTCGACTTGATAATAGACAAACATGAGACCATCTACTAGATGCGTCTATTAGAACCATAAAATATCTAAATGGTCCACATGGTGGATGAATTGGTCCACATATATCACCTTGAATTCTTTCAAGAAACATTGGTGATTCTTTTTCAACCTTAAGAGGTGATGGTCTTATTATCAACTTTCCAAGTGAGCATGATGTACATGGGATAAGTGCATCATGAGGGATCCTTTGATCCGCCAATGGATGTCCATGTGTATTTTGTATTATTCTTTTCATCATTGTTGATCCTGGGTGACCTAATCTCTCATGCCACAAACTGATCATTACAGGATCACATAATTTTTCTTTAACTACCACATTTACTTCAGGTACATTTATATGTGTATAATGTAAACCAGAATGAAGTCTTGGTAGTTTTTCAATTACACGATTCTTATCAGTGATACTTAAATATTTTTCATTTTCTGTTGTCACTGACTGATAATCATATCCATTTTGGTATATGTCAGAGAAACTTAACAAATTTCTCTTTGACATGGGAGAAAATAAGGCATTATTTATCAGAAAATTCGTACCATTTGGTAACATGAATTTTGCCTTTCCCATTCCTTTTATTAAGTCCAGAGGACCTGATATAGTATGTATAGTTCCTTCCGTTGCTTTCAAGTCTGTGAAATATTTTTAGATTTGAGTATGGTGTGAGTGGCACCACTGTCTGCAATACAAATATCTCCACCATTTGACTGATTTTTTACTCCAGCAGTATACATCATGAACTTCAAAAAAAATATGAGAAACAAATAATGAGTATATAATTCATCAATATATTACATTCAAAACATGTTACAAACGATAGCACATAATAAGGAAATATGTAGTAAACTAGATATGGTGTAGATTGAAAATCTACAACCATTTATTTAACGAGAACATATAATAGGATATCTATATATATATATATATATATATATATATATATATATATATATATATATATATATATATATATATATATTAGAAATTTATTCATTAAAGTAGTCACAAGTTGGCTCAGTGATTTTTGTATCAAGGTCATCCACAAGATTTGCTTCTTTTCCTTTTCCCTTTAGGGATTCTTGATACCGATTAACAGAATGCTGATTTGTTCGGCAGTTTTTAGACCAGTGGCCAATTTTACCACATCGGTAACAAGAATCTTCAACATTCTTTGAAGAGCCTTCTTCAACATTGTGATTTGTGGGATTGTATGGTGTTTGGATTTTATAATTTTGTGGATTATTATTTCTTTGTCCACGACCACGACCACCACGACCACGACCACCACCACGACCATTACCATAAGGGTGATTTCGAACATAGTTATGATTTTTATTATTGTTATGGTAATTTCCATGATGATGGTTTTGGCCAATATGGCTACGACCTCTTCCACGCCCTCGTCCATGTGCATTTCTTCTTTTATTATTATTATTATTATTGTTAATAGCATTAGCTTCAGGAAATGCTAGCGCACCGGTAGGACGAGATTCTTGATTTTTCATCAGTAATTCTTTATTAACTTCTGCAACTAAGAGATAAGTTTGAAGTTTGGAAAAAGTTTTATAATTCTGCAATCTTAAATTTTCTTGCACAGTTATATTTGCAGAATGCATTGTGGAGAAAGTTTTCTCCATCATATCAGCATCACTTATTTCTTGACCACAGAATTGAAGCTTTGAACGGATCTTGAACATGGCCGAGCTGTATTCACTTACCTTTTTGAAATCTTGGAACCTTAGATTTCTCCATTCTTCCCTCGCAGCTGGAAGTAATATTTCCTTTTGATTATCGAATCTACTCTTGATACTTTCCCATAAAACATGTGGATCTTTGATAGTGAGAAACATATGTTTTAAGGTGGTATCAATATGTTTGTGAATAAAAGCAATTGATTTTAATTTATCTTGATCGGAACAAGTATTATTTTCTTTTAAAGTTTCTAGAATACCCAATGATCCAAGATTTATTTCTACGTCCATAACCCATGATGTGTAGTTTGTTCCCGATACGTCTAAGGCATCAAACTCAAGCTTTGATAAGTTTGACATTTTCTATTTTCAGAAAGATGAACAACATAAATCATAATCATAATCATAATCATAATATTATTTTTTTTCGTAGATAAATAACAACATGCAATTAGAATTAGTTTAGATTCATAAGTAGTAAACAAAGGAATAATGGTATGATTACAAATAATAAAATCATAAGGGAATATAGGTTCATATTATATTATATTATTAATGATATTATTATAATATATATTAAGTTATAATATATATTATTATAATATATTTTTCTTATTTTAACCTTTAAGATTTACTTTTAATAAAAATACAAACTACTTTTCTTATTTTAACTTTTAAGATTTAATTTTAATAAAAATACAAACTACTTTTTTTTTATTTTAACTTTTAAGATTTACTTTTAATAAAAATACAAACTATTTTTTCTATTTTAACTTTTAAGATTTACTTTTAATAAAAATACAAACTACTTTTTTTATTTTAACTTTTAAGATTTACTTTTAATAAAAATACAAACTACTTTTTCTATTTTAACTTTTAAGATTTACTTTTAATAAAAATACAAACTACTTTTTCTATTTTAACTTTTAAGATTATAAATTTAAGAATAAACATTAGTATGCATGAAATAAATAATGATTAATTGCATAAGTAATCATAAATGTTAGATAACATATAAAGACCCCATCGTATTCGTATTGATCGGAATTAATCTCGACCCATGGTACCGTGTTGTCAAATGACGTGTTGCGTACATAAAGTACCGTGTTGTCAAATGACGTGTTGCGTACAATCATGAGGTCTTATTAACATAAATATAAATGTTAGTGAAGTTAATAAGAGTTAGATTACAGAAAATATAATTCAGGTGGTATAACCGACCATATATAACTTAAATAACATAAATATAAATGTTAGTGAAGTTAATAAGAGTTAGATTACAGAAAATATAATTCAGGTGGTATAACCGACCATGTATAACTTAAATAACATAAATATAAATGTTAGTGAACATAACTGTAAATGTTAGTATACATAAATAAATGTTAGATAACATAAATGTAAATGTTAGTATACATAAATAAATGTTAGATAACATAAATGTAAATTAGGCGACAGTGTCGACCATATATCATTTAGGTGGTATAACCGACCATATATTAGTTAGGTGGCAGAGCCAACCATATTTAGTATAAATGTTGAGATAATCGTGCTGATAACGTGTTATAATTCAGTAGGCTTATAACTACCTTTAGTGGTTCTTGACTGTAGAAGGTATATAGAGATAGAGATACTGTAAAACGGAGAAAACAAAGGTTGAACAAAAGGTATGAGTAATTGGTTTTTTATTTATAGAAAAATGTACAATGAGAGTTTGGTGGCATTTGGAATCTAGAGAGAGAGAGTGTTTTTGTTAACCAAAAAATACACATAATAAACTCTAACTCAACACACCTATTTATACTCAAAAAAATATACTATGCAATATCTGTAATAATAATAAAATTATCATCCAATTATTACTTTTATAACATTAAATAATTTTTGTAAACTTATCATTAAGGGCTTTTTAGTAAATTTTGGTGGAACAAGTAAATTGGATGTTGGAAATATCATCTCCCTTTAAATTTTGGCGTGGCCCCATTTTTCCTTTAATTTTGACATATTTGTTTTATTTTTTTTAGTAATCGATTTTAATTAATTAAATTATTAATGAATCATTTGTATATTTTATATTAATGTATTAAATGGACTATTTGCTTGCCACATATTTGTATATACTATTTTAAGTATTTTTCTAATGACAGGTTTTACGATTATCGTTAATATTCGTAAATATATTGTACTAACATTGGCGCCTTCACGAGAAAGTGTGAGAGCAATTGAGAACGTAACTTTCTTCGTGATGGGTGGCACCACTCTTATTATTATTATTATTGTTATTATTATTATTATTATTATTGTTATTATTATTATTATTATTAATTATTATTATTATTATTCATATTCATATTCATATTCATATTCATATTCATATTCATATTCATACTAAACCACCTAAATTGAAACCCAATCCGTCCTCGCCACGCACCTCAATTTTACTGTTACACCGTAGCGCACTTCTCTTTTTTTTTTTTTTAAAGTTCTAAAAAGCCATTAATCCTAACCCACTTTTTTTTTTTATATAATAGAAAATTAGTTAAAAAAAAAAAAAAAAAACTGATAGCTAACACTTCTGTTTTTCAATTATTATTACAATCACCAAAACAACCGCATAATCTCCTCTCTCTCTCTCTCTCTTTAAAATACACCACCACCAAAAACATTTAACCTCGATTGACTTCGTTTCTGGACAAACTAGACTACACCACCATCGCCTAAATTGAAATCCAATCCGTCCTCGCCACGTACCTCAATTTTACTGTTACACCGTAGCGCACTTCTCCTTTTTTTTTTTTTTTTTAAAATGCTAAAAAAGACATTAATCCTAACCCACTTTTTTTTTTTTTTTTTTTTTTTTTTTTGGCTTTTTTATAATAGAAAATTAGTTATAAAAAAAAAAGCGGATAGCTAACACTTCTGTTTTTCAATTACAATCACCAAAACAACCGCATAATCTCCTCTCTCTCTCTCTCTCTCTCTCTCTTTAAAATACACCACCACCAAAAACATTTAACCTCGACTGACTTCGTTTCTGGACAAACTAGACTACACCACCATCACCATTAAACGCAAAATATTTTTACGAACCCAACAAACCTAATACCGCATCCGTACGACACCTGACGCGCCGTCAGAAATCTGACCCGCAACTACACACATATTGTTGATGGTGGTCGTAAATTGCAGCAGTGTAGGGGACGACGTGGCTGGAGAAGAAGCACTTGAAGGCGGCGGCTTGAAATGAAGGTAGTTGCTGGAGGTAGTCGCCGGAATATGGTTGACGGAGACGGTGGTCGAGTGGTTGTGGAAGGTGGTGTCTCAAGGTGAAGGTTTGAGGGCGTCGATTGGTAACTTTTTTATGATTTGATGAAGAGAAAAATGTCTTCTAAGATCTATAAATTTGAAGATTAAAATTCTAAACAAAGGTAACAGGGAAGATGGTAATAGGGAAGATGAGATGGAGAAGATTACATTTTTTAAAAAGGTAACAGGGAAGATCGAGAAGATGAACAGAGTGGGGTGTGGTGGATCAAAATGGTCTACGTACATGTACTTTAAGTAATCACTAGAGTTTCAAGGTGGTCTAACAAATTGGTTGAGCCATGGTTGCTACAATATTAAGTGATATCTAGCTAATTTTATTCTGCAATCATATAAAATTTAAGATACGGAGTACAATGTTAAAAACATGTGGAATTTTCTCCGTCAATCATAATTTTTTATTCTGCGTCGAAATTCTACGGATGGCAATGGGTGAGGTACCCGATCCGGGAAAAATCATAAAGTCTTACCCGCGGGCAGGGTACGATTAAAAAATTATATCCGCCAACGGGTCAAGGGCGGGTCGCGGGTACATACTACCCGTCACGGGTAAAACTCAATCCGCTAAATTCATGAGATTTTTTTAAATTTATCCGTGAGTTTTTACATACAATTATCAATTTAAAAGGAATTTTAGTTGTAATGCAATAATGATTAATAATATAATATTGCATATAAGTAAAACTTGACTTTCACATCATTTTACACATGTTAATTGTACATATGTTTTATAATTAATAAACTTTCTTAAATTTTCTAAAAAAAATAACGAAGTAGTATTATTATTACCTGCGGGTCACGGGTATACGCGGGTAACGGGCATGGGCGACACTTTTTTATCCGCGGGCGGATTACGGGTTTCAACGAGAAAAAAACAACTCGACGGACGGGTCGTGGATATATAGAACCCGTGCCCGTTACCCGCAGACGTCATCCCTGTCTTAGGCTTGAAATGTAGATAATGGAGAAATGAAGTTTAGGTAGTACTTTATATAAAAATATTTAATAACCTGCTGTACGTAACCATCCGGGCCTAGCCTGGGTGGCCACTCCCTGTTGTGCAGAGTTTGTATCCACCTAGTGGTGCAGGTTCGAATCCTGGGAGGGGAGGTTTTCTCCCATATGGCTGAATCACCATTCCACTTCTGGTGAGTGGGGTCCTCAGACAAAACCGGTCGGGTTCACCTCCTGAAATAAGGTTGTGCGAAGATTCGAGAGTGGGTTTCCTCTTTCGGGTGCGTGAGTCAGTAACCAACTAACCAGCCGTTCAAAAAAAAAAAAAAAAAAAACCTGCAGTACTTGAAAAAGTAATCAACATAATCATATCATTCTATTTTATTATTAAATTATATAAAAATCACAAATATGAAATACTCCTTATATAATGTGCATTGAAGTTTTTTTTAGAATTTTTACAAAATTTCAAACAAAAGATGATGGAGTTACAAATGAAAAGTTTTCTCAAATAAATGTAAGTTTAAATTATAACTTCAAGTAACATACCATGAAAACTATTTTGAGATATAGAAACAAAAGGATATTCAAATTCGATTACGAAATTTTAGTTCATCAATATATATTATCTTATTTATTTGTAAGAAAACGCCTTATACATTAATAAGAACAATTTTATAATTCATTATTTGTTGCAACGTGCGGGTCATATCTACTATCGAAACAATATTTTACTTATTCAACGAAATCATTTTCCGTAAAATTGTGTGAGCCGTTTTTGCTTCTGTAAATACATATCGTGCTGATGAAGGCGAGATAAGCTTGTAATGACGGCGACAAGATATAGGAGAGATGAGGAAGTTTTTCATATCTAAATTTAGGGGTTCAAAAATAAGTACGTACTCCCTAATATGTTAGGACTCCGTATAAAATAAAAGGGTAGTCTAAAGAAAGTGGATAAGCCCAATCACAACCCTACCTTTATAACCAACACATAAGAGAACCCAATTATAACAAGCCCAATTACAACCCTACCTTAGAAGATACCTTTAACATTTTTCATAAATTAAAGAATACCGAAGATACTATTGTTTTTGCAAATACGAATACAAAGTGTTAGTTTTCCTATATCTCTGGAGGTGATTCATATATTAGGTGATCCACATGTAGAGTTTTACTGTAATAAACAAAATTTGTAAACATGTATAGAATTTCATTAAAAATTTTCTCTCAAAATGTACATACTAAACATAGCGCGACACTATTATACCTATATCTAAAAGGTAGAGTGCCAATGAATAGTACTATTTATTTTTCACTTTACGCAAACTTAACCCCCTAACTTTCATTAAAATGCAAATCGAACCCTCCACTTTATACGTATATTTTTTTCCCAAATTTCACAAGCTTAACCCCCTAACTTTTATTAAAATACTAATCGACCCCCCACTTTACTAACTTTTTTTTTACTAATATTTAATTTTCACAAACTTAACCCCCTAACTTTTATTAAAATACAAATCGAACCCCCACTTTATACGTAAAGTTTTTTCAAATTTTACAAACTTAACCCACTAACTTTTATTAAAATACAAATCGAACCCCCACTTTACTAACTTTTTTTTTTAAAAATAAAACCCGAACGCTAAAAGAAGCAACTTTCACAAAAGGAACAACCCTTCAATGTTATGTCGAAAAAAATTCTTTTTTACAAAATAGATCAAGACTTTTTTTTTAACTCGCATTCAAAACGGAGCCCCCGGCGCGAAGCGAGGGCTCCACAACTAGTTTAATTCATTTCAATCTACGCAAGTAGCTATTCAGTAACGCAACACGCAGCGAAGCGCAGGCCCAATCTACTAGTTGTTGTTATTATTATTATTATTATTATTATTATTATTATTATTATTATTATTATCAATTAAGAGTAGGTTTGATGAACATGTGTCACCAGTGGCGGAAATAGACACTTTTTTCACTGGGGGCAAAAAAAATTTTAAAAGCGTAGCAATTTTTTTTTGACAAAATACGAAGGTTTTTGGGCAAAATTTGAAGTTTTTTTGCAAAATTTGAAGGCTTTTGAGCAAAAATTGAATGATTTGGGGCAAAATCTTGAAACTTTGGGGACAAAATATGAAGACTTTTAGCCAAACAAAATTTCACTGGGTTCGAAACGAAAAAACCTAAATTTTTTGCACAAAAGAAAAAATTTCACTGAGGTCGGGTGACCCCACTTGCTCCATGTCATTTCCGCCCCAGCATGTCACCTTTGAATTGGTTAAGTATTTTTGGTTTTACTATTCATAACTAAAAACTTACTTCCAAACCTATTTTCACTCCTTTATATTTCATTAATTTGTAATTTCACCCCTTTATATTTCTTTTTCCAATTTAGGTCCTCGCTGAATTTACAATTTCAACATTCCGTTATCTTTTATCCGATTTTAGCCCTCCAGATTTTTCATTTTTGCCCCTTTCAATTTTTTTTTTCAAAAATATAAGTCATCCAACTATCACATCTCATTTTTTTAATTTTAAACCCTCCAATCATTTTATTTTATAATTCGTTCCTTAACCTATTTTTATAAGTTTTTAACAACGTTTTTTATTTTTTACCCACATTATGTCAAGTATCTAATTAGTTACGGAGTAGTATATAATTAAAAGTAAAAAACGAAAACTATGTTACGTTTTGTGTACTACTGCAAGAGGTGTTTGCTATGTTGAAATAGATTATTGTCTCTCGGATTTTGTTGAGTTCATTAGTGTTAAGTTATTTTAATTGGAAGCATATAGTTATGTACATGTGCTATTAAGTGAGCCAACGACAAACGTCGATTTATTGGCGACTTGACTTCCGCTTAGAGCCTAAATTGAATTCCAGACATGATTTTGTAACGATCCAACCTCGTTTTACCAAAAACGCATCTTATATTTTTTTTTTAATACAGTACATCTGGACGGCGTCCAGTTATCTGGACGGCGTCCAGCAGAGAAGACCAGGACGGCGTCCAGAGGATCTGGACTGCGTCCAAATGAACTACCAGATTCTGACCTTGTAGTCCAACTTACTCGAGCGAAAAACCCGCTTCCCGACATTTTTAAACGAAACGACTTTCACAACAATTCATATTAAGTAAAACTAAGAAGTTTTCACAATAAAAACAAGTTTTACTACACCGGGCCCACAATGACCCGTCTTACAATAATATAGCGATTCGACCCATTTATAACTTTAGACGGATTAGGACTCTACAACCCAACCCGATACCAAGAGCATAATCCCGAGAATCTACCAAATCCCCAATCCACATCCAAGAGTATACACATGATTATATAATGTACCTACTTGCATACACTTACTCACATACCACAAACATGCTAGCAATATAATTAGCAATCATCTCAAGTATAAAGCTAATAACCTCCAATATCGCAAGCTAGCATAACCAATAGCATATACTCAAACAATATAATATGCTACACTACAATACATACACAAATCATATGGTTAACCATAAATGCGTCATGGTGCTACCTGCTCCGTGGTTCACACCATATGCAATGCTATGACGCTACCGGCTCTGTGGTTTACGTCACTACGCATTTGAGACATACCCTTTTATAGTGCTACCTGCTCTGTGGTTCACACTTCGGTGCTACCGGCTCCGTGGTTCACACCTCATTTTATAGTGCTACTGGCTCCATGGTTCACACTTTGATGCTATCAGCTCCGTGGTTCACATCACAACTCGAGTCATACACTTTTATAGTGCTACCGGCTCCGTGGTTCACACTTTAACGACTCGTGTTATAATCACACTACAATACACGTACCATGATGCTACCGGCTCCATGGTTCACATCATAGCACACTCGCACATACTATGGCACTACCGGCTCCGTGGTTCATACCATAGCACATAAATAAATACACTATATACATACATGCATAATTATTCCACTCACCTTGGAATGCCCTCACAAGTCATGTATAACATGATCCCTGTCCTCAAATCCGAGCAAGTAATCACCTATATCACACATAGGTACAATATACACATAAATACACATTCTCTAAAAGAGAACCCGAAACAAGCATTCCCTTAGCCGGGGGATCAAACCTTGCTCGCCAACACCCGCCCATTTAACGCCTAATGGACACAAACCAATTACCACTTCGGGTGGTAATTCAAACCCACTCTACAAGTACAATTTAACACTTAAAGCACTTGATCTTACAAAACCAACCCATAAGTGCAACTTGACCCAAATTGCACTTAACTACTAAAACAAGTCAAGTTCGGCCCATAAGCACCATTACTAGTGATTATGTCATAAAATCACCAATTTAACACTTAACACCAAAGTTTGACTTCCATTGACCAAATTAGATTTAACTCACTTTGACTTGTCAAATTACACACAAAGTACCTACAATTACTAACAACTAGTGATTGTATCTCAAAATCATCATTTGACACCAAAAAAATCAAGAACACTTAACCCATTTCAACATAAAACCCAATTTGACCCATATTAGGGTTTACACCCCAAAATCAAGTCGACACAAACCAAAATCATTAGTACACGAGTGTTCTAAGGTTTAACCAATATATGCAAGATCCAAACTTACAATTTCATCAATCGAAACCCTAAGTCACCCATTTAGGCTTACTTACATGAATCTTACCCAAAACCCCCAAATTTCACAATAAATGGGTTTATAACTCTAACTAACACAAACCCTAACTCAAACAAGAATCAAACACTACAATTCGGATTAGGGTTTACCTCAAGCACCAAAACGAACTCTAGTAGCTAGAAACACCAACAAGCACCAAGAACCACTCCAATTTGGGCAAAAATCACCACATTCATCACCATTTGAAGCTTTCTCTCTCTAGAACTCCCCTCTCTCTCTCTCTAAGATGTGATGAGAGAGTTGTGGATGTGAAAATGATCTAAAAGTGGATCTAAAACCGATATTGAAGCCACCAATCAGTCCACAAGTGAAAAGACCAAAGTACCACTTTTTATTTAAGTAAAATACAGCTGCTGGCCCATCAGGCCTTTTGGACGGCGTCCAAAAACGTTGGACGGCGTCTAAATCAACTGGATCAGTTTTGTGAACTTGTTTTGGTCGTAACTTTCAAACCGTAACTCCGTTTTCGATGAATCAAATATCGTTAGAAACGTAATAAGTTTTACTTTCCAATGGTAAGGTTTTAGAACACTAACTCAAACTTTATTTGGGGTCCAAATATACGCTTACATACCTCGTAATTCGAATGACGTTCAAAATAACGCATAACAGAAAAAATGGGGCGTTACAACTCTCCCCTACTTAAATTGGATCACGTCATCGTGATCCGCACCCACACTAGAAGTTAAGCACTTCTCCCTCGAACATTTCCGCTTCCAACACGGAGTCACACAAGTAGTAATTGTGATGACCCGGAGATTTCCGAACAAATTTAAACTTTAACCTTTATATATATCCGACACGATAAGCAAATCTGTAATATTTGAGTCTCGAAAGTTTTGAAACTATATTTCTGTAATCAAATATCCTTTGACCATGCCTAACGATTCACGAGCAATTATGTGTAGATAAATATAAATACATATACATAGGTGTGATTATGAAAATGAAATATATTAATGAAACATTGAACGGATTAATTATTATGAATATAAGATATGAGATCTATTTTATGAATTTGGAAATGCTATCAAGGTATTGAATTAATAATACTTTACAAGAACGTATTTTGTTTCAATATAAGTTTATTATGCTTATCGATGGATTTAGATGAAAATATCAAATGATGGATTTATAAGATACATTGAATTATGATGAAGAGTCTCTGTTATGAGGTCCACTTTGAATTAGGAAACCTTTATTTTTAACGGTATTCGGAATATTTGATAAAGTGATTACATGTAAGAACAAAAGTGTTATTATTGAGGATTAGGCTAAGGTTGGTGGAGAATTGAATTTCATAATATTAGATTGATTTATTTTCAAACATGTGAAAACGTGTTTCGATATAATAGAACCTGATTGTTTGATTCGTTAGATGTTAAGATACATTATTTAGAAAGATTAAGGAAATTAAACTAGACGTTGGCGCATATATGAAATTATATCAAATTAAGTTTGAAGTATAAACGTAACATGTTAGAAGATTTCCTAACGGATTTAAAAATAAATTTTTTTGAACTATTATTAGCTTTGAAAAACTAAATATTATATTAGTTATATTTCCATTAAGTACGATGCGTATGAGTTTATATTTTTAAATGAAAATACATATATATTTTATAAAGTGATGAATTATAATTAGTCATAAAACGTTTTGATTTTAAACTAATATTAATAAATAGGCTTTGACAAATAACAAGATTATGAGTTATAAAAGGAAATGACCAAAACACTCAAAAGATTAAGTTACACTTTGAGTGGGTTAGTTTTTTTAATTAATTTAAGTCTAGTTATTAATAAAGATACGTGTCACAAAATGTTTAATTTAAAATAAAATATTTTGACAAACAACGAGACTTTGATTTATAGAAGGAAATGACCACAACTCTCAATTTTATAAGTTATATTTTTATAAAGGTAATTTATTGTTGAGTAAGTCTAATTTTTGTAAAAGGTACACGTCACGTAACGTAAAAGGCTAGTTTTCTAAACGTACGAAAGTGCGCCCGAAAAACCGAAAGTGGTACATGAGTCATGAGACCACGACCGTGTCATTTTTGTAAAAATTATATTTTTACCATGAGCGTAAATATAATATAATATTTAATTAATTCTAAAGATTAAATATATTATATATTAAATAATATATATATAAATCATAAGTAAAGTGTTGCGTAGTCATGGAATTCGAAATTTGGCCAACTTGTTTCAACCATGCGAACGCATGGTATTAGATATATACCCCCATGCGATCGCATGGGGGGTAGGTGAGCTCAACATTCTTTAAAAACGCGTTTTTTGTTCAAACTGAATTCATTATTTTCATTCTTCTATTCTATCGTGTCTCAAATCTCTCTACATATATATTAATTATAATTATAATTATTATTATTATTATTAATAAGATTAATATTAATTTTATGATTAGGAGTATTATTATTAGTAGTATTATTACATAAAATATTACGACGAGGTCATGTGCGGGTCATTTCAAGACAAATTTTAAGAGTAGGAAAGGGCTAAGAAATTATGGGTTATGGCTATGGAGGTGATGTGTATGGTTCATGGGTATGCCCGTGAGGTCAATTTAGTGTTTGTCATCTCCGTTGCGTTTGCGTATCTTTCCTGCAATATTGAATCTCAATATTGATACGTGAGTACTCTTAAAATATTTTTTTTCATATTAATAGTGTATCCCTGACTAATGCTCGAGAAAATAGGATTATGCATGCTTGTACATTTGATATTGCCCTTAGATAGGTTATGTTGAATATTAAAGGTTGTTATACTACGGATGAATTAAGGTATAAGATATGCATGTCATTGGAAAGCTAGTGAAAAATTAAGAACTTTTCCTTTAGATGTCGAATGGATTCGATGAACGGATTAAGAGTTATAGTCAATTGAATTTTTGATATTATTATTAAAAATGATTATTATCATCGTCGTTATTATCGTCGTTCCAGTTTCTATCAAATTATTATTATCATTATTATTATTATTATTATCAATAAAAAGTAATATTATTAAAAATTGTTATTTTTATATTATTACTATTGTTAAAGTTATAATTAGTATTATTATTATTATTATTAACCATTAAAAATGTTATTAGTAATAACATTATCATAACATTTATTATTATTAGTATTATAATATTAAGTAACCCTTAATTATTATAACTACTTTTATTATCATTAAAATGAACGCGATATAAAAGACGATTTAAAAGTTACTAACAAATCGATTAGGAAATAATGAGTATGTGTATCATGATGAAATTTAAAATATTGTAGGATATTGATTTAGATAAAATTATCGTTTTTCGTTATTTTTATCACTAATATTATTAAAAGTATTATTAATATTAAAAATATCATTCTTATGAAAATTATTATTAAGAGGAATATCATTGTTAATCAAAATTTTTATTTTTATTATTATCATTTTTTTTTCTTCATAATTTCATTTTTAAATATAAAAATTAATATTTTTATAACAATAATTATTATTACAACTTTTACTTACTATTATTACCAATGTAAATTTATCAAAATAAGTATACAAATAATGTAATTACCTTAATGAAACCTATCAAAATATTTTAATAAACTTTATAAATTTTATTATTTAAGATATATAAAAGTATATATTTATATAAAAATTATATTTATTAGTAAAAGAATTATATCATTTACTATAGTAAAAGCTTTTAAAAATATAAAACGACGATACTTAAAATATATTATAATCATGTATAAATTTTGGAAATCATTTTGAGTCAAAGTGACTTTTGTTAACCTTTGCATATTAGTCTCGAGCATTAGGATTGTGGTACACTATGACTTGACTTAATTGTTAGACAAATATTGACCAACATATAAATATATATAATTAATTTAGGTTCGTGAATCCAAGGCCAACCTTACACTTGTTCAATGATGTTATATGTATTTTTACTACAAAATACAGTATGGTGAGTTTCATTTGCCTTTTTACCCTTTATATTTTTGGGCTGAGAATACATGCGCAATTTTTATAAATGTTTTTCGAAATAGACACAAGTAATCGAAACTACATTATATGGTTGAATTATCGAAATCGAATATGCCCCTTTTTATTAAGTCTGGTAATCTAAGAATTAGGGAACAGACACCCTAATTGACGCGAATCCTAAAGATAGATCTATTGGGCCTAACAAACCCCATCCAAAGTACCGGATGCTTTAGTACTTCAAAATTATATCATGTCCGAAGTAGGATCCCGGAATGATAGGGGATATTCTTATATGTATCTAGTTAATGTCGGTTACCAGGTGTTCACCATATGAATGATTATTTTTTTGTCTCTATGCATGGGACGTATATTTATGAGAACTGGAAATGAAATTCTTATGGTCTATTAAAATGATGGAAATAAATGATTATGATAAACTAATGAACTCACCAACCTTTTGGTTGACACTTTAAAGCATGTTTATTCTCAGGTGTTAAAGAAATCTTCCGCTGTGCATTTGCTCATTTTAAAGATATTACTTGGAGTCTTTCATAGCATATTTCGAAGAACGTTGCATTCGAGTCATTGAGTTCATCAAAGATTATTATTAAATCAATTTATAGTTGGATAGTGGATATTATGAAATGGTATGCATGCCTGTCAATTTTTGATGTAAAGAAAGATTGTCTTTTAAAAACGAATGCAATGTTTGTAAAATATATCATATATAGGTCAAATACCTCGCAATGTAATCAACTATTGTGAATCGTTTATAATGTATATGAACGGGTCCTTTCAGTTGGTATCAGAGCGGTGGTCTTAGCGAACCAGGTCTGCATTAGTGTGTCTAACTGATAAGTCGTTAGGATGCATTAGTGAGTCTGGACTTCGACCGTTTCTGCATGTCAAAAGTTTTGCTTAACGTTTATAGTCGGAAATCATCTTCTTATCATCCATAGGAAATTACCTGCTTATCATTATTAGTCTAGACACGTCTTGCTACATTAATTGCATGAGTAGTGTATAGACAAACTTCATATCTTAGCGTATCTGCTAAATCATATCTTATCGTATCTGTTACTTTAAACTTTACCTGACATACCCCGCAAATTCCTCCGTAATCAATGAAATCTTTTGATCTCTATATATAGATATCCTATGTAAATAGAATATCACCCGATAGCCGAAAAATCATTTTTATATCCAAAATCCTTTATCCAATCGTACGAAATGGAATTTGTCATCAGTTCAAGTCACTCGGATTCCGAAATGGAATCTCACTCAAGCTCCGAAAGCAGTGTGACCGGAATGGATCAACCAATCAGTCATCACCTATTCTGGATGAATTGGGGATGGGTTCGTAGCCTCCTCAATCATTGGAAACAAGAAGAAGGCGATCCTTTCCATCCACCACATTGCCCTCTTGGCGAAGAACCTGAAGCACTTACCGGCGAACCTGTTCGAGACACCATTTTCTCTCTCATTTCCAGGGTATCTCGTCACGATTATATACTACATCAAATTCTAGATTTTATTTATCCGCTCGTTTCGACCGACAATCATCCTGGAATAATAGAAGAAGTTAACGAACTTCGCGCTCGGGTAGTGGCTTTGGAGAATATGGTGCAGAGATTACAAACACCAGTAGCAGCACCAGCAGCATAACCAGTACCACCATCATCAACGCCAACAGTACCATTACCACCTCCAACCACAACCGCGTTGTAAACCTCAACTTCACAATCTGTCCCACGAGCATCAACGTCATACGCACCATAGATACCAAGGAGTACCAACAACAATAACTGACGAAGTATTAATTCATAACTTCATTGGAGAAACATTCCTCGGCGATTATATAATCTCTAAAGTCTTAGAGATTATCTAATCTAGCCCTAACCATAAATCAGTTAAGCGAACCAAAATGATAGAAAGAAGAGTAGAAACCCTGACAAAAATGGTGTGTGATTAACAAGTTAAACTTGTTTTACCAACAGCATCAACAGTACCATCAACGTCACCAGCATCGTCAGTACAGTCAACATCAGAATCAACAACACCTATAACATCACCAACTCCGTCAGTTCAAGAATTACTGTGAACATCATTACGAATCAATAACGTGTATATTGTATCAACAAGTTATGAAGAATTAACTCATTCCCTCTGAAGAAATTATATATATATATATTATATATATATATATATATATTTTTTGAAATAAAAAAAAAAAAACAAATCTTTCCGTGCTAAGCTATTGTGTGTGAATCTTAACTACTCAGTTAATTCATATTACAAATATGCAATAATGTACGTCCCTCACCCGTGACTTAACCATCGTTAACTACAATCTCTGTCTCAATTCAACAAATTCCAATTCCTAATAAATCAAGTATATATTTGATTTACACTTCATCATTGATGTAACCAAAACTTTTCAGATAACATCATTCGTACTTTGCGAAGTTCACAAGAATTTAACGAAAACCAACATCACTTCTCAACAAATAACGAAGTATTGATTCATAATTTCAATATTATTGAAGAAATACTTATGTAACCTCTAAACCTTCAAGGAATTATTCAATTCTAGTTCCAACCGTAAATCGAATGAGTTTAATTTAGTATTAACTCATTAAAATCTATGTTACATCTGAGGAGAATATATACATATATATTTTCATAAAGACTGTAATAAAATTCTTATGTACAAAATATTAATTGTGAAAATTTTTTTAACGGGTAGGTAATACCCGAGAGATATATATAAATTCACAATTAATATGTTACATTCTTCGAATCAGATTAAGCAAATTATCAATTATACTTCCTACTTTCATAATAATATACATTCTTTCATAGAAATCAAAACAACCATACTCATTCAAACCCAATTACGTATTCTGATTTTAAAATCTCAGAATTCAATTCGAGATATAACCGGTACCATTACTTTTAGATTCCTACATCTTTCAAAGCTATACTTTGACTTCAAAAGTGTGTTAGAACATCAAATGTATACAAACGATTACAATCTATGTTCAAACCCTTCGAAAATCTCTGAAGACACTTCAAATAATGAGCAATCGAGATGATGATCCAACCACATATTACCCACAGTTATGTACTTAAAAAGCTCTCGAAACCAAAGTCATAATTCAACACATATCTGTGTCAGATCTTTTGGCATTTATTAGCAAAAATAACCTTGCAATTCCTTTGCAAAGTAGCAAATTATATCACAGCTCCAGCAAGACAACTTCGATTTTTTCATTCGGAGTAGCCTTATCATAATTTTGATATATGTGATTACCCTTTTGTTACCGGAGAACCTTTCATATTCCACCACATTAGCAATAAACTTACCAACAACTTCACTGATCTTGGGCATTCCGAAGAATCTTTATATTTATCGAAACCTCATCATTTACTCATCTCATACGAATCATTGGGAGTTAGCAATTAGTATTTTGAAATCTCACAGCATGTTGACGCCAACAGTTATACATAACGTCTATTTCCAAGGCTTACATACTTCGAATGTGAAGTTTCTGAAAAACACTCTGAACCGCGAACTAGTTCCCGAAATGCTGATGAAGCAACAAAAACTGTAAACGACCTTAGCAGTAAAAAGTTTGATGATAAAGATTAGTGTATTAACAAAGCTCAGAAATAGAGAAGTTTTGGAACTGGAAAACGGATTGAGCAAAGTATGAAGGAGGCTGTGGACAAATCACAAATACTAAACCTGCCTTCAAAGAATCCAAATGATTCAGTATCTGCTGAAGTCATTAACGAATACCTTGCTCCTGACACTAAACCCTTACAGACAATATTCTTCATCATCCTCTGATATTAGAAATTCTAAGATATCATCGTATCTTTCATTATAAATATCCTCCATATTTCTGAAGATATTTCCATAACTATTCTTATCTGGAATCATTTATCTCTTTGCGCTATCTGTATTACATCAAAAAGAAAACTGTTTAGTTCCTATACTCTGTAAACCTTTGAGTTTAAAATATGAATGTTTTTGAAGTAGTGTTGGAAACTGAAGCATGAGTTAGTATAATATAATGACACTTGATCAACGTGATTATATTACAGTAATTCATGCTGAGTTTCTAACGGACGTGATGATTCACAGAACATACCGTCATCATGTGCCATTTACACGACTCTTACATTTTATTTAATCTCTAAACATATCAAGAAAATATTTCTTGATGATTCGGTTCTTTCCAGGGTATTCTGGTAATTTAACAAATCAATATTTTACCATTACCATTTCCTTCTTAGAACAAATATTATGTTCATTCTGAAATCCATACCTACGAATTCTGGACCATTAATCGCTTGACTTGAGGACGGGAAGAAGAAACGAAAGGACAAAGCTCCGACATAGAAATTAGAGTATAAATCGCAGCAAATAGGAGAGAGCATTAACTGTGGATGACAATGATTATAGAAGACAGAAGCAGGGACATCGAAGTATAAGGGAAGATATAAAACCCAACAATCACCCGTAAATTATAAACCGTAGATGTCAATGCAAATAGCAATATAAAGACACGGGAGGACTAGAAAAACAATAAACCCAAGAGTATAATAGAAGTGAATAGATTCTTCCGGTGGCAGATTAAAAAGAAGAATGACAGATATGAAAGTTAAGAGGATATCAAGGATCAGGATGGGATGGAGCATATTAATGAATACTTTAAAGTATGAATTGAGGAAGAAAGAATAGAAGGTGTGAGTTGTAAGGAAACGAAGGGGGTGGATTTAGAGACAGAGCAATCAAAGCAGATTATCGCGTATAACCAAAGAGGATCCTAATCTCCTTAATTACCGACGAATCAAATCTTATTATGGAGATGTTCTTCTAAATTCCTTAAATTTTGGAAATCAATCTTGACTACGCCACCTGTTAGGTCAAACCTGCATTTATTCATTTTCACTCTTAGGTGATAGCTTCATTCGTGCTCTTCACAAAAACAAATCGTTTTATCTATATCACTCAATTATGATAAAACTCTATTATCGATTGATATTCGTCATGAAAACATTTTATTAGTTAGCCATGACGACCTCGATCAAATTTCGGGACGAAATTTCTTTTAACGGGTAGGTAATGTGATGACCCGGAGATTTCCGAACAAATTTAAACTTTAACCTTTATATATATCCGACACGATAAGCAAATCTGTAATATTTGAGTCTCGAAAGTTTTGAAACTATATTTCTGTAATCAAATATCCTTTGACCATGCCTAACGATTCACGAGCAATTATGTGTAGATAAATATAAATACATATACATAGGTGTGATTATGAAAATGAAATATATTAATGAAACATTGAACGGATTAGTTATTATGAATATAAGATATGAGATCTATTTTATGAATTTGGAAATGCTATCAAGGTATTGAATTAATAATACTTTACAAGAACGTATTTTGTTTCAATATAAGTTTATTATGCTTATCGATGGATTTAGATGAAAATATCAAATGATGGATTTATAAGATACATTGAATTATGATGAAGAGTCTCTGTTATGAGGTCCACTTTGAATTAGGAAACCTTTATTTTTAACGGTATTCGGAATATTTGATAAAGTGATTACATGTAAGAACAAAAGTGTTATTATTGAGGATTAGGCTAAGGTTGGTGGAGAATTGAATTTCATAATATTAGATTGATTTATTTTCAAACATGTGAAAACGTGTTTCGATATAATAGAACCTGATTGTTTGATTCGTTAGATGTTAAGATACATTATTTAGAAAGATTAAGGAAATTAAACTAGACGTTGGCGCATATATGAAATTATATCAAATTAAGTTTGAAGTATAAACGTAACATGTTAGAAGATTTCCTAACGGATTTAAAAATAAATTTTTTTGAACTATTATTAGCTTTGAAAAACTAAATATTATATTAGTTATATTTCCATTAAGTACGATGCGTATGAGTTTATATTTTTAAATGAAAATACATATATATTTTATAAAGTGATGAATTATAATTAGTCATAAAACGTTTTGATTTTAAACTAATATTAATAAATAGGCTTTGACAAATAACAAGATTATGAGTTATAAAAGGAAATGACCAAAACACTCAAAAGATTAAGTTACACTTTGAGTGGGTTAGTTTTTTTAATTAATTTAAGTCTAGTTATTAATAAAGATACGTGTCACAAAATGTTTAATTTAAAATAAAATATTTTGACAAACAACGAGACTTTGATTTATAGAAGGAAATGACCACAACTCTCAATTTTATAAGTTATATTTTTATAAAGGTAATTTATTGTTGAGTAAGTCTAATTTTTGTAAAAGGTACACGTCACGTAACGTAAAAGGCTAGTTTTCTAAACGTACGAAAGTGCGCCCGAAAAACCGAAAGTGGTACATGAGTCATGAGACCACGACCGTGTCATTTTTGTAAAAATTATATTTTTACCATGAGCGTAAATATAATATAATATTTAATTAATTCTAAAGATTAAATATATTATATATTAAATAATATATATATAAATCATAAGTAAAGTGTTGCGTAGTCATGGAATTCGAAATTTGGCCAACTTGTTTCAACCATGCGAACGCATGGTATTAGATATATACCCCCATGCGATCGCATGGGGGGTAGGTGAGCTCAACATTCTTTAAAAACGCGTTTTTTGTTCAAACTGAATTCATTATTTTCATTCTTCTATTCTATCGTGTCTCAAATCTCTCTACATATATATTAATTATAATTATAATTATTATTATTATTATTAATAAGATTAATATTAATTTTATGATTAGGAGTATTATTATTAGTAGTATTATTACATAAAATATTACGACGAGGTCATGTGCGGGTCATTTCAAGACAAATTTTAAGAGTAGGAAAGGGCTAAGAAATTATGGGTTATGGCTATGGAGGTGATGTGTATGGTTCATGGGTATGCCCGTGAGGTCAATTTAGTGTTTGTCATCTCCGTTGCGTTTGCGTATCTTTCCTGCAATATTGAATCTCAATATTGATACGTGAGTACTCTTAAAATATTTTTTTTCATATTAATAGTGTATCCCTGACTAATGCTCGAGAAAATAGGATTATGCATGCTTGTACATTTGATATTGCCCTTAGATAGGTTATGTTGAATATTAAAGGTTGTTATACTACGGATGAATTAAGGTATAAGATATGCATGTCATTGGAAAGCTAGTGAAAAATTAAGAACTTTTCCTTTAGATGTCGAATGGATTCGATGAACGGATTAAGAGTTATAGTCAATTGAATTTTTGATATTATTATTAAAAATGATTATTATCATCGTCGTTATTATCGTCGTTCCAGTTTCTATCAAATTATTATTATCATTATTATTATTATTATTATCAATAAAAAGTAATATTATTAAAAATTGTTATTTTTATATTATTACTATTGTTAAAGTTATAATTAGTATTATTATTATTATTATTAACCATTAAAAATGTTATTAGTAATAACATTATCATAACATTTATTATTATTAGTATTATAATATTAAGTAACCCTTAATTATTATAACTACTTTTATTATCATTAAAATGAACGCGATATAAAAGACGATTTAAAAGTTACTAACAAATCGATTAGGAAATAATGAGTATGTGTATCATGATGAAATTTAAAATATTGTAGGATATTGATTTAGATAAAATTATCGTTTTTCGTTATTTTTATCACTAATATTATTAAAAGTATTATTAATATTAAAAATATCATTCTTATGAAAATTATTATTAAGAGGAATATCATTGTTAATCAAAATTTTTATTTTTATTATTATCATTTTTTTTCTTCATAATTTCATTTTTAAATATAAAAATTAATATTTTTATAACAATAATTATTATTACAACTTTTACTTACTATTATTACCAATGTAAATTTATCAAAATAAGTATACAAATAATGTAATTACCTTAATGAAACCTATCAAAATATTTTAATAAACTTTATAAATTTTATTATTTAAGATATATAAAAGTATATATTTATATAAAAATTATATTTATTAGTAAAAGAATTATATCATTTACTATAGTAAAAGCTTTTAAAAATATAAAACGACGATACTTAAAATATATTATAATCATGTATAAATTTTGGAAATCATTTTGAGTCAAAGTGACTTTTGTTAACCTTTGCATATTAGTCTCGAGCATTAGGATTGTGGTACACTATGACTTGACTTAATTGTTAGACAAATATTGACCAACATATAAATATATATAATTAATTTAGGTTCGTGAATCCAAGGCCAACCTTACACTTGTTCAATGATGTTATATGTATTTTTACTACAAAATACAGTATGGTGAGTTTCATTTGCCTTTTTACCCTTTATATTTTTGGGCTGAGAATACATGCGCAATTTTTATAAATGTTTTTCGAAATAGACACAAGTAATCGAAACTACATTATATGGTTGAATTATCGAAATCGAATATGCCCCTTTTTATTAAGTCTGGTAATCTAAGAATTAGGGAACAGACACCCTAATTGACGCGAATCCTAAAGATAGATCTATTGGGCCTAACAAACCCCATCCAAAGTACCGGATGCTTTAGTACTTCGAAATTATATCATGTCCGAAGTAGGATCCCGGAATGATAGGGGATATTCTTATATGTATCTAGTTAATGTCGGTTACCAGGTGTTCACCATATGAATGATTATTTTTTTGTCTCTATGCATGGGACGTATATTTATGAGAACTGGAAATGAAATTCTTGTGGTCTATTAAAATGATGGAAATAAATGATTATGATAAACTAATGAACTCACCAACCTTTTGGTTGACACTTTAAAGCATGTTTATTCTCAGGTGTTAAAGAAATCTTCCGCTGTGCATTTGCTCATTTTAAAGATATTACTTGGAGTCTTTCATAGCATATTTCGAAGAACGTTGCATTCGAGTCATTGAGTTCATCAAAGATTATTATTAAATCAATTTATAGTTGGATAGTGGATATTATGAAATGGTATGCATGCCTGTCAATTTTTGATGTAAAGAAAGATTGTCTTTTAAAAACGAATGCAATGTTTGTAAAATATATCATATATAGGTCAAATACCTCGCAATGTAATCAACTATTGTGAATCGTTTATAATGTATATGAACGGGTCCTTTCAGTAATCACGCATTTGAAATCTCACTTCGTACACTAACACATCATATTACAACAACCGTGCTTCACAATCGTCCTAAAAGTAGAACAATTCACCGAAAATCATCGTCATCAAGCCTAACGATCCTACGAAGCACAACCAAGCCCGACATCCATGACATCTTCCGTAAATTCCAAGATCTCACCACACGCTAATAATCATTAGCATGCACTTCCGCAACAAGCGATATCTCATACACTCAACGTCCAGAATACCTATTTAGGAAATACGAATACATCACATAACCCTTCAAGTTCTCTTGGCTATAACTCGCAACAAGCTACATCCATAACTATATCACCCAACGCGATCTACTAAAATTCACTACGTCGTGAACCATGTCTTGCATTAATCCAAATCGAGAAGGATTCATGCTTCCTTAAAACTCCGTACTCCATCGGTTCATAAACGTACTACCCAACCGGTCATTCCTTCAACGAAGAAATTTCGGTACCCCAAAATAATCACTTTAGGAACACCACCTCCCCATCAATCGATCCGAGTATGACCATCCTTCACTGGATTAATCCAGGACGACAATAATACACCACGTGCTGAACAATACATCAACACTTGACATAGGGTTCCTCCTCTAAACCCTACCACACAACCACACAAGACGGCTTCTTGGTACTAGCATGGAAACTATTCGTGTACTAGAATCCCGTCAACAGCGAATTACTATTACAAAATTTTCAAATTCGCCACACGACCCACAAAATATCCACCAACGCCGGGTGAACCTTCCTACCTAGACCGTCCGTTAAGGAAAGCATCCACATTTCAATGCAACCTACGGGTCACATCACTAGGGTACACACTCTCGCAATCAACATCATCCGTGTATCTCTATGTGAGACAATCAGAATCGACACTCCCCGCCTCACAATCATTCGTAAAGTGGAATAGTCCACTGACAATTTCTAAGATCGCATTTCCCGACAGCGAATATACAGTATTCACCACGATAACGAACTCGTTCCCATCCAATAATTCTATCCGAGTTTCACGACAACCCAGATTTTTCACTACGAGAGCACCCGCAATGACAGCTTAATTTTCTCACTTCCGTGGTCTCCAACTGCATACTTGGTCTCATACCGCACTTTGGTACCACATGACCACCTTACATAAGAAATCCTACACTACGCTCGATTTTATCATCACAATCTCTACGCATATCATTCCGGAATCATAACTCACAATCGTAAATGCACAATCTCGAGTCAGCATCAACAACCCGTCACTCTTCCTCGTTAGGAAATCCGAATTCCTGTTGAGGCCTAGTATGGTACACTCTGTCAGTTCACTATACATAACACCATCGGAGTATCCTCAGGCGGCAGTAAAACTCCCCCACTTAGGATTTAGCTCCACATTCTTACCGTAAAGATGATAACATCCCGCGGAATCGAAATTCCACGTCACACATGACCATTCTCACTGTTGGTCATAAACATCAAATCACCACGAATTCACTTAAGGCTCTCAGAGCCGACATACACAATCACTTGAGATGTCGTACACGCGACAACATCGCACCTTCATACCATAATTCACAATCAACTGTCTTAATCGTTCGCAAAGCGAACCCTACCAAAGTCCCACATACATCTCTATACCTAACCATATGCCACTCCGATTAATCAGTCGTGCATCTCAGTCGAGATCACCTGACCTTTCACTCAACGAACTTTTATCCGTAATTGCTCACTCTCATGGAGAAGAGTGACCAATTCGATACAATAATTGCATTGACCACAATATCAACACTTCATCATAACCTTAGGCCTAACCGACCATTAAGTTCATCGCCGGTTCACCGGTCATTTTTACCCATCTATCACTTAAGAGCAACAAGATTCGTTCATCCCTCACTTCATAAGAAGTGTTTACCGCAATGCTCTTAGACTTTTACTTTCGCAACCGTCGAATTACTATCACCCGTCAATCACTATTGTAATCTCCGCTGCTTCCAAAGGTATCTCACGGGAACCCTAAGCACAAAGTGATCACACCACTACCGGAGTTGAACACTACACTAGTAGGTATGAAGAGGCACCTGACGCAGTGTCATGCAGACTCCCACCACAATCAACCAAATTTTAGAAACTCGATCTTTAGGTTCCATATAACCGATGTCGCACATCTCTCCATAATAATGACCCGAAGTCATACCTACTCGACAAACCTCACGGTTTATCGTCTTATCAAAAGTTTCTACTGATCATACGCTACCCGCAATTTCCACAAGGCCAAATGATATAGCCTCACGAAACCTTTCATCTAACACTAAAGAGATGCTTGGAAACACCAAGTCTTACACACTTTCGCACAACGACACAACCACATCATCAAGGGGTATTCCGTTAGGAATGTCATCCTATAATCCACAACACGCTAACACACTACGAAAACATCATCACATGGGTCCTACTCCCATGAGTTTAATGACCCGATGACTCCTCGGTTCACCAATTCCAAGGCGACTCACAACTAGAATCCCTACACGATTCTCTAACCGCACACTCTTCCGAGTGTGACCCAATACCACAATCATTAGACTTGTTACATCCCATTACGGAATTCAAGTCCTCATCGCACACACATACACACTAATCGGTTATCCTAGTTACGATGGGTAACTATAACCAATGACAATCTCAATAGTGCACCCACTACTTAGGGTGACTATGTACGCGCCGAACTCGTGAGTTTGCTCACTCACTTAACTAACCGAATCCACCGTAACACTTCCCGGCTCGCAATGAACCCGATGTGACTACACGCACATCACCCGAGATGACCATATCCTAAGAACCAATAAAAGATTCCTTATTTATCCCGAATCTACCCCAACCATGCCACGTTTCCTCTGTTCGGTACTCGTCATGTCATGCTTGATGTCAAGATACACTTTCATAATAATGGTGATCGGTCAGTATTACAAATGCGTACTTTACCATTTTCACATAGTCACGCAAAGTACTTTACCCGGACTGACACGACATTCACACAAAATAACACGCGATAACTCCTAGTACCCGAATGACCAAAGTCCTTATGGTGAACTTGATCACTCAAAACCACCAAACATCTGAATCTCTCCAATAGATCCGTCTCTAGGACACCGCACAAAAAGATATCTGTATATATACACCAATATACAATATAATAATAAACGTACACAAGTACACCACACCAACAAGTCAACCTACAACCTAGGTGACTAACACTATTACAACGTCCAAGTTCGCCTACTTACACTAGACACTATCTGTCTAAGGCACTAATTTACACATGAAATAAGGCCCCACATAATCACACTTTGGACAAACACAAGTCCTAGTTAGTCACCTACTCTAAGGCACTAACAAATCTCAATCCGACCCGTATTCCTACAAGTCCCGCAAATAACACACTACTGTCAATAAGTCTAAGACTAGGCACCTACTCCAAGGTCACCTAATTCCCTTAGACTATGATCTGATACCACTTGTAACGACCCAACCACGTGTTACCTAAAAAGCATCTTAATTTTTTTTTAATACAGTACATCTGGACGGCGTCCAATAATCTCTACGGCGTCCAGCAGAGAAGACCAGGACGGCGTCCAGAGGATCTGGACGGCGTCCAAATGAACTACCAGATTCCGACCTTGTAGTCCAACTTACTCGAGCGGAAAACCCGCTTCCCGACATTTTTAAACAAAACGACTTTCACAACAATTCATATTAAGTAAAACTAAGAAGTTTTCACAATAAAAACAAGTTTGACTACACCGGGCCCACAACGACCAGTCTTACAATAATATAGCGATTCGACCCATTTATAACTTTAGACGGATTAGGACTCTACAACCCAACCCGATACCAAGAGCATAATCCTGAGGATCTACCAAATCCCCAATCCACATCCATATCCGAAAGCTACTCCATCGAGCCCAAACGCTCCTACGCATCTTGTAGCGACCCGACAAAATCGTCATTGATGGCGCCGCTAACTTAGGTCCCGTTACGTGGTCGTAGTCCCTATATGAGACTCGTTTGACCAAAATTATGTCGCATTCATTTCAAAAGTACAAGACTTGCAAAGTTTAGTTTACCAAATGGTTCGACAACAAGTTTAAGTTTACAAAAGTATAATGTATAAATGAAATAACTTGCGACATAATTAGTTGAAAATCACGGTTGCTATAAATAGCGTAAGTATGTAAACATTTGTTTGAATCCAAAGGTGCTATCACTAGCGTATGTATGTATGTATTCTTGACCCCAAGCAAGAAATCAGAGTGTATGCATGTATGCTTGACTCCAAGCAAGTATAAGTGTACGCGGAAGCATGTATCAAATAGCCATGTATGAACCGGAGAAACATATAGAAAACTGTCAACGAAAAACGTTGGTGAAATCATAGGTGTATTAGTAAACGTTGTATTTGAACCACATGATTTAATTTAAGATGATTATCAAAATCATTTTCATTCCAAAGTTGTTATTTGTTTCGCGGGCACCCAATTATCAAACTTAACTGTTTTACACCCTTTGCGTAGTGTTAGAACATACACTAGACTCGAAAATATATTTCATCCGCTAACGGTAGCGAACCGTCCGAATGAGGCTCGTCAAGCCCATGTGATCACATAATATAAGTTCTCGTTTACACCCTGCAAGTGTAACTAATGATAATTGAATTGAGGATTTTTGTTCAAACCCGTACTTGAAATGTCCGTTTTCGTACTTGTGTTCAAAGTGTAAAAGTATGATACGTATATGTTTCTCATCCCATAGTTTAAAGCATAAAAGTTGTTGAAAGATGGGACTATGATCTCACCTCGAGTGCACGAGTATAAAAGTACTTCACAAAGTAAACGTGTGCATGGTAGTTGCTTAGCCTTGACCTAAACAAGTAAGTTGTATTAATTAACCGGTTATGACACAAGGTCGGGCGAAATGTGTTCAATTAGTCCTATGGCTCGTTACGACTCGAATATATAGCATGTGAATCACGTTATCAAGTTTCATGCAAGAATCAAGTATAAAATAAGATTAGAACGATTGCATAAGTGTTTTGTTATGTTTGACTAAAATTCAAACTTGGTCAAAGTCAACGAAAAAGCCAACGGGGTCGGGTCGGGTCCCGAACTATTTTCCTGAGCTTAGAAATCATATATGAGCATGTTGGCCAAGTTTCATGTTGATCGGGGGTGCGTAGCATACTTAGAATTAAACGAAAATTGACATTTTTGGGCAGTCCGCCTCAGATGCGCCGCATCCAAGGCAGATGCGCCGCATCTGTGTCTGGTGCAGCAATTCTGGGGCAGTTTAACACTTAGACGATTTCAACTTCAAACGGTCATAACTTTTGAATCGTTAACATTCAAAACACGTATCTTATATCGTTGGAAAGGTAATTTAAAGAGGAATACAACTAAACACATTTCATGAATCAATTCCATCATTAACAACAATGAAAACCTCAATAAATGATCGATAAATGTTCAAAATCGAAGTTTCAAGTTCATAAAACGCATTTCTTGACTCGGGAATCCAATTTACACATACAATACGCCGTTTTGAAGGTAATGAAACATACAATACAACTAATCACTAACTAATAACATTTCATGGCATTCAAAGCATCAAAAGTTCATTTTAGAGTTCATCAAACCCTAATCAAAATCATGAATTCAACCATTTTGTAAATGAAGCTTTTCTAAATCAACCTACACATCAAAATGAAGCTAATGATGCTAGTAACACATTTAATACATGAACTTTAACATTTAAACAACATTTAATCAACCAAAATCAAGGATTAAGCACACCCATTTCAAATGTTCAAACTAGTTACTCAAAACAACAAATCGAGCAAACAAAACATGTGTTCATGTTATACTTGAGCCATAGACACTAATTAACACCATTTCAAGTATATAAAACGAATTTAGAGAAATCTAGTGTTTTAGAAATGTTACCCAAAATCGATGAAGTTAGTATCAATTCGTAGAGGATGAAGAGAGGATCAAGAATATGTAGTCGGATTTGTTGTGAGCTTTCTAGATCCAAATTAGATGATGAATTTGTGTATTGGGTGTTTGAGTTCCAAAAATGGAAGTAGAGAGAAAAGAGAGAAAGAGATGTGGGATTGAATGAGTGGTGGTAGTGGTGGGTTGACTAGTTGACCTAGTCAACTAGTTTGCCCACTTGACGCCAATAGTCCCTCGAGTTTAAAAGCGGGTGCGGGAATTAACCAAACGAATATTTTTAAAAACGCACATTAACGAGAGATCTTATAATCGAATATCGGAAATATTAAGAACGTTAGTTAACGAAATGTACGAATTTAGATAATGAAAGGTATTATCTAAAAAAAAAAAGACGGCGTTAAAATAAATTTAACGGAAAAACGCGGGATGTTACATTACCCACACCTTAAAAGAAATTTCGTCCCGAAATTTAGTTGGAAGTAGTAGTCGTTGTTTCTTCCTCGAGATCTTGCGTTGTCGATTCTACGAATAAGTGAAGGTACTTCCTTGGGCAGATCAACGAACTTTGGCGGTCGGGATTTTACGTTGTTTTATGGTTCGGCTTCACGATCCATAATTTCAATCGGTTCTCCTATGAAGTAGAGTTTGTCATCGATAGTAAGCTCATCGAAAGGAATAACAAGTTCTTGTTTCGCAAGACACTTATGTAAGTTGATTCATAGAATGTAGGATGAACGGAGACTCAAACGTGTCGGAAAATCTAAATGGCTAGCAACGGGTCTTAAACGCCCCAAGATTTTAAAAGGATCAAAATATCGCGGATTTAGCTTTCTACGTTTCCGAAACGGACTACACCTTTTCAAGGTGCGATTTTTAACATTATGCGGTCACCCGCTTGGAATTTGAGAGGTTTACGTCTAACATCGGCATAGCGGCGATTACGGGCCTTCTTGAGTCTTTCTTGAATTTGAATGATCTTAACGGTTAATTCATGAATGAGTTCGGGTTCGGTGGTTTGATTGTCACCTACTTCGGCTCAACGATTAAGAAAACGACAATTGCGGTTATATGAGTTTTCGAAAGGTGTGGCGTTATTACTCGTGGGATAACTATCGTTGTAAGAGAATTCGGTTAAAGGCAAAGGCTTTTCTCAAGTAAATTTGAAGTTGATAACGCAAACTCGTATTATGGTTTCCAAGATTTGAATAGTATGTTTGTTCGGTCCGTCGGGTTGTGGTTGATGTGCGGTACTCATGTCTAAACGTGGTCCCGAGGCTTTTTGAAAGGCACTCCGAAATCTAGAAGTGAAACGAGGATCTCGATTCGAAACGAAATACATTTCTGTAAGGTATATTCGAACAAATTTGTTAGGACTTGAAAACGTTAGTTAGAAAAAGTTTCTCAAGAAATTCGCGTCGCGGAAAATTTATCGGTTTCCAAAAACGTTCGTTAGAGCAAGTTTCTTATCGATTTCTGAAAACATTTGTTAGGACTATTCACCCTCGAGACGAATACTAGTATAATGTGAAGAGTCTCTCTCTCCATTGAGAATTTAGATAGAAGTTTTCCTTATACAGAAGTATGTGTGTAATGCGAGAGAAATTTCCGTCTCGATGTGAGAATATCAAGCATATTTTTAGTTCGTCGATAAAATTGCGCGAAGACGAGATAGTATACACGTATAACGTATGTTTGAAGTCGAAAGAATTTGTCATTCATTCGGAAGCATAAATATGGTTCGACAATAATTGACGATGTGTCCCGGGTATGGTTGTTATCAGTATTCTCGAAGTTTTCGGATGTCCAACCAGAAAAATGAAGTCATGTACATGGTACATGGTGGTGATCAGGTTGATCGAGTCCAATCACCATCACTTGTCATTAGAACTTTGGTATGACCTACCGTAATATAACCACGTTGATCGAGTGTCGTTATATTACGCTAACTCATACCTCCATTCCCACATCACTCCATAGATTCAAGTTCGTGAAATCGTGAAGTTTTAAAATGAATAAAGTGTAACGATGTATCTAACGTGACTCGTATTAATCGAAAGAATTAGTGCAACTCTAAAGAAGCGTTCCCCGAGGGAAGTGTATAAATGATTGTTCACGTCAATGCGGTTCAAGTCAAACAATAATGTATTCCGGTACGAGAAGTGTAACGAATCATGATAACAAATAGTATGCAACCGTAGTGATAAATAGTGATGACGATACTCACCTAGAGTAGTGATGGTAGTAACAAGAAGTGGTAGATAGTAAGGAACACCGGTGTGACACAGATAGTAAGTTGAAACGGTTGGCGAATAACAACGTGGGAGACAGAGTTCCCGAACCAGTATGAGTAATGAAGTCGACGTCATCCTTACGCGTTTGAATCTTGAATTTACGTGTGTTACCAGAAAGTGGTAGAGTACGAGTTCGTATGATGAATATTTGGTACCATTAAGGGGTTCACCTAAGAAAGATTAAAGTATATATGCACAAGTAGTCAAGTAAGTGCTATCTATAGAAAATGCAAGTCAGGATGCAATGATTAACTATCCGGTTGTAGTCTAGATTCACTAATGCGTCCTAACGACTCTGTCAGACACACTAATGCACATCCTAGTTCTCTACAACCAACGCTCTGATACCATCTGTAGCGACCCGACAAAATCGTCATTGACGGCGCCGCTAACTTAGGTCCCGTTACGTGGTCGTAGTCCCTATATGAGACTCGTTTGACCAAAATTATGTCGCATTCATTTGAAAAGTACAAGACTTGCAAAGTTTAGTTTACCAAACGGTTCGACAACAAGTTTAAGTTTACAAAAGTATAATGTATAAATGAAATAACTTGCGACATAATTAGTTGAAAATCACGGTTGCTATAAATAGCGTAAGTATGTAAACATTTGTTTGAATCCAAAGGTGCTATCACTAGCGTATGTATGTATGTATTCTTGACCCCAAGCAAGAAATCAGAGTGTATGCATGTATGCTTGACTCCAAGCAAGTATAAGTGTACGCGGAAGCATGTATCAAATAGAGATGTATGAACCAGAGAAACATATAGAAAACTGTCAACGAAAAAGTTGGTGAAATCATATGTGTATTAGTAAACGTTGTATTTGAACCACAAGATTTAATATAAGATGATTATCAAAATCATTTTCATTCCAAAGTTGTTATTTGTTTCGCGGGCACCCAATTATCAAACTTAACTGTTTTACACCCTTTGCGTAGTGTTAGAACATACACTAGACTCGAAAATATGTTTCATCCGCTAACGGTAGCGAACCGTCTGAATGAGGATCGTCAAGCCCATGTGATCACATAATATAAGTTCTCGTTTACACCCTGCAAGTGTAACTAATGATAATTGAATTGAGGATTTTTGTTCAAACCCGTACTTGAAATGTTCGTTTTCGTACTTGTGTTCAAAGTGTAAAAGTATGATACGTATATGTTTCTCATCCCATAGTTTAAAGCATAAAAGTTGTTGAAAGATGAGACTATGATCTCACCTCGAGTGCACGAGTATAAAAGTACTTCACAAAGTAAACGTGTGCATGGTAGTTGTTTAGCCTTGACCTAAACAAGTAAGTTGTATTAATTAACCGGTTACGACACAATGTCGGGCGAAATATGTTCAATTAGTCCTATGGCTCGTTACGACTCGAATATATAGCATGTGAATCACGTTGTCAAGTTTCATGCAAGAATCAAGTATAAAATAAGATTAGAACGATTGCATAAGTGTTTTGTTATGTTTGACTAAAAGTCAAACTTGGTCAAAGTCAACGAAAAAGTCAACGGGGTCGGGTCGGGTCCCGAACTATTTTCCTGAGCTTAGAAATCATATATGAGCATGTTGGCCAAGTTTCATGTTGATCGGGGGTGCGTAGCATACTTAGAATTAAGCGAAAATTGACATTTTTGGGCAGTCTGCCTCAGATGTGCCGCATCCAAGGCAGATGCGCCACATCTGTGTCTGGTGCAGCAATTCTGGGGCAGTTTAACACTTAGACGATTTCAACTTCAAACGGTCATAACTTTTGACTCGTTAACATTCAAAACACGTATCTTATATCGTTGGAAAGGTAATTTAAAGAGGAATACAACTAAACACATTTCATGAATCAATTCCATCATTAACAACAATGAAAACCTCAATAAATGATCGATAAATGTTCAAAATCGAAGTTTCAAGTTCATAAAACGCATTTCTTGACTCGGGAATCCAATTTATACATACGATATGTCGTTTTGAAGGTAATGAAACATACAATACAACTAATCACTAACTAATAACATTTCATGGCATTCAAAGCATCAAAAGTTCATTTTAGAGTTCATCAAACCCTAATCAAAATCATGAATTCAACCATTTTGTAAATGAAGCTTTTCTAAATCAACCTACACATCAAAATGAAGCTAATGATGCTAGTAACACATTTAATACATGAACTTTAACATTTAAACAACATTTAATCAACCAAAAGCAAGGATTAAGCACACTCATTTCAAATGTTCAAACTAGTTACTCAAAACAACAAATCGAGCAAACAAAACATGTGTTCATGTTATACTTGAGCCATAGACACTAATTAACACCATTTCAAGTATATAAAACGAATTTAGAGAAATCTAGTGTTTTAGAAATGTTACCCAAAATCGATGAAGTTAGTATCAATTCGTAGAGGATGAAGAGAGGATCAAGAATATGTAGTCGGATTTGTTGTGAGCTTTCTAGATCCAAATTAGATGATGAATTTGTGTATTGGGTGTTTGAGTTCCAAAAATGGAAGTAGAGAGAAGAGAGAAAGAGATGTGGGATTGAATGAGTGGTGGTAGTGGTGGGTTGACTAGTTGACCTAGTCAACTAGTTTGCCCACTTAACGCCAATAGTCCCTCGAGTTTAAAAGCGAGTACGGGAATTAACCAAACGAATATTTTTAAAAACGCACATTAACGAGAGATCTTATAATCGAATATCGGAAATATTAAGAACGTTAGTTAACGAAATGTACGAATTTAGATAATGAAAGATATTATCTATAAAAAAAGACGGCGTTAAAATAAATTTAACGGAAAAATGCGGGATGTTACACATCTAGTCTAACGACTAACTAGCTTCACAATCACGATACCTGTAAAAAGGTAAACAACGAGAGGGGTAAGCTAACGCTTAGTGAGTGCAATAAGTATACACATGCATATATAATGTACCTACTTGCATACACTTACTCACATACCGCATACATGCTAGCAATATAATTAGCAACCATCTCAAGTATAAAGCTAATAACCTCCAATATTGCAAGCTAGCATAACCAATAGCATATACTCAAACAATATAATATGCTACACTACAACACATACACAAATCATATGGTTAACCATAAATGCGTCATGGTGCTCCCGGCTCCGTGGTTCACACCATAAGCAATGTTATGACGCTACCGGCTCCGTGGTTCACGTCACTACGTATTTGAGTCATACCCATTTATAGTGCTACCTGCTCCGTGGTTCACACTTCGGTGCTACCGGCTCCGTGGTTCACACCTCATTTTATAGTGCTACCGGCTCCATGGTTCACACTTTGATGCTACTAGCTCCGTGGTTCACATCACAACTCGAGTCATACTCTTTTATAGTGCTACCGGCTCTGTGGTTCACACTTTAACGACTCGTGCTATAGTTATAACGACCCTCATTTTTCCATTCTATATTTTTCCAATATTAAATGCAAAAACAATATAATTACAACTTAATAATTAAACTTTAATCAATAATTGTTAAGTAATAAGAATTATAAAACATATTAATTAACTTTGTGCAATAATTGACAAGTTAATAAAAGATGTAAATAATAATCTAATTAACTTTCGTGAACAAAATGTAATACTCAATAACTTGTAGCATTTAAAACAATTAAACTAGAACATTAAAGGAGCCATTTTAACCAAACAAAAGTACAAGGACTAAAATGAAAAAGTTCCAACCCTAACCCTAAACCCTTTGGCCGAAAATTTAAGGGGTAAAATTACCCTTTTGCCCTAACAAAATCGACCACCATCACCTCCTCATTAAACCCTAACTTGTTCTCTAAGTACTCCTAACTAAACCCTAATTCTAGATCTTTCTAACCTCACCTATAAATAGCGACCTAGGCTAATTCTTTTCATGTACCAAATCATTCTAATAATCCCCTCTCAAAAATCAATCTCTCCCTTTCTCCGTCTCTTGGAATTCGGCCAAGAAACCACCACCACACCACCACCATCTTCAAGTAATCTTCAAGTAATCTTCAAGAGATTTTCATCGTGTTCTTCGCGTTCTTAGTGATCTTTAAGGTGTTCTTGATTTACACAGTGTTTTTGATCTTCATCTTCAAGTCATCTTCATCTTATCTTGTTAATCTTCATCCATCTTCAAGGTATAAAAACTATAAACCTAACTATTTAATTTGCTCATTCAATTCTTGTTTTGATTCATGTCTTGTTCTTGATCTTAATCATTCATGATTATGTTGTAAAAATAAATCTAACATATGTATACATATACATACACGACATATACATACATATTTTAAAAAATGTTAGATCTTAAAAACCCTAAAGATTAACCAAGATTATGTTAATGTTTAAAGGTGGTAACAAAATATATACATACTATATATAGGTACATGCATATATATATATATATATATATATATATATATATATATATATATATATATACATATATATATATATATATATGTATATATGTATATGGCCGAAATTTAAAAAAAAAAGATTTTTGTTAGATCTTCAAAACCCTAGAGATTTGTTAAAGATTTTGTTAGTGTTTAAAAAGGTAACAAGATATATACATACTAAATATAGATACACCATACATATATGTAAAAAGAAATATATATATATATATATATATATATATATATATATATATATATATATATATATATATATATATATATATATATATATATATATATATATATATATATATATATATACATATACATACATACATCGACACATATATATAAATAAAATAAAATAAAATAAAAACTATATATATATATATACATATACACGATACATATACATATATACATATTAAATACTTAAAACCCTAATTAATCTAACCCTAATTTATTAAACCCTAATAATCATTACCTAATCATTACTTTACTAAACCCTAAACCTAATACTACTTTAATACTATTAAACATTTATTACTTAAACCCTAATCATTTATTTATTATTAAAACTTAACTACTCTAATTAATTAAAACCCTAATACTACTTATACTAATACTTATACACTTATACTACTACTTAACACTTACGCTATTGCTAACACATATAATATACTACTTATATTATAATACATATATTATAAAAATTTTGACCACGATTACAATAGTCATTCATGATAACATGAGGATTACTCGAACGTCAATGCTACTTAAGGCCTAGGGTGATCCTTGGTACCACTATGGGACGCTTGTAGATTTCGAATACCAAACTTAGATTTTGGTCAAGAAATCCTGGGCCAACCAGTAACAATTGGTCATTCTGGTGACTCGGCGGTGGAATAGATGTTTGGGTATGGTGCACAATGTCAAACCCGACTATAGTAATCATACACTCACTTTCACACTTAATAAGTGGTAGACTTATGAATTACAACTCACTAGTGTTCAACACTAACTTACGAAAAGTGGAAACTTACTAAAAATGGATACTTAGTAAAACGAATTATACTTAAACACTTGCATACTTAAACCTAAATTTGGGCAAAACATTTAACTATTCTTAAATGTCATTAGGTTGACTTTCTTCTCACATTCATCCAACTCTTCTATTCCAAGGAATAACAAACTCTCTCCTACTTACTAAGGTGAACTTCATAGCCTCACTTTATATTGTGCACAACTTATTTAACTTTTTGGGGTGAGACACATGCTACTTTTACTATTTACAATTTAGACACAAGTACCAACTGTTAAACTATGCTATACCTGGCTATGTCCAACCAAGTCCTTACATTGATATTTTTAATTGCTCGTTAAATGCATTCTTAATTATTAGGGATAGTCCTATCGGGAGTAACGTCCCCGATACATTTGACTAAGTCTTTATATTACTTGATAATGAAATTAAACTGACAAGGACAGAACAACTTGCCATTGGGGCAAACTTTAAATGTTTAGTCTAAATATCACGAACTGGCATAACTTTTTGATCTGCGAGATCAACTTTATAAACAAAAATCTTGTGGTCTAAAACAACGGTCATGAAGGTATTTCGTATGCCCGAGAGACATATTAAATTAATGTGGCTAATGTGTTATGATCCAAGTCGGGTCATACCCAATAACAAACTTACCGACACCTTATATGTATTTAATTCTAACGATTGGATCGTTAAATAAATACGCGACACTTGGATTTTAGAAAATCGGTTTTCCAAAATATTATCACTTGAGATAAATTATTTGGATAATTTATATTTGATTATTTATAGGTTTAAATAATTATATTTTGTTATATTTTATAAAAGGTTTATAAAATATATAAGTAGCATAACATTAAATGGGTTTTATACAAGTTTTATAAATAACAAAGTTTATATAAATAACAAAGTTTATTTATAAAATATGGTGAGTGTGGGCTGAATTTGTAGCCCCAAGAAAGACCATCCCATGCTTATTCTTGTTGCTTTCTATAACACAATTCCATATATGCATGTTCCTTGACTAGAAGTACACACACACATGCAATTACATCAAGTGAACTAGCAAAAAAACTGCACCATTCTACTGTATTTCTGGCCGTGGGTTTTGAGGTGCAAGAGGATATACTTCAAGCTCTTTTAAAGGCTAATTTTAAGTGTCAACAAATCCTAACCAAAGTACTAGGTGTTGGTGTCAAGTTTGGGGTATAATCTCTTGAGGTTTCATTATTTTGAGACTTTCATTCATCATCATTCCAAGTTGCTGCTGGCTGAATTTTCACAGCATATAGAAGAGGTTTCTAGCTTGGTTTTATAATTGTTTAAGTGTGTTAATCCTAACATAACTTAAGGGCGGTGTTGGTGCATCAAAAGCTTGGAGTTTTACACGCTTACAAATCCTCTTCTTCATCTATTTACATCCTAACTTGGAGTAGGTACATCTCTAAACATCCTTTTATTGTAAGCATATTTCACAACTTGATCCTTATTGTGATTCAACTTTAATTGGTTAAAGGTTAACAAGTTTAAATGGTAATTACAACATGCTTCCACTTTAATTTGATACTTAAAAGGTTTTATGTATTATGAAACTTGTTAAATCTCAACAGGTCAAACATAATTGTTAAACCTATGATTTCACTCAACCATTTTTGGTTGACATTTTAGCATATTTTGTCTCAGGTGCTGATTGATCAAGTTTACTTACTTACTGCTTATGTGATGCTACTTGGACTTAGGATCAAGAACTATCGCATTTATTATTCTTGCATTTGAAACATTTACTTTATTGTAATTTCAATTCTTGTAACGACATTTCATTTTCCGCTGCGTACTCAATAAAGTTTGTTTTTATCATATAGTATTGTTCTCGTATTATAATATGTTGGTTTATTTGATATTAAGTCACATTTCACCCAGGCCCTAACTGGGGGTGTGATAGATTGGTATCAGAGCATAACCAGGCTGTTATAGAGAACCAGGATTGCATATTTATGTGTGTCTTATTTGCTAGCTAGGGTGCCTTAGCAATCTAGGAAAGTATAACCTTTCCTGCCTTAGACTTAAAGCACTTAGAAATGCCTTATAATCTTAACAACTTTGCCCTAATGATCTTGACTTAAGATTCTAATCAAAGTCTCTTTACTAATGTTTGGATGTCAAGCTCAAACGTTAATCAACCAAACAAAATGACTCTCTTCAAATCATCCGAAGTAGGTACTGGATACTCTTCCACTGAAAGACCAGTCCAAAGCCCACCTTATGGCTTTGGTGGTCCTCCCTCACCAAACTATAGTCCGGATACTTTACCTAAGTCTCCCGAATACTACCCGACCCCGAGAACTGAAGACAATGGGAAACGCCCTGCTGATTTTAAAGAAGATGGCCCGTCTAAGAAAAGAGCCCGATCTCCTTCTTACGATAACCATAACGCCATGTGTGAAATCATGAATCTGCGAACAACCACCGAGAAGAACTTTGATGGTTTGCTTCGCCATATTGCAAGGGTCGAGGCTCGAATAGATGAAAAAGACCTAGTGATCAAGAAACTTTTGGAGGAAAATGCTGAGTTAAAGAAAGAGATAAAGTTGGTGAAGTATGAAAGTGAAAGAAGTGCCCGATGGGGGAAGCAATCTCTCGCTCATTTGAAAGAAAATGTCGACTCTAGATTGAGGGTGGAGGAAAGCCGTATGAAACACCAACTTGCTCTAAGAGACTACGAATGCAATGTAGTCAATAGTAGGGTTACTAATCTCTATGATAATCTCGAGTTCCTGCATGAGAAACAAAAGGCGAAGAACAAGAAAGTTGAGGAGTTTATGAAGAAGGTTGAGGACGAGATGAAGAAATATGAAGACTACTTCAATCTTAATATTTCCTAATTTATTTTTCCAATTTCTTATCTATGTAAAGGCTTTGCCTAAACTATTCATATTTCCAAATCGTGTAATAAAGGCTTATTTAATGTCTCGTTCTAATAATATAAAGTGTTTCATTTATATCATGTGATATCAATACTTTATTTTATTCATACTTGTAATTGCTCAAACTTATAACTTGTCAACTTATCAAACTTATGTTCACTTCTATGTAGTGACATCATGGTTCGTCCAGCTGCACCTACCGTTAACAACATTGTGTTGACCACTGAGCAATTTCAATAGTTACTTGCTGCCGCCCAAGGCAACGTCCAACCTAATCATGCCAACAATCAACCAAAACCTTGTTCTTACAAGGACTTTACGAACTTCAACCCTCCCGCTTTCAAGGGAAGTGAAGAGGCCGTGGAACTAGTTCGATGGTTCGAGAAACTAGAGTCCATCTTCCGTGTCTGCTACTGCGGGGACAATGACCGAGTTAAATATGCCATTAGATCATTAGCTAGCAATGATATGACTTGGTGGACCGCTCATGCTAAGTCTTTAGGAATCGATAATGCTAATGCAACCCCATGGGATGAACTTAAAAGCATGATAGTTAACAAGTTTTGTCCTAGAAGTCACGTTCAAAAGCTTGAAGCTGAGTTCTGGGAACTCAAGGTTAAGGGTACTGACATAGAAAGCTACACTAATCGTTTTCTTAAGCTTTCAGCATTGTGTCCCGAGATGTTTCCTACTGAGCTGAGAAAGATTGAAAAGTATATTGAAGGTCTCCCTGAGGATGTTCAGGGAAATGTTATCGCTGCTGAGAAAGTTACCCTTGATGCTGTGATCCTCATGGCTCAAAATCCGATGATGGCCAAAAGAAGAAGAGCTTTGGCAAGTAAGCAAGTTGATACTAAGAGTAGTGATGGAAAAAGGAAGTTTGAACCATCTCAAGGTTCGACTCAAAATGTTAGTAAGAAGCCTGCGGATACTACAAGGACGAATTATAAAGGTACCTATCCTTTTTGTGTTCGTTGTGAAAGGCACCACCCAGGGCCGTACACTGGTACTTGTTCTTTGTGTAAGAAAGTGGGACATGTAGCTAAAACTTGTAAGACTCCTCCGAAGGATAAAGCTGTGGTTCCTGCCAAAGCTCCTCCTACTTGTTACACTTGTGGGGAAAAGGGACACATTAGTCCAAATTACCCTAAGAAGAAAGATACTCCCGCTACTGGAGGAAATATGTCATGACCCGGAAAAATTTTGACTAATTTTTAATCAAACTCTTGATACGATTTAATATTTTTGACGCGATAAGAAAAGTCTGTAAGGTTGGGTCTCAAAAAGTTTGAACTGTTTCATATATTCATTTGACCTTCGACCATTCCCGACGATTCACGAACAACTATTTGTAAATAGATACGTATATATTTATATATATTTATATATATATATATATATATATATATATATATATATATATATATATATATAATAATAATAATAATTTAAAATATTATTTGATTTAACATTTGATTTAATTTTAGTTAAAAAATATGCAAAATAATATGAGATGTAATGAAAACTACTATTATAAATATATAGATATGTGTATATATGTATATATAAATATTTCTTGTAAATATATATAAAATTATATTAAATCTAATTGTTTATAAATATAATATATATTTATCTTAGTAGTTAAACCTTGCTATTTAAAACTGTTTAGCAATGGACATGATTTAATCATTCGGGATAAACTGTCGGTAGGATATTTTTTTTTCCCAACAAACTATCACGGATGAAATATGGGAGTTTAATTATGAAGTGAATTACTGTTCTTTTTTTTTTTTGTTTTCTTTCTTTCATTTTTCAGAATATTATCCTTTATATGCAATTACATACATGTACATTAAACATACACACACCCTAAGTAATTCACAAAATTTTTTTCTTTCCTTCTTCAAGAACACCCGTCATCTACCACCTTCATCACCATTCTTCGTTTCTTGTTTTGTTTCGATAACTGAATTATCACCATCATCTTGGTACGTTCCTTTCTCTATTTAAACCTATAACTAGCACCACCTTTATCACCTAGATAACTGATAGTTAAAGCTAAGGGGTATAAAATACTATTAAATTTTACAAGGAAATACTATTAAATACCATACAATTTTACACAAGATATTTATTTATTTAGAGAATGGATATACTTAAACCTTGCTACAACACTTATAGGTAGTGTACCTAATCGTACAGTAGTGTAGTTTTTAGTAAGTCCGGTTCGTTCCACAGGGAAAATCTTTTAATCAAAGCTTAACGCTATATTAGTTTAATTTATAAAAATACAAATATATATATAAGTAATATTATTATTATAAAGGGGGGTTTTTACCGTTTAATGACCGGTTTGTCGATTTTAAAACTTTAGTCGCAGTTAAAACCAAATGTAAAATATTAAATAAATAAAAGACTTAATTTAAAGCGTAAAGTAAATAACGATAATGAAATTGCGAATAATAAAAGTGCGATAAAATAAACTTGCAATAATTAAAAAGTACGATAATTAAAAGTGCAATTAAATACAATAACAATAAAAATGTGATAATTAGAAGTGCAATTAAATATAAAATAAAGGAAATTAAATATGAAATAAGAATTATGCTTATTTAAACTTCCGTAATCATGATGTTTGACGTGTTGATTTTAGTTTTATGCCTATGGGTTAATTGTCCTTTGTCCTGGATTATTTAATATGTCCGTCTGGTTTTTGTCCATAACAGTCCATCAGTCATAAATATAAAGTGCGAGTGTCCTCGTCAAATTATCCTTATACCCGAAGTCAAATATTCTAACTAATTGGGGACTTAAACTGTAACAAGATTTTAATACTTTGTTTAATAATTACACCAGGATGTCGACTGAGTGTAACCAAAGGTTTTAATACTTTTTTAACAATTATGCCAAGTGTCCTTGTACATAATTTCACCTCTTTTTTAATAATTCTATTGGCTATTAATCCATTCCCATGTCCGGTTAAATGAACGATTATTCGTACATATAAATACCCCGCCCATCGTGTCCGATTGAGTGTATATGGTTATTTATAGGGACGTCCAATTGTAAATCTTTATATTAAAATTAACAAACTATCATTTAGTTAAACAAATATAAAGCCCATTAATAGCCCATAGTCTAATTTCCACAAGTGTCGTTCTTTTGTCCAAACCCCAATTATGGTACAAAGCCCAATTACCCAATTTTAATATTTTTAGCCCAACATCATGATTACTTCGGATTAAATAAGCATAATAATAACTTAGCTACGAGACATTAATGTAAAAAGGTTGAACATAACTTACAATGATTAAAAATAGCGTAGCGTTACACGGACAGAATTTTGACTTACACCCTTACAACATTCGCTAACATACCCTTATTATTAGAATTAAAGTTAAAATTAAAATTAAAATATATATATATATATGATTAAAAAATGGTAAACAAGTGTTTAAGATAAAAATTTTTAAAAATCCAAAAGAATTTAACCCCTTCCCACACTTAAGATCTTGCAATGCCCTCATTTGCAAGAAATCAGTAACAATTTAAATTATTGAGGGTGATTAGCGTAGAAATGATTAAATTTTACCAAAGTTTCCAAACATATTGTTGTTTGTGTTGAATGATAAATGGTGCACATCATTTGTTCATTCCGTCTTGTTGTTATTTCACATATATTTTGCATCTTGTCGTCAAAATTAGTTGCTTTTGCTGAACTTAATGCCAGTCTTTGAAAATGCATTGTTTTACCCTGTTGTGTACATAAGATAAACTGCAAACATATATACATATTTTTGAAGTTTGGTATATTACCCCACATTCAAAAATTATTAAAATCTAATAAAAAAAATTAGAAAATTATAAAAACTATTACAATATTAACATAAGTATTAAATGTATCAACATTACAAATAATAAAATAAATAAAACTAAGTAGACTAGGGATGATACTGATACCATTAGGGGTTCCATGCATAACCGTATGTGTTATAGAATGCTTCGGCTGGGTTATACGTAGGATACGGTGGTTGGATCTCTATAGACCAGGGAGGAAATACGGGCGATGGAGTAGGAATATAGTTTCTACCTACATGTTGGCAATGAGCTATGATTTGGTTTTGATGAACTTGCCAATCTTCAAATGCTCGATGTCTAGCATTTTCATACTCTTGTGAAGCTATAAACCTTTGTATTTCTGTCATTTCATTTCCCCCTCCCACATTACCTGGCTGTTAGTTTCTCTCAACCTGTGGATGTCTACCATGGTATTGTACTGCGGCGTTATTTCGCCTCTTCAAAACCTTCGCACCATGGTATACATTTAAACCTATTGTATCGCGGGGTTCTGGTTGTTCGACTAATAATCCCCCCCGACTTATATCCACATTGAGATACTCAGCAATTAATGTAATAAATATACCACCTCCTATTATACTGTGTGGTCTCATCCCCCTAACCATAGATGATAAATAATAACCCACACAATACGGTATACTTACAGCGCTTTGTGGGTCTCGAATACACATGTGGTAAAACAAATCCTGTTCATTTACCTTTTCCTTATTCTTACCTCGTTGTGTAATCGAATTGGCTAAAAACCTATGAATTACTCTTAATTCAGCTCTATCTATATCCAAATAAGAGTAATTTCCCCCTTTAAATCGGTGATGGCTAGTCATTTGACTCCATACACCATACGTATCAAAATTTTCATCAATTTTCCTACCGTTCAATATCAACCCTCTACAATCGGCAGATGCTAACTCCTCATGCATATATATACGTAAGGCCTGAGCCATGTCTAGTAGAGACATGTGGCGCATCGAACCTCCTAACAAAAATCTAATAAAAGATCGATCGGTTAAACTAGCTACCCGATCATTTATTTCTATACTACACAACAATTCTTCACACCATACTTTATATACAGGTCTACGCATGTTGAATAATCGTACCCAATCGTGAAAAGTGGAATTACCATACCTCTGTGTAAGTAATTCCCTAATTGGCCCGGCCAATTCTACAGCTTCTAACGGTTCCCATTCTATTACCCTAGGTACTTCAACAGCTTTAGAATGAAGAGTATGTAAGCCCCTTTGGTATTTTGGATAATCTATCCAAAGTTTGTCAAATCTCAGGTTCGGGTGCAAATCTTTCAAGTGCATATCTGAAAATGTCATAACTGGATGAGGTATATCTTGTTTATAATAGCTATCAACATCCTGTTGTTCCGCATTCTTAGGAGGAGCATTGCGAGCTTGGGATGAAGATTCACCCCTTTCAGTATGTAAAACACATCAAACACAATTTTTGTGCATCCAAATATGCATTAGTGTCAGCAAAATCATCAATCAAAATAATTACAATGACATGTCCAATTTATATCAAACTTATGCTCATTTTCATATTTTTATCAAATCTACACTTTTTCAAATAAGCATATACGAAAATGATCACCAAGTTCATAAGCATTCAACTCAAATAACATGTCAAAATAATCATTACTAGCAATTAAACAAGTTTCAAATGGCATTATCTCTTAAAAATCAAGTTCATGAATTTTAGACTTGAAAAAGTCCACTTTAATTCTCAAAATCATGCTTAAGCTTAAAGTTTGGATCATTTAACTACCTAAACATGTTACACTACTTAATTTAGCAACAATTCATGACAAAAATCGGCCATAACCTGTTTATATCAAAAAGCCCCAAATTTGCTCAAGAACACAAACCCTAGATTACTCAAAATTTGAAGTTTAAGGCATCTAATCATGTTAAATAGCATCAATCTAGGTTATACAAGCATAATACATAAGCAATTTAAGCATAATTACACTAAAAAGTATCAAAATCGAATTGGGGAAAAAAATTGCTCCAGAACACCAATTTTTGGATTAAATGGTGTTTAGGTGTAGAAATTTACCGTTTTTCTTGAGTAATTCCTTGATAGCATCCTTCTCAACATGATTTTAGTAAAAGATTTGATGAAAAACGGTGAAAAATTTTGAATTTTGGAGGTTTTAGTGTGTGTTTTTCGGGTGTTTTGTTCGCAGTATTTGTGTGTGGTGTGTAGACTGATCAGTTCCAGCGATTTTATTTTTTTCTGTATTTTGGTCTCTCCGCGAGTCGCGGCATTTGGCAGTTTCAAATACCGCGAGTCGCGGTGTTTGTTTTTTTTGTTTTTTTTTTTTAATGTTTTTGGCATGCTTTAATTCAATAAGTTTAAAAATAACGATAATAAAAGTTCTCGTCCCTCCCTCGGGTAAAGCAATTTCGGTTCAAAGACCTAGTCTTCAACTCACGACGAATTTTTAAAAATCATATTTTTAACTTAGCGAAATAAAGTAAATTTTTGTTTTTAAATTCACACCAAACTTAAATTTAAAATGCATAAAATTAAGAATTCATATAATAAAAATTAAGAATTCACACCAAACTTATATTATATTTTTGTTTTTAAACATACAAACTTATATTAAAAAGATTAATTTTTCAAATATTACAATTTTAAATATATTAATTTTAAAAAGTTTACAATATTATTTTAATTTTTATATATTAATTTTTTAAAACATGGTAAAATTAAAAATCTTTTTGGCTTTTATCCCACTTTAATCAATCAAATATTATCAAAAATATACGCCCCTCTTTTCGGTAAAGTAATTTCGGTTCCATGACCTAATTTAACTCATGACGAATTTTTAAAATATTTTGGGTTGATTGATTAAAGATATTTATACCTTAAGAATAAACGTTAAATTTCGCAGTGATGTTATAATTTTTTGAATGATATCAATAATTTCGGTCGCCAAACCTAATTTTATTGAATACCAATTTAATACTTTATAGCGAACAAATTAGCGTTTATTATCAAAAGGTTAAAAATAAAAAAAAAATAATAAAAACTGTACAGACTTACCTGTGAGATAGTATTCTTAGTGATATGATCTATCCCATTCATAAGATAGTCGGTTTAATTGATTTTCCATGGCTACATAGGCGTAACCTCGAGCATTCAGTGTTTTTTCTTCTAAACATATGAACGGTCCGTCTCTGCATAAAGTAACAAATTCGGTGTTTGAATAGGTTTGATTATTTAAACATTTACCTCCATGTGACCATTTTCCGCATTTGTGACATCTTTCTAGGTGTCGTGCTCTTCTTTTCGCTGCAGATTTTGATTTTCCTTTACCAAATTGTAACTTATTATCTTCGCATCTGGATTCTTTTCTTACTCCGTCCAATCTTTCTCTGATTACTGATACTATTTCACTCAGAAGTGTGTCATTATTACGTTTAGTGATCAAAGCGTATAGCATTAGACCATGGTTTAGTTCACAGGCAGTCTTCATTTCCTAAAAAAATAAAAATTCAGAATGGGGGGAGAAGACTAGTTCTTTAGGGTCTGCTAGGGAAAGACCATTCGGGTTCCATTTTCGAGAACTACACGAAAACAGACAATCTAACTCTAACAGAAATACATATTATCCTTTAAAGACTTGATTCTCCCTACACGTAGTTAGCTGTGGTATCGAAATTGTGATTAACTTCGTCGTCGAATTCCATCGGACTATCTATGTAGTGTTTAACTCTGTGATCATTAACCTTAAATTCAATCCCATTTGAATTTATCAATTCTACTGTTCCGTATGGGAAAACTCTTTTCACTATGAATGGTCCAGACCATATTGATTTCAATTTTCCAGGAAATAGCTTGAATCGTGAATTGAAAAGAAGAACTCTGTCTCCTTTTTTGAATTCTTTTGAACTTCTGATTCTTTTATCATGCCATTTCTTCATTCTTTCTTTATAGATTAATGAATTTTCATATGCTTCATGTCTTAATTCTTCTAATTCGTTTAGTTGACTTAACCGTAGACGTCCAGCTTCATGTAAATCAAGATTACATGTCTTCAAAGCCCAAAATGCTTTGTGTTCAATTTCTACTGGAAGATGACATGCTTTTCCATAAACGAGTCTAAAAGGTGTGGTTCCAATTGGAGTTTTGTAGGCTGTTCTAAAAGCCCAGAGTGCATCCTACAATTTTATGAACCATTCCTTCGGATTTGATCCTACGGTTTTCTCTAGAATACGTTTTAAAGCTCGGTTGGTATTTTCAACTTGTCCACTTGTTTGTGGATGATATGCAGTGGAGATTTTATGAGTTACTCCATATCTTTTAAGAACTTTCTCAAGTTGATTATTACAGAAATGAGTTCCCCGATCACTTATTAAAGCTTTCGGTGTTCCAAACCTTGCAAAAAGACGTTTTAAAAAGTTGACTACAACTCGTGCATCGTTAGTTGGGAGAGCTTGTGCTTTCGCCCATTTAGATACATAATCAATGGCTACGAGAATATAGAGATTATTATGAGATTTTGGAAATGGACCCATAAAGTCAATACCCCAAATGTCAAATACTTCACATACTTGAATGACATTTTGTGGCATTTCATCACGTTGACTTATTTTTCCAGCCCTTTGACAAGCATCACAGGATTTGCAAAGAAGGTGTGCGTCTTTGTAAATTGTAGGCCAATAGAATCCAGCATCATAAACTTTTCTTGCTGTTAGTTGAGGCCCATAATGCCCTCCTGTTGGTCCTGTGTGACAATGGTTTAAAATTTTACTAGCTTCATCTCCGAATACACATCGGCGTATTATTCCATCTGGACAACTTTTAAATAGATGTGGATCTTCCCAGAAATAGTGTTTTATATCACTGAAGAATTTCTTTCGTTTTTGGTACGACAATCCTTTTTCAAGGAATCCACATACTAAGTAGTTTGCAAAGTCTGCAAACCATGGAATTTCATTATAATCTATCTTCAATAGATATTCATCAGGAAAGTTGTCTTGTATGGCTGATTCATTTAGAACTTCTAATTCGGGATTTTCAAGACGAGAAAGATGATCAGCGGCGAGATTTTCTGCTCCTCTTTTTTCTCGGATTTCAATATCAAACTCTTGTAAGAGTAAGATCCAACGGATTAATCTTGGTTTAGCATCTTGTTTCGAAAATAGGTATCTAAGAGCAGAATGGTCGGTATAGACCACCGTTTTAGCTAGAACGAGATATGATCGAAATTTGTCAAAAGCAAAGACAATAGCAAGGAGTTCTTTTTCAGTAGTTGTGTAATTCGTTTGTGCTCCTTGTAACGTCTTACTAGCATAATATATAGGTTGAAATCGTTTTTCAATCCTTTGTCCTAAAACGGCTCCCATTGCAAAATCACTTGCATCGCACATAAGTTCAAACGGTAGATTCCAATTTTGTGTTATCATGATCAGCGCATTAGTGAGTTTCTCTTTAAGAATATTAAAAGATTTGATGCATTCATCTGAAAAGATGAATGGAGCATCTTTTTCTAGGAGTTTATTCATAGGAGTGGCAATTTTAGAAAAATCTTTTATGAAACGTCGGTAAAAACCGGCATGCCCTAGAAAACTCCTAACTCCTCTAACATTGGTGGGATGTGGAAGTTTAGCAATTACATCTACTTTAGCTCTATCCATTTCAATTCCTTCCTTTGAAATTTTATGACTAAGAACGATGCCTTCTTTAACCATGAAATGGCATTTCTCCCAATTAAGTACTAGATTTGATTGTTCGCATCTAATAAGCATTCGTTCCAGATTAACTAGACATGATTCAAAAGTATCACCGAAGACTGAAAAGTCATCCATGAAAACTTCCATGCATTCTTCTATCATGTCGTGAAATATCGCCATCATGCACCTTTGAAAGGTTGCAGGGGCGTTACAAAGTCCAAATGGCATGCGTTTGTAAGCAAAAGTACCATAAGGGCACGTGAACGTGATTTTCTCTTGATCTTCGGGTGCTATTGGAATTTGGAAATATCCGGAAAATCCATCAAGAAAACAATAATAACTATTTCCGTCTAATCTTTCCAACATTTGATCAATGAAAGGTAAGGGAAAGTGATCTTTTCTGGTGGCGTCATTTAATTTTCTATAATCAATACAAACACGCCATCCTGTTACAGTCCTAGTAGGAATAAGCTCATTTTTCTCATTTGTAATGACAGTCATGCCACCCTTCTTAGGCACGCATTGAACTGGGCTTACCCATGGACTATCAGAAATTGGATAAATTAAACCTGCATCTAGCAGTTTAATAATTTCTTTTTTTACTACATCTTGCATATTCGGATTTAGTCTTCGTTGGCGTTGCACATACGTTTTATGACCTTCTTCCATAAGGATTTTATGTGTGCAATACGAAGGAATTATTCCTTTAATATCATGAATCTTCCATGCAATGGCTGGTTTATGAGCTTTCAACACAGAAATGAGTTGTGATTTCTCATTTTCAGTAAGAGAAGACGATATTATTACAGGTAATTCAGATTCACCATGTAAATAAGCGTATTCCAAATTGTTTGGAAGTGGCTTTAACTCTAATTTCGGAGGTTCTTCTATCGATGATTTGTATCGATATCTGTCTTCTTCTTTTAGCATTTGAATTTCTTCTGTTGTTGGTTCATATCCATTAGCTATAAGTGTAGCTAACATTTCAGCTTCATCAATTTGTTCAGTTCCTTCTCCTAAAGAACATTCTCCTGTTCCTTGTAATTCTGGAAATTCTTCTAACAATTCTGCATGTGAATCTATAGTTTGAATATAATAACATGTATCATCTGCAGATTGCGGTTGTTGCATTGCTCTATCAACTGAAAAGGTAACACTCTCGTCCTCTATACTTAGGGTCAATTTCTTACCGAACACGTCTATCATTGCTTTAGCCGTGTTTAAGATTGGTCTTCCTAATATGAGAGGAACTTGAGAATCTTCTTCCATGTCCAGAACAACAAAATCTACTGGAAATACTAAAGTACCAACTTTAACTAGCATGTTCTCCATTATCCCTCTAGGATATTTTATTGATCGATCGGCTAGTTGTATGCTTATTCTTGTTGGTTTCAATTCTCCAAGGTCTAGTTTAGTGTATAGTGAAAACGGCATTAAATTTATACTAGCACCTAAGTCTGGCAATGCTTCTATTGAACTAAGACTACCCAGAAAACATGGAATTGTGAAACTTCCTGGATCAGATAGTTTTTCTGGTATCTTATTCAACAACACTGCTGAACAATTAGCATTCATAGTAACAGCCGAGAGTTCTTCCATTTTCTTTCTATTTGAGATTAGATCTTTCAAGAATTTAGCATATCTATGCATTCCTGAAATCACATCAATGAAAGGAAGATTTACATTTATCTGTTTAAACATATCCAAGAATTTGGATTGCTCGGCTTCAAGTTTCTCTTTCTTCATTTTACTCGGGTAAGGAAGTGGTGGTTGGTATGGTTTAACATAAGGTTTATCCTTAACTGTGTTATCTTCATTAACCTTTTCAACTACCGGTTCTTTTTCCTTATCTTGTTCAAGTTGTGGTTCTTGTGGAGTAGGAATAGCTTCATCAGAAGTTACAGGTATTTCAGGTGGTTTAAGTGTTGTACCACTTCTTGTGGTAATGGCTTTAGCTGTTTCATTCCGGGGGTTAGCATTTGTATCACTAGGTAAACTTCCCGGTTTTCTTTCACCTATTAACCTTGCTATATTACTTACTTCTTGTTCCAAATTTTGAATAGAAGCTTGTTGATTTCTAAATGCTTGAGCATTTTGTTCATTAGTTTGTTTCTGAGATGTGAAAAACTGCGTTTGAGTTTCAACTAGCTTCGTCATCATATCTTCTAAATTCGGCTTTTTATCATCGGTTTGTGGTGGTTTGTTTTGAAAATTAGGTCTTTGCTGATTGTAAGTATTATTGGATACTTGTTGATTGCTAGGACCTTGTTGGTTGTTGTATGGAATATTTCGGTTATAATTCTGATTTTGATTGTAAATCGGTCTTGGCTGTTGATAATTATTCTGATAATTATTTCCAGGCCTTTGGTTTATGTATGAAATATTCTCTCTTTGTTCCATTGTTAATTCAATACTAAGACAATCTTTTGTCAAATGTGGTCCTCCACACTGCTCACAACTAATTCGTATTGAGTGGATATCCTTAGTCATCTTTTCCATTCGTCTCTCGACAGCATCTGTCTTTGCGGAAATGGAATCTAAGTCATGGCTAGAATCGGCTCTAGCTGCTTTAGATGATCTAACGATATCTTTTTCTTGGTGCCACTCATGTGAGTGGGAAGCAGTGTTATCAATAATTTTATAAGCATCAGTTTCGGTTTTCTTCATAATAGAACCACCAGCTGCTATATCGATGTCTTTTCTTGTAGTGATGTCGCATCCTTGGTAGAATATTTGTACTATTTGACAGGTGTCTAAACCATGTTGCGGACATCCTCTTAATAACTTTCCAAATCTTGTCCACGCCTCATATAGAGTTTCATTCGGTTTCTGTGTGAACGTAACAATTTCTCCTTGAAGTCTTACGGCTTTAGATGCCGGAAAGAATTGTTTAAGAAATTTTTCAACTAAAACGTCCCATGTATCAATCGCCGCTTCAGGTAACGATTCCAACCAATCTTTGGCTTCTCCCTTTAAAGTCCAGGGAAATAACATGAGATATATCTGTTCATCCTCAACTTCTCTTATTTTAAATAGAGTGCAGATCCTATTAAAGGTACGAAGATGTTCATTTGGATCTTCCTTCGGTGCACCACTAAATTGGCATTGATTAGTCACCATGTGTAGAATTTGTCCTTTGATTTCATAATCTGGAGTATTAATGTCTGGATGAGTAATTGCGTGACCTTGGCCAGTGCGTTTAGCTCTCATTCGGTCTTCCATACTTAAAGGTTCCAGATTTTCCATGATTGAATTTGTTGAATCCGAATCACTAGAGGATTTTGATTTAATGGTTCGTTCCTCAACAATCTCTGTTTGAATGATTGGTGGTTCCGGAGGAAAATTTAATGGTTCAGGATCTATGAATTGTCCCTGAATATTATCCGGATTCTCAATTGTGAGGTCGGGTTCAAAAAATGGATTATTGGAAATTTGAAATGGAGTACTTGGTCGACTGGATGATGATTCTAAAGGAAAATCAACGGCGATAATATTTGCTAGATGTCTTGATCTAGTTACAGGTGGTGAACGTACAAAATGTGGTGAACGTCTTGCTCGGTGCATTCACTGAATATCCTATTAGTTTTTAAAAGGAAAGAAAAAATTATATAAGTTATTCAATTAATAGACTTTTCTGATTTTGCCCACGTTTCGAATAGCCAAAAGATGCAGCAGAGGGGCAGGATTCGTTTGGTCTCAATATAATTGAGTACTGTTTGGCTCCAATAACCCGGTCCACGTACAAATCCAACTATTACTACCAACCATAAAATTTTGATGTCTATCAATTTAACCACTTAAAATAAATTTTCGTAATTTTAAGAAATTTAGATAAGAAGTAGGAAAAAAAAATCTATGTCCTAAAACTAGAATAGCGAGAAATAAGAAAGAAAAAGAGTGCGTCGAAAAAGAAAAAGAAAAGGGTTGAAAAATAAAAGGCGTCGGAAAATAAGAAATAAAAAGAAATGACTTATAGAACTTAAAAACACTCGACTAACCCAACCTTATTACTATCACTAACTTAAAATATAATCGCAAATTGAGATTACTAATTGGAATGATAATTGATACATAGGTAAATGGTGTCTAAAAATATTAAAGCTTACAAGTAAAACTATATCCCAAATGGCAATAACTTAAAAAAAAGCACTAAAATTTAAAAAGGCGTCGCAAAATTCTAAAGCACCTAGATCTTAGTCTAAAGAAAAAGCACTTAAGGGATTTTACGACAAAGCCTAAAAATCTATAAATAAAAATAACTATGGCAAAAATTAAGTTTAAAACTAAAAACTAGCGAAAAACACAAATATTACGCTAAAACAATTAAAAAGGGACAAAATATAAAAATATACTAAAAGTTGTAAAAAGTACAATTTTTATAAAAATATTATTTTTATATTATTTATTTTATAAAATTATTTATTTTATAATTTAATTAAACTAAATAAAATTAAATAAAACAAAATAAACTAATTAAAACTAAATATTATAATAAAAATACCCTAATTAGGGTTTAGAATTAATAATAATAATAATTATCCCGTAATTAATGCTGTTAGGGTTCCTGTGTACCCGTATCAGGGCTGCTCCGCGACTTGCGGTGCCCGAGGCTGGAAAACTCCGCGAGTCGCGGGGATTTAAATTTCAGATCAGGTTGCTTCGTTTGACAGGTTCAACGTAATTTTATTTATATATATTTTTTTATTTTTCTGTTTTTAATTTAATTAAAATATTTATATAATTTAAATAAAACTTATATTTTAAAAACTAGAATAGAAATAAAAATATGTTACAATTTTATACATAAAAATCTTAAAACTAGATTTATATATAAATTTTTTTTTTCGGTTTTTGATTTTATGTTTTAAATAAAAACAAAATATTTAAATAAAACTTATATTTTTATAAAATAAAAATAAAGAAACTTTATAAAACTTAAATATTTAACAAACTCTTAAAAATATTATATTTTTGTTTTTCTTTTTATGTTTTCGAATATTTAAAACGTATTTTTAAAAAAACGTCTTTTTATAAAAGTAAACTAAAAATAATTTTTTTATATATATTTATTAGCGTTGCGCTTCCGGCTTTTAAGCTAGATTGTCCCCGGCAGCGGCGCCAAAAATACTTGATAGTTAAAGCTAAGGGGTATAAAATACTATTAAATTTTACAAGGAAATACTATTAAATACGATACAATTTACACAAGATATTTATTTATTTAGAGAATGGATATACTTAAACCTTGCTACAACACTTATAGGCAGTGTACCTAATCGTACAGTAGTGTAATTTTTAGTAAGTCCGGTTCGTTCCACAGGGAAAATCTTTTAATCAAAGCTTAACGCTATATTAGTTTAATTTATAAAAATACAAATATATATATAAGTAATATTATTATTATAAACGGGGGTTTTTACCGTTTAATGACCGGTTTGTCGATTTTAAAACTTTAGTCGCAGTTAAAACCAAATGTAAAATATTAAATAAATAAAAGACTTAATTTAAAGCGTAAAGTAAATAACGATAATGAAATTGCGAATAATAAAAGTGCGATAAAATAAACTTGCGATAATTAAAAAGTACGATAATTAAAAGTGCAATTAAATACAATAACAATAAAAATGCGATAATTAGAAGTGCAATTAAATATAAAATAAAGAAAATTAAATATGAAATAAAAGAATTATGCTTATTTAAACTTCCGTAATCATGATGTTTGACCTGTTGATTTTAGTTTTATGTCCATGGGTTAATTGTCCTTTGTCCTGGATTATTTAATATGTCCGTCTGGTTTTTGTCCATAACAGTCCATCAGTCATAAATATAAAGTGCGAGTGTCCTCGTCAAATTATCTTTATACCTGAAGTCAAATATTCCAACTAATTGGGGACTTAAACTGTAACAAAATTTTAATACTTTGTTTAATAATTACACCAGGATGTTGACTGAGTGTAATCCAAGGTTTTAATACTTTGTTAACAATTATGCCAAGTGTCCTTGTACATAATTTCACCCCTGTTTTAATAATTCTAGTGGCTATTAATCCATTCCCGTGTCCGGTTAAATGAACGATTATTCGTACATATAAATACCCCGCCCATCGTGTCCGATTGAGTGTATATGGTTATTTATAGGGACGTCCAATTGTAAATATTTATATTAAAATTAACAAACTATCATTTAGTTAAACAAATATAAAGCCCATTAATAGCCCATAGTCTAATTTCCACAAGTGTCCTTCTTTTGTCCAAACCCCAATTATGGTACAAAGCCCAATTACCCAATTTTAATATTTTTAGCCCAACATCATGATTACTTCGGATTAAATAAGCATAATAATAACTTAGCTACGAGACATTAATGTAAAAAGGTTGAACATAACTTACAATGATTAAAAATAGCTTAGCGTTACACGGACAGAATTTTGACTTACACCCTTACAACATTCGCTAACATACCCTTATTATTAGAATTAAAATTAAAATTAAAATTAAAATTAAAATATAAATATATATATATATATATATTACGTATATATTGAGAGAGAGATAGATTATATGATATTAAAACTCGTCGAACTGCGTTGGCTTTTATAGGGAATTGAGTCCAGGGGAACTCCGCGACTCGCGGCATTTTCCTTCTTCAAACTCCGCAACTCGCGGAGTTTGATTTTACAGCTCACCCAGCTTTGGCTCTTTGTTTGCAGACGGATTTTTAATATAAATATAATATATAAATAATTTTAAGAATTATTTAAATATTATATTATATTTATGTGCATAGCTGACTCGTAATTTTTAGTCCGTTACGTCGAGCGTTGAGAGTTGACTCATGTCCCAGTTTCGGATTTTCGAACGTCCTTGCGTACAATTTAATATCTTGTACTTTGCATTTTGAATCTTGTACTTTGTAATTTCGAGACGTTTCTTATCAATAATTGGAACCTCTTTGATTGTACTTTGTACTTTTGAGCTTTTTGGTCATTTTCGTCTTCAATTCGTCGAGTCTGTCTTTTGTCTTCACCTTTTATTATTTAAACGAATATCACTTGTAAATAGAACAATTGCAACTAAAAGCTTGTCTTTCTTGAGGAATAATGCTATGAAATATATGTTCGTTTTTAGCATTATCAATAACCACCTTATTGTTATTGCTATATCATCACAACCACACCCATATACACCGCCACCTTTGTGATCTTTTTGCTCGACAACAATTCAAACACCACTACTACACTAAACAACCACCTTTACAAATTTGCGTTTCCTTTTTGCCTCTATAAAATGATCACCTCGACACCTTATCGCCACCTCAACAGATCACTGGCAGCCGTTATAACCACCACCACTGTTGTAATACCACCCCTATCATCTACACCACAACACCATGAATAAACATCCATTTTTTTACTACCTTATGCTATTTCTGTTCAGCGAACAACAGACCAAAACCCCTTCCATCGTGACCCACATCCCACATCACCTTTTTGTTTAATTTTATTTCTATTTGACAAGCACTATAGAATCACCTATTATGCTCGTGAAATACTACTTTATTTGTTTCATTTGGCCGACAAATTGGAAAAATTAGTGGGACGTTTGAAAAGGAAAAATAAATAAATATTAGATTGCAAGTTTTCGTTGTCTGTTATGCCTAAACCGAATCTCATTTATACTTAAAGAGGCCAAGTGTGTTTCCCATTTAAGCTTACTTTATTGAGTGAGATTGATAAAGTAATTGTGATGACTTTATGGGATAAAAGGAAACCGATGTAATTATAAAATGATGATGGTGACCTATAAGAAAAAGGCGGATAGATTTTAGTATCCTTAATATCACCCTAGTTGTTAAAATAATTGTGAACCACGTGGGGCTGTCCAAATAAACCAGCAAGGTGATATACTAGATGATGACTAGGTATTAGGGGTTTAAAATATTAAATGGCTAGATAAATTCAAGAACGTACGAGTGCTTCAGTGGTTTGTCGGTCATTTGATTAAACAACAGGTCTTAGGTTCGATCCAGCTTGCAGCCGTTTTTTTTATATTTTAAATAACAACAATTAATCTGCTATTGGACTGGTGCAACATGTTGTCGAGGCCCAGCTTATATTTCCTGTTGGGCCGAGTCTTTCTTAGTTGTTGGGTTTCCTTAAATGACTAATGGACCATTTATTGAGTGGGCTGTGAACTTCCTGTTGTAGGCCGTGAACTTCTGATGTTGGGCCGAATGGGCGAGGTTAATTGAAATGGCGACGACGGGTTAAGGTAATATAAGGCCAAATTAAAATAGAGAAACAGAATTGGAGTAGATGGTTAGGAGTGTTTTGGGTGAGCAAGAGTTGTGGGTTCGAGTCTTGTCGCAGGCAAAGATTTGTGTTAGCCTTTTTAAGGTAGTTATCTTTGTCATACTATTATTATTATTATTATTATTATTATTATTATTATTATTATTATTATTATTATTACGAAGTATTGATATGTTAAGATTATTATTATCAATAGTGATATTATTAATATTATCATTAATATTCTCATTAAAATTATTATTTTCATTAAAATTAGCTTTTTATTAAAAATTACTATTATTAATAAAAGTATCTTTTATTTAAAATTATCATTATTTTTATTATTATCATTATTATCATTTTATGAATATTAACATTACCTATATGAAAATTTCTATTACTATTAATTTCATGAATAATAATATTATTATTATTGTTATTATTATTATCATCATTATTATTATTATTATTACAATAATTATTTTCAACAATTTTTATCTAAAGTATACATAAAATAAATATAGCTAAATTATTAATGAAACCATATAACTTACTAAAGTAACAATTAATAATAATAATAAATAAATTGTTCAATTACTATTACGTGTATTAATATATATACCTGATATAACCCTACACTTGTTAAATGTCGTCATATGTATTTTTACTACAAAATACATTAGGTGAGTTTCATTTGCTCCCTTTTTAATTGTTTTTGCAATATATATTTTGGGCTGAGAATACATGCGCTACTTTTATAAATGTTTACGAAATAGACACAAGTACTTAAAAATATATTCTACGTTGAGTTGTACCACTGGCATTCTTCCCTGTAGCTTGGTAACTACTATTTACATGTGGTATTATAAACGCGAATCCTGTTGATAGATCTATCGGGCCTGACAACCCCAACCGGACTGGACGACCAGTTTTCAACGGTTGCACAGTACTTCGTTTCGTTGACTACACTTGGTACGGTGTAGTGACATTTCATAATAAAGGGAATATGCGACGTGATTAAATGTTAAGTATGGTTACCAAGTGCTCAACCACTTAGAATGCTTTACATACACTTGCGAGTGTATTATGTTTATGATTATGAAATCTTGTGGTCTATTAATATATTGAAATAATTGATACGATAAACTTATGAACTCACCAACCTTTTGGTTGACACTTTTAAGCATGTTTATTCTCAGGTACGAATTAAGTCTTCCGCTGTGCATTTGCTCAATTTAAGGACATTACTTGGAGTTGATCATCGCAATGGGACCAAATGTTGATGACTTCGTCCAGGTGGATAAGGACGGGTCGTTTCAGGTGGTATCAGAGCGGTGGTCTTAGCGAACTAGGACTTGCATTAGTGTGTCTAACTGATAGTTGTTAGGATGCATTAGTGAGTCTGGACTTCGACCTTAGCTGCAAATTATAAGTTTTGTTTATCATTCCTAGTGGAAAATTTTCTGCTTATCATTCCTAAGTCTAGACACGTCTTACTGCCTTTATTGCATAGATAGTGTATAGACAGATTCATATCTTAACATATCTGTTACTATAAACTTTGTCTGACAGCTTCCGAAGATTCCTCCGTAACTTATAGGATTTTAGTATTATATATGCATATGTAAATTATGTATTGCAGGGTACTAATCTACATCCTATATTCTATTTCTTATCGAAAATCCTTCATCTGATCGTACGAGATGAATCCCTCAACCAGTTCGAATTCCTCGGATTTCGACAGCTATTTCGATATGGAGTTTCACCTAAGCTCCGAAAGTAGTGTCACCAAATTGAATCAACCAATCATCCATCCCCAATTCATCTGATGGGTTCGTAGTCGACTTAATCAATGGAGACAAAAAGAAGGTGATCCTTTCCATCAACCAAATTCACCTCTTGGCAAAGAACCTGAAGCACTTACCGGTGAACCAGTCTGAAATATCATTTTCACCCTCATTTCCCGAATATCTCGCCACAATTATATTCTATCTAAATTTCTAGATCTTATTCTTCCACTCGTTTCGACCGACAATCATCCCGGAATGATATAAGAAGTCAACGAACTTCGCGCTCGAATAATCAATTTGGAGAATATGGTGCAAAATTTACCAGCTTCATCAACATCATCAGCACCAGCAGTACCATCAATAAACAGCACCAGTACCATCAACAATACACGCTTTAACATCACAATCTGTACCTCGAGCATAATCATCGTTCTACGTATCGTCCTATTTATTTTATCTTTGTTCGAAATGGCGAGTATGTAATCTCTAATATTTTAGAGATTATATATTCTTGTTCTATCGAAAATCATATGAGTTTAATATCATATTAACTCATTAAATCTATGATTACATCTGAAGAAAATATATATGTATATATGTTTTCATAAAGATTGTAATTAAAAATTCTTTCATACAAACTGTTAATGGTGAAAATATTTTAACGGGTAGGTAATACTCGAGGAATATTTGGGGTTCACATTAATAAGTTACACTGTACATTCTTCAAATCCGATTCAACAGTCATTTAGTATCCTACTTACATCCACAAAGATACGAATCCGATCACCGCAGAATAATCATTTTCATTCAATTTCATATTTGGATTTTGACCTATCAGAATCCAACAAGTGGCAAAATGAAGAAAACATTTGGACAAAATAAAATTTGTTAGAAACAAACGAATTAACTAATTGAAATATTGTTAAGAATCCACGCTAACTGTTCCTAGCTAATTGTTTCTAGCTAACTGATTACATTTTATTTATCGCAATTTACATTCTCGCAATTTTATTTATCGTCATTTAATTTCTGTTATTTACTTTACGCACTTTATTTATCATCATTTAATTTCTGTTATTTATTTTCACGCACTTTAAATATCGGGACACGTATACAAGGTTTTGACATATCATATCGACGCATCTATATATATATTATTTGGAATAACCATAGACACTCTATATGCAGTAATGCGGGAGTTAGCTATACAGGGTTGAGGTTGATTCCACAATAATATATATAGTTTGAGTTGTGATCGAGTCTGAGACGTATACTGTAGTGACCCGAACTTTTCCATGTTTATATATATTAACTGAGATTGATATTTATATGATTAAATGTTTCCAACATGTTAAGCAATCAAACTTGTTAAGACTTGATTAATTGAAATAGGTTTCATATAGACAATTGACCACCCAAGTTGATCGGTGATTCACGAACGTTAAAACTTGTAAAAACTATATGATGACATATATATGGATATATATATATAGTTAACATGATACTATGATAAGAAAACATATCATAAAGTATATTAACAATGAACTACATATGTAAAAACAAGACTACTAACTTAATGATTTTTAAACGAGACATATATGTAACGATTATCGTTGTAAAGACATTTAATGTATATATATCATATTAAGAGATATTCATACATGATAATATCATGATAATATAATAATTTAAAATCTCATTTGATATTATAAACATTGAGTTAACAACATTTAACAAGATCGTTAACCTAAAGGTTTCAAAACAACACTTACATGTAACGACTAACGATGACTTAACGACTCAGTTAAAATGTATATACATGTAGTGTTTTAATATGTATTTATACACTTTTGAAAGACTTCAATACACTTATCAAAATACTTCTACTTAACAAAAATGCTTACAATTACATCCTCGTTCAGTTTCATCAACAATTCTACTCGTATGCACCCGTATTCATACTCGTACAATACACAGCTTTTAGATGTATGTACTATTGGTATATACACTCCAATGATCAGCTCTTAGCAGCCCATGTGAGTCACCTAACACATGTGGGAACCATCATTTGGCAACTAGCATGAAATATCTCATAAAATTACAAAAATATGAGTAATCATTCATGACTTATTTACATGAAAATAAAATTACATATCCTTTATATCTAATCCATACACCAACGACCAAAAACACCTACAAACACTTTCATTCTTCAATTTTCTTCATCTAATTGATCTCTCTCAAGTTCTATATTCAAGTTCTAAGTGTTCTTCATAAATTCCAAAAGTTCTAGTTTCATAAAATCAAGAATACTTTCAAGTTTGCTAGCTCACTTCCAATCTTGTAAGGTGATCATCCAACCTCAAGAAATCTTTGTTTCTTACAGTAGGTTATCATTCTAATACAAGGTAATAATCATATTCAAACTTTGGTTCAATTTCTATAACTATAACAATCTTATTTCAAGTGATGATCTTACTTGAACTTGTTTTCGTGTCATGATTCTGCTTCAAGAACTTCGAGCCATCCAAGGATCCATTGAAGCTAGATCCATTTTTCTCTTTTCCAGTAGGTTTATCCAAGGAAATTAAGGTAGTAATGATGTTCATAACATCATTCGATTCATACATATAAAGCTATCTTATTCGAAGGTTTAAACTTGTAATCACTAGAACATAGTTTAGTTAATTCTAAACTTGTTCGCAAACAAAAGTTAATCCTTCTAACTTGACTTTTAAAATCAACTAAACACATGTTCTACATCTATATGATATGCTAACTTAATGATTTAAAACCTGGAAACACGAAAAACACCGTAAAACCGGATTTACGCCGTCGTAGTAACACCGCGGGCTGTTTTGGGTTAGTTAATTAAAAACTATGATAAACTTTGATTTAAAAGTTGTTATTCTGAGAAAATTATTTTTATTATGAACATGAAACTATATCCAAAAATTATGGTTAAACTCAAAGTGGAAGTATGTTTTCTAAAATGGTCATCTAGACGTCGTTCTTTCGACTGAAATGACTACCTTTACAAAAACGACTTGTAACTTATTTTTCTGACTATAAACCAATACTTTTTCTGTTTAGATTCATAAAATTGAGTTCAATATGAAATCATAGCAATTTGATTCACTCAAAACGGATTTAAAATGAAGAAGTTATGGGTAAAACAAGATTGGATAATTTTTCTCATTTTAGCTACGTGAAAATTGGTAACAAATCTATTCCAACCATAACTTAATCAACTTGTATTGTATATTATGTAATCTTGAGATACCATAGACACGTATACAATGTTTCGACCTATCATGTCGACACATCTATATATATTTCGGAACAACCATAGACACTCTATATGTGAATGTTGGAGTTAGCTATACAGGGTTGAGGTTGATTCCAAAATATATATAGTTTGAGTTGTGATCAATACTGAGATACGTATACACTGGGTCGTGGATTGATTCAAGATAATATTTATCGATTTATTTCTGTACATCTAACTGTGGACAACTAGTTATAGGTTACTAACGAGGACAGCTGACTTAATAAACTTAAAACATCAAAATATATTAAAAGTGTTGTAAATATATTTTGAACATACTTTAATATATATGTATATATTGTTATAGGTTCGTGAATCAACAGTGGCCAAGTCTTACTTCCCGACGAAGTAAAAATCTGTGAAAGTGAGTTATAGTCCCACTTTTAAAATCTAATATTTTTGGGATGAGAATACATGCAGGTTTTATAAATGATTTTTTGGTTGAATTATCGAAATCAATATGCCCCTTTTTATTAAGTCTGGTAATCTAAGAATTAGGGAACAGACACCCTAATTGACGCGAATCCTAAAGATAGATCTATTGGGCCTAACAAACCCCATCCAAAGTACCGGATGCTTTAGTACTTCGAAAATTATATCATATCCGAAGGGTGTCCCGGAATGATGGGGATATTCTTATATATGCATCTTGTTATTGTCGGTTACCAGGTGTTCACCATATGAATGATTTTTATCTCTATGTATGGGATGTGTATTGAAATATGAAATCTTGTGGTCTATTATTATGATTTGATATATATAGGTTAAACCTATAACTCACCAACATTTTTGTTGACGTTTTAAGCATGTTTATTCTCAGGTGATTATTAAGAGCTTCCGCTGTCGTATACTTAAATAAGGACGAGATTTGGAGTCCATGCTTGTATGATATTGTGTAAAAACTGCATTCAAGAAACTTATTTTGTTGTAACATATTTGTATTGTAAACCATTATGTAATGGTCGTGTGTAAACAGGATATTTTAGATTATCATTATTTGATAATCTACGTAAAGCTTTTTAAACCTTTATTGATGAAATAAAGGTTATGGTTTGTTTTAAAATGAATGCAGTCTTTGAAAAACGTCTCATATAGAGGTCAAAACCTCGCAACGAAATCAATTAATATGGAACGTTTTTAATCAATAAGAACGGGACATTTCAGTTGGTATCCGAGCGTTGGTCTTAGAGAACTAGAAAATTTGCATTAGTGTGTCTTATCGAGTTTGTTAGGATGCATTAGTGAGTCTGGACTTCGACCGTGTTTTCTTTAAAAATGATTGCTTAACATTTTTGTTGGAAACTATATATTTTTAACATATGAATATTATGTGATATATTAATCTCTTAACGTGTTTGATATTATGTGATAGATGTCTACCTCTAGAACAAGTCCCATTGACTCACCTAATAATAATGAAGAGTCAAATGTAAATTGGAATGATTTGTGGACTGATTCACAAGTTCCCGAAGAGGAACCGGAAGAAGAGTCGGAACCGGAAGAAGAATCGGAACCGGAAGAAGAATCGGAACCGGATGAAGAAATAGAACCGGTGGGGGAAATAATAAAACGGTTAAGTAAAAGAAAATCCTCAACCAACCGACCAAAGTTAATTATGGTCAATGGTGTTTCCGCCAAGGAAGCAAAATATTGGGAGGATTACCAATTCTCCGATGAATCGGATTCCGACGAGAATTCCGATGATGTTATAGAAATTACCCCAACTGAATTTAAAAAGGCAAAAGAAAATAATAAGGGAAAGGGCATAAAAATAGAGAAATCTAATTCCAACCCCGATGAACTTTATATGTATCGTCAACCCCCGAAGTCCTTAAGTTGTAACAATGACCCGGGAACCTCTAAACCACCAGGTTTTTCTAAACCAATGTGGATAACGACGGCTCGTATTAGGGGAAAATCATATATCCCTAGAAACTTGGCAAAACGAACCAAAACCGAAAAAGAAGAAACAAGCGAGTCGGAATAAGATAGTTGTATTCTTGTGGTGTAATATATGTAATGTAGTGTGCTTATGCTTTATGATATATGTAAAAATTGCTTGTATTAATAAGTATTTTTTTTATGAATCTAACTCTTGTCTATTTTACAGTATAAAAACGCAAAATGGATAGACAACCCAATATTTTAAGAGACCTACCCGGAGACATGATTGATGAAATCTTGTCTAGAGTCGGTCAGAATTCCTCGGCACAACTATTTAAGGCGAGATCAGTTTGTAAGACATTCGAAGAACGTTCCAAGAATGTCTTGGTTTATAAGAGACTTTCGTTTGAAAGATGGGGGATATCACATTGGGAAACCCATAAGTTACGATGTGTTTACTTTGACGCATATATTGCGGGGAACCCAAATGCTATTTTACGCAATGGGTTAAGAAATTATTTTGACTCAATATATCCGAATATTGGACTTCGTGATTTAGAAAAAGCGGCTAACATGCAACATAAAGAAGCATGTTATGCTTACGGATTAGTAATGTTCGCTTCTCACCAAAGTGAGAACAAGAACATCGGGCTACAACTATTAAACAAAACGTTCCCACAAGTGACGGAGTCGGTAATTGGGGTAAGAAATGAGGTTTTTAGATTGTTACGGGACTTTTGGACATTACGTAACCCTCGTCCCTTTGACGATGTTACAACACGCTGTCTTATCAACGGCCATAACGGTTATGTTGCACAAGACTAAGGATGGGAAGTAGTCCTAGTAAAACCAGAATGCATGACTTGTTTCTGGACGTATGAATTACGTGTCTTTATTGCCTTTGCTGAACGACTTGTGTACTAGCTAGAATTATCTTCACAACTATCTTGTATCAAAGTTATTGTGTGCTATATTTCATGCTTTATGTAAAATAAGCGGTATTGTAAGTTTGTAAAATATTGTATAAAAGTTTAAACGCGAAATATTATTATAATCAGTTTTTCATATAGAATTGTAGTAGTTGAATTGTATATTAGCTACTAAGTATGAACTTAACGGGTAGGTACTACCCGAATTTAAACTTATAAAACGCTAATATGAAGAAAAAGCTTTTATAAATGATTTCATATTATGCTACGAAATACTATTAACTACTCTTAATATTCTGTATGATTAACTTGTTCCATTTAACTATTTTGAAGGAAATGGCACCGACTACTCGACACACCGTGAATATGAATGAAGAGGAATTCCGTACTTTTCTAGCTTCAAACATAGCCGCAGTACAGGCTGCGCTACATACCAACAATAACCTTGGATCTAGCAGTACAGGAAATCGTATAGGATGCACCTATAAAGAATTCACTGCCTGCAAACCTTTGGAATTTGATGGAACCGAAGGACCGATCGGATTGAAACGGTGGACCGAGAAGGTTGAATCGGTGTTTGCCATAAGTAAGTGTACTGAAGAGGACAAAGTGAAGTACGCTACGCATACCTTCACAGGTTCTGCGTTAACATGATGGAATACCTATCTAGAGCAAGTGGGACAAGATGATGCGTACGCACTACCGTGGTCAGCATTCAAGCACTTGATGAACGAGAAGTACCGTCCCAGAACCGAGGTCAATAAGCTCAAGACAGAACTTAGAGGGTTACGAACCCAAGGATTTGATATTACCACGTATGAAAGATGATTCACAGAATTGTGCCTATTGTGTCCGGGAGCATTCGAAGATGAGGAAGAGAAGATCGACGCGTTTGTGAAGGGATTACCGGAAAGAATCCAAGAAGATATAAGTTCACACGAGCCCGCCTCCATACAACAGGCATGTAGAATGGCTCACAAACTAGTGAACCAGATTGAAGAAAGAATTAAAGAACAGACTGCTGAAGAGGCCAATGTGAAGCAAGTCAAAAGAAAGTGGGAGGAAAACGGTGATAAGAATCACCAATACAACAACAACAGCAATTACAACAATAATCGCAACAATTATCCCAACAATCGCAACATCAATCGCAACTACAACAAACGGCCCAACAACAACAACAACAACAACAACAGCAACTACAACAATCATCCCAACAACAATAATAACCGCAACAACAACAACAATCAGAAGCAGCTATGCCAAAGGTGTGAAAAGAATCACTCGGGGTTCTGCACCAAATTTTGCAACAAGTGTAAAAGAAATGGTCATAGCGCGGCGAAGTGTGAGGTCTACGGACCAGGGGTTAATAGAACGAAAGGAACAAATGGTGTCGGAACGAGTAATGGCGGAGCAAGTAGTGTCGGAGCAAGTTATGCCAATGTAGTTTGTTATAAATGTGGAAAACCAGGCCACATTATTAGAAATTGCCCGAACCAGGAGAACACGAATGGACAAGGCCGTGGAAGAGTTTTCAATATTAATGCGGTAGAGGCACAGGAAGACCCGGAGCTTGTTACGGGTACGTTTCTTATTGACAATAAATCTGCTTACGTTTTATTTGATTTGGGTGCGGATAGAAGCTATATGAGTAGAGATTTTTGTGCTAAATTAAGTTGTCCATTGACGCCTTTGGATAGTAAATTTTTACTCGAATTAGCAAATGGTAAATTAATTTCAGCAGATAATATATGTCGGAATCGAGAAATTAAACTGGTTAGCGAAACATTTAAGATTGATTTGATACCAGTAGAGTTAGGGAGTTTTGATGTGATAATCGGTATGGACTGGTTGAAAGAAGTGAAAGCGGAGATCGTTTGTTACAAAAATGCAATTCGCATTATACGAGAAAAAGGAAAACCCTTAATGGTGTACGGAGAAAAGGGCAACACGAAGCTACATCTTATTAGTAATTTGAAGGCACAAAAACTAATAAGAAAAGGTTGCTATGCTGTTCTAGCACACGTCGAGAAAGTACACACTGAAGAAAAGAGCACCAATGATGTTCCCATTGCAAAAGAATTTCCCGATGTATTTCCGAAAGAATTACCGGGATTACCCCCACATCGATCCGTTGAATTTCAAATATATCTTGTACCAGGAGCTGCACCAATAGCTCGTGCTCCTTACAGACTCGCACCCAGCGAGATGAAAGAACTGCAAAGCCAATTACAAGAACTTTTAGAGCGTGGTTTCATTCGACCAAGCACATCACCGTGGGGAGCTCCTGTTTTGTTTGTCAAGAAGAAAGATGGTACATTCAGGTTGTGTATCGACTACCGAGAGTTGAACAAACTTACCATCAAGAACCGCTACCCACTACCGAGAATCGACGACTTATTTGATCAACTACAAGGCTCGTCTGTTTATTCAAAGATTGACTTACGTTCCGGGTATCATCAAATGCGGGTGAAAGAAGATGATATTCCAAAGACTGCTTTCAGAACACGTTACGGTCATTACGAGTTTATGGTCATGCCGTTTGGTTTAACTAATGCACCAGCTGTGTTCATGGACCTTATGAACCGAGTGTGTGGACCATACCTTGACAAGTTTGTCATTGTTTTCATTGATGACATACTTATTTACTCAAAGAATGACCAAGAACACGGTGAACATTTGAGAAAGGTGTTAGAAGTATTGAGGAAGGAAGAATTGTACGCTAAGTTTTCAAAGTGTGCATTTTGGTTGGAAGAAGTTCAATTCCTCGGTCACATAGTGAACAAAGAAGGTATTAAGGTGGATCCGGCAAAGATAGAAACTGTTGAAAAGTGGGAAACCCCGAAAACTCCGAAACACATACGCCAGTTTTTAGGACTAGCTGGTTACTACAGAAGGTTCATCCAAGACTTTTCCAGAATAGCAAAACCCTTGACTGCATTAACGCATAAAGGGAAGAAATTTGAATGGAATGATGAACAAGAGAAAGCGTTTCAGTTATTGAAGAAAAAGCTAACTACGGCACCTATATTGTCATTGCCTGAAGGGAATGATGATTTTGTGATTTATTGTGATGCATCAAAGCAAGGTCTCGGTTGTGTATTAATGCAACGAACGAAGGTGATTGCTTATGCGTCTAGACAATTGAAGATTCACGAACAAAATTATACGACGCATGATTTGGAATTAGGCGCGGTTGTTTTTGCATTAAAGACTTGGAGGCACTACTTATATGGGGTCAAAAGTATTATATATACCGACCACAAAAGTCTTCAACACATATTTAATCAGAAACAACTGAATATGAGGTAGCGTAGGTGGATTGAATTATTGAATGATTACGACTTTGAGATTCGTTACCACCCGGGGAAGGCAAATGTGGTAGCCGATGCCTTGAGCAGGAAGGACAGAGAACCCATTCGAGTAAAATCTATGAATATAATGATTCATAATAACATTACTACTCAAATAAAGGAGGCGCAACAAGGAGTTTTAAAAGAGAGAAATTTAAAGGATGAAATACCCAAAGGATCGGAGAAGCATCTTAATATTCGGGAAGACGGAACCCGGTATAGGGCTGAAAGGATTTGGGTACCAAAATTTGGAGATATGAGAGAAATGGTACTTAGAGAAGCTCATAAAACCAGATACTAAATACATCCTGGAACGGGGAAGATGTACAAGGATCTCAAGAAACATTTTTGGTGGCCGGGTATGAAAGCCGATGTTGCTAAATACGTAGGAGAATGTTTGACGTGTTCTAAGGTCAAAGCTGAGCATCATAAACCATCAGGTCTACTTCAACAACCCGAAATCCCGGAATGGAAATGGGAAAACATTACCATGGATTTCATCACTAAATTGCCAAGGACTGCAAGTGGTTTTGATACTATTTGGGTAATAGTTGATCGTCTCACCAAATCAGCACACTTCCTACCAATAAGAGAAGATGACAAGATGGAGAAGTTAGCATGACTGTATTTGAAGGAAGTCGTCTCCAGACATGGAATACCAATCTCTATTATCTCTGATAGGGATGGCAGATTTATTTCAAGATTCTGGCAGACATTACAGCAAGCATTAGGAACTCGTCTAGACATGAGTACTGCCTATCATCCACAAACTGATGGGCAGAGTGAAAGGACGATACAAACGCTTGAAGACATGCTACGAGCATGTGTTATTGATTTCGGAAACAGTTGGGATCAACATCTACCGTTAGCAGAATTTTCCTACAACAACAGCTACCATTCAAGCATTGAGATGGCGCCGTTTGAAGCACTTTATGGTAGAAAGTGCAGGTCTCCGATTTGTTGGAGTGAAGTGGGGGATAGACAGATTACGGGTCAGGAGATTATACAAGAAACTACCGAGAAGATCATCCAAATTCAACAACGGTTGAAAACCGCCCAAAGTCGACAAAAGAGCTACGCTGACATTAAAAGAAAAGATATAGAATTTGAAATTGGAGAGATGGTCATGCTTAAAGTTGCACCTTGGAAAGGCATTGTTCGATTTGGTAAACGAGGGAAATTAAATTCAAGGTATATTGGACCATTCAAGATTATTGATCGTGTCGGAACAGTAGCTTACCGACTAGAATTACCTCAACAACTCGCGGCTGTACATAACACTTTCCACGTCTCGAATTTGAAGAAATGTTTTGCTAAAGAAGATCTCACTATTCCGTTAGATGAAATCCAAATCAACGAAAAACTTCAATTCATCGAAGAACCCGTCGAAATAATGGATCGTGAGGTTAAAAGACTTAAGCAAAACAAGATACCAATTGTTAAGGTTCGATGGAATGCTCGTAGAGGACCCGAGTTCACCTGGGAGCGTGAAGATCAGATGAAGAAGAAATACCCGCATCTATTTCCAGAAGATTCGTCAACACCATCAACAGCTTAAAATTTCGGGACGAAATTTATTTAACGGGTAGGTACTGTAGTGACCCGAACTTTTCCATGTTTATATATATTAACTGAGATTGATATTTATATGATTAAATGTTTCCAACATGTTAAGCAATCAAACTTGTTAAGACTTGATTAATTGAAATAGGTTTCATATAGACAATTGACCACCCAAGTTGATCGGTGATTCACGAACGTTAAAACTTGTAAAAACTATATGATGACATATATATGGATATATATATATATATAGTTAACATGATACTATGATAAGAAAACATATCATAAAGTATATTAACAATGAACTACATATGTAAAAACAAGACTACTAACTTAATGATTTTTAAACGAGACATATATGTAACGATTATCGTTGTAAAGACATTTAATGTATATATATCATATTAAGAGATATTCATACATGATAATATCATGATAATATAATAATTTAAAATCTCATTTGATATTATAAACATTGAGTTAACAACATTTAACAAGATCGTTAACCTAAAGGTTTCAAAACAACACTTACATGTAACGACTAACGATGACTTAACGACTCAGTTAAAATGTATATACATGTAGTGTTTTAATATGTATTTATACACTTTTGAAAGACTTCAATACACTTATCAAAATACTTCTACTTAACAAAAATGCTTACAATTACATCCTCGTTCAGTTTCATCAACAATTCTACTCGTATGCACCCGTATTCGTACTCGTACAATACACAGCTTTTAGATGTATGTACTATTGGTATATACACTCCAATGATCAGCTCTTAGCATCCCATGTGAGTCACCTAACACATGTGTGAACCATCATTTGGCAACTAGCATGAAATATCTCAAAAAATTACAAAAATATGAGTAATCATTCATGACTTATTTACATGAAAACAAAATTACATATCCTTTATATCTAATCCATACACCAACGACCAAAAACACCTACAAACACTTTCATTCTTCAATTTTCTTCATCTAATTTATCTCTCTCAAGTTCTATATTCAAGTTCTAAGTGTTCTTCATAAATTCCAAAAGTTCTAGTTTCATAAAATCAAGAATACTTTCAAGTTTGCTAGCTCACTTCCAATCTTGTAAGGTGATCATCCAACCTCAAGAAATCTTTGTTTCTTACAGTAGGTTATCATTCTAATACAAGGTAATAATCATATTCAAACTTTGGTTCAATTTCTATAACTATAACAATCTTATTTCAAGTGATGATCTTACTTGAACTTGTTTTCGTGTCATGATTCTGCTTCAAGAACTTCGAGCCATCCAAGGATCCATTGAAGCTAGATCCATTTTTCTCTTTTCCAGTAGGTTTATCCAAGGAAATTAAGGTAGTAATGATGTTCATAACATCATTCGATTCATACATATAAAGCTATCTTATTCGAAGGTTTAAACTTGTAATCACTAGAACATAGTTTAGTTAATTCTAAACTTGTTCGCAAACAAAAGTTAATCCTTCTAACTTGACTTTTAAAATCAACTAAACACATGTTCTACATCTATATGATATGCTAACTTAATGATTTAAAACCTGGAAACACGAAAAACACCGTAAAACCGGATTTACGCCGTCGTAGTAACACCACGGGCTGTTTTGGGTTAGTTAATTAAAAACTATGATAAACTTTGATTTAAAAGTTGTTATTCCGAGAAAATGATTTTTATTATGAACATGAAACTATATCCAAAAATTATGGTTAAACTCAAAGTGGAAGTATGTTTTCTAAAATGGTCATCTAGACGTCGTTCTTTCGACTGAAATGACTACCTTTACAAAAACGACTTGTAACTTATTTTTCCGACTATAAACCTATACTTTTTCTGTTTAGATTCATAAAATAGAGTTCAATATGAAATCATAGCAATTTGATTCACTCAAAACGGATTTAAAATGAAGAAGTTATGGGTAAAACAAGATTGGATAATTTTTCTCATTTTAGCTACGTGAAAATTGGTAACAAATCTATTCCAACCATAACTTAATCAACTTGTATTGTATATTATGTAATCTTGAGATACCATAGACACGTATACAATGTTTCGACCTATCATGTCGACACATCTATATATATTTCGGAACAACCATAGACACTCTATATGTGAATGTTGGAGTTAGCTATACAGGGTTGAGGTTGATTCCAAAATATATATAGTTTGAGTTGTGATCAATACTGAGATACGTATACACTGGGTCGTGGATTGATTCAAGATAATATTTATCGATTTATTTCTGTACATCTAACTGTGGACAACTAGTTATAGGTTACTAACGAGGACAGCTGACTTAATAAACTTAAAACATCAAAATATATTAAAAGTGTTGTAAATATATTTTGAACATACTTTAATATATATGTATATATTGTTATAGGTTCGTGAATCAACAGTGGCCAAGTCTTACTTCCCGACGAAGTAAAAATCTGTGAAAGTGAGTTATAGTCCCACTTTTAAAATCTAATATTTTTGGGATGAGAATACATGCAGGTTTTATAAATGATTTACAAAATAGACACAAGTACGTGAAACTACATTCTATGGTTGAATTATCGAAATCGAATATGCCCCTTTTTATTAAGTCTGGTAATCTAAGAATTAGGGAACAGACACCCTAATTGACGCGAATCCTAAAGATAGATCTATTGGGCCTAACAAACCCCATCCAAAGTACCGGATGCTTTAGTACTTCGAAATTTATATCATATCCGAAGGGTGTCCCGGAATGATGGGGATATTCTTATATATGCATCTTGTTATTGTCGGTTACCAGGTGTTCACCATATGAATGATTTTTATCTCTTTGTATGGGATGTGTATTGAAATATGAAATCTTGTGGTCTATTATTATGATTTGATATATATAGGTTAAACCTATAACTCACCAACATTTGTGTTGACGTTTTAAGCATGTTTATTCTCAGGTGATTATTAAGAGCTTCCGCTGTCGTATACTTAAATAAGGACGAGATTTGGAGTCCATGCTTGTATGATATTGTGTAAAAACTGCATTCAAGAAACTTATTTTGTTGTAACATATTTGTATTGTAAACCATTATGTAATGGTCGTGTGTAAACAGGATATTTTAGATTATCATTATTTGATAATCTACGTAAAGCTTTTTAAACCTTTATTGATGAAATAAAGGTTATGGTTTGTTTTAAAATGAATGCAGTCTTTGAAAAACGTCTCATATAGAGGTCAAAACCTCGCAACGAAATCAATTAATATGGAACGTTTTTAATCAATAAGAACGGGACATTTCATATACGGGTCACGAAACATATTAATTAATTCGAATATTATATATTAAACTATATATGAATTATTGGACTGTTAACTGTGGACTATAGACTGTGGACTAATAATAATGTACAATTAAAATAAATTAAAATATTGATTATAACATATGAAACTAAATAATTCTTCAAGTTCGCCACTTGATTTCATCTTAAACCTCAATTGTATCTTAACGATTACAATCTGCATTCAAACCTATCATGATTCTTGAAAACACCTCGATCGAGAGGATGAACCAGCCGCACTTCATCTACGGAAGAAAAGATGGATGCATATAGTTATGCACCTGAAAAACCCTCGGGAACTGAGTAAACGTTTAAAACGTAGCTGTGCTAATTCCTTTAGTGTTATTATCACCCAAAATAATTTGGTAATCTCTTTCAAATTAGCCAATTTTGTCACAGCTTCAGCAGAGCAACTTCAACCTTTCAGTCGAATAAGTCTTATTATAACTTTGATATATACGATTGGCTTTCCTCATCGTTACCGGAGAACCTTTTATATTCCACCATAATACCATCAACGTTTAATCATTTAAAAACACAATTTTCCTGAAACAACCTCGGTTTGATAACCAACAATCCAGATCTGTTAACTTTGAAAATGCTGACGAAGCAGCTTGTTGTAGATTGCCTTAATGGTCAAAAGTTAATAACAAAGAATGGAACGCTCGATAGAAAATTTGGTACTGAAAAACGGATTGAGCTAACCACAAAGGAGGCCAAGGATAAATACAAGGACCAAACCCCATATTAAAAGAACCCAGATAAATCTGGATCCGATGAAATTTTTAGAGAATATCTTGCTCCAAAGTCATGTTAAAATCTTGCGGAAGGATTTTCTTCATCAACCTTCGAACTTAGAAATTCCCAAAAAAAAAAAAATCATCACAAATATCTTCGATATTTCTAAAGATATATTCATAAATATTCTTGCCCGAAATTATCTATCTCTTCGTTCTATCTGTGTTACATCCTAAAAGAAACTATTTTAGTTTCTATATTCTTTAAAATTCAAGTTAAATTATGAATGATTTCCTAGAGAAATGTTGGGAATTGATGCATGAGTTAGTATAATATAATGCGCTTGGCCAATGTGATTATATTATAGTAAGTCATGCTGAGATTCTAATGAAACATGATAATGGTTCACAGACCTTGCCCTCATCATATGCCATGTTACATAACTCTTTCATTCTACTTAATTTCTAAGCATATCATGGAAATATTTCTTTGATATTTCTGTTCTTCCGTAATTCCAACAGTTTGCTAATAAATCGTGCTATTTCATTTTCTTTCTGAATAGAAGATTTCCTTAAAATCCTTGAAATCAACTATGACTACGTCAAAAGTCAAGACGAATCTTTATTTCTCATTTAACTCTTTTGTGATAGCTTCACTTGTACGCATCACATGATCGAATCATTTTATCTATATTAATCATTAATGATAAAACTCTAATTATCAACTCATATTCGTCATGAAAACATTTTTATTGTTAGCCATGACGACCTCAATCAAATTTCGGGACGAAATTTCTTTAACGGGTAGGTACTGTCATGACCCGAAAAAATTTCGACTAATTTTTAATCAAACTCTCGATACGATTTAATATTTTTGACGCGATAAGAAAAGTCTGTAAGGTTGGGTCTCAAAAAGTTTGAACTGTTTCATATATTCATTTGACTTTCGACCATTCCTGACGATTCACGAACAACTATTTGTAAATGGATACGTATATATATATATATATATATATATATATATATATATATATATATATATATATATATAATAATTTAAAATATTATTTGATTTAACATATGATTTAATTTTAGTAAAATATATGCAAAATAATATGCGATGTAATGAAAACTACTATTATAAATATATAGATATGTGTATATATGTATATATAAATATTTCTTGTAAATATATATAAAATTATATTAAATCTAATTGTTTATAAATATAATATATATTTATCTTAGTAGTTAAACCTTGCTATTTAAAACTGTTTAGCAATGGACACGATTTAATCATTCGGGATAAACTGTCGGTAGGATTTTTTTTCCCAACAAACTATCACGGATGAAATATGGGAGTTTAATTATGAAGTGAATTACTGTTCTTTTTTTTTTTTGTTTTCTTTCTTTCATTTTTCAGAATATTATCCTTTATATGCAATTACATACATGTACATTAAACATACACACACCCTAAGTAATTCACAAAAATTTTTTCTTTCCTTCTTCAAGAACACCCGTCATCTACCACCTTCATCACCATTCTTCGTTTCTTGTTTTGTTTCGATAACTGAATTATCACCATCATCTTGGTACGTTCCTTTCTCTATTTAAACCTATAACTAACACCACCTTTATCACCTAGATAACCACCTTATTGTTATTGCTATATCATCACAACCACACCCATATACACCGCCACCTTTGTGATCTTTTTGATCGACAACAATTTAAACACCACTACTACACTAAACAACCACCTTTACAAATTTGCGTTTCCTTTTTGCCTCTATAAAACGATCACCTCGCCACCTTATCGCCACCTCAACAGATCACTGGCAGACTTTATAACCACCACCACTATTGTAATACCACCCCTATCATCTATACCACAACACCATGAATAAACATCCATTTTTTTTACTACCCTATGCTATTTCTGTTCAGCGAACAACAGACCAAAACCCCTTCCATCGTGACCCACATCCCACATCACCTTTTTGTTTAATTTTATTTCTATTTGACAAGCACTATAGAATCACCTATTATGCTCGTGAAATACTACTTTATTTGTTTCATTTGGCCGACAAATTGGAAAAATTAGTAGGACGTTTGAAAAGGAAAAATAAATAAATATTAGATTGCAAGTTTTCGTTGTCTGTTATGCCTAAACCGAATCTCATTTATACTTAAAGAGGCCAAGTGTGTTTCCCATTTAAGCTTACTTTATTGAGTGGGATTGATAAAGTAATTGTGATGACTTTATGGGATAAAAGGAAACCGATGTAATTATAAAATGATGATGGTGACCTATAAGAAAAAGGCGGATAGAATTTAGTATCCTTAATATCACCCTAGTTGTTAAAATAATTGTGAACCACGTGGGGCTGTCCAAATAAACCAGCAAGGTGATATACTAGATGATGACTAGGTATTAGGGGTTTAAAATATTAAATGGCTAGATAAATTCAAGAACGTACGAGTGCTTCAGTGGTTTGTCGGTCATTTGATTAAACAACAGGTCTTAGGTTCGATCCAGCTTGCAGTCGTTTTTTTTATATTTTAAATAACAACAATTAATCTGCTATTGGACTGGTGCAACATGTTGTCGAGGCCCAGCTTATATTTCCTGTTGGGCCGAGTCTTTCTTAGTTGTTGGGTTTCCTTAAATGACTAATGGACCATTTATTGAGTAGGCCGTGAACTTCCTGTTGTAGGCTGTGAACTTCTGATGTTGGGCCGAATGGGCGAGGTTAATTGAAAACGGCGACGACGGGTTAAGGTAATATAAGGCCAAATTAAAATAGAGAAACAGAATTGGAGTAGATGGTTAGGAGTGTTTTGGGTGAGCAAGATTTGTGGGTTCGAGTCTTGTCGCAGGCAGAGATTTGTTTTAGCCTTTTTAAGGTAGTTATCTTTATCATATTATTATTATTATTATTATTATTATTATTATTATTATTATTATTATTATTATTATTATTATTATTATTATTATTATTATTATTATTATTATTATTATTATTATTATTATTACTATTATTATTACGAAGTATTGATATGTTAAGATTATTATTATCAATAGTGATATTATTAATATTATCATTAATATTCTCATTAAAATTATTATTTTCATTAAAATTAACTTTTTATTAAAAATTACTATTATTAATAAAAGTATCTTTTATTTAAAATTATCATTATTTTTATTATTATCATTATTATCATTTTATGAATATTAACATTACCTCTATGAAAATTTCTATTACTATTAATTTCATGAATAATATTATAATTATTATTGTTATTATTATTATCATCATTATTATTATTATCATTAAAATAATTATTTTCAACAATTTTTATCTAAAGTATACATAAAATAAATATAGCTAAATTATTAATGAAACCATATAACTTACTAAAGTAACAATTAATAATAATAATAAATAAATTGTTCGATTACTATTACGTGTATTAATATATATACCTGATATAGGTTCGTGAATCTGAGACCAACCCTACACTTGTTAAATGTCGTCATATGTATTTTTACTACAAAATACATTTGGTGAGTTTCATTTGCTCCCTTTTTAATTGCTTTTGCAATATATATTTTGGGCTGAGAATACATGCGCTACTTTTATAAATGTTTACGAAATAGACACAAGTACTTAAAAATATATTCTACGTTGAGTTGTACCACTGGCATACTTCCCTGTAGCTTGGTAACTACTATTTACATGTGGTATTGTAAACGCGAATCCTGTTGATAGATCTATCGGGCCTGACAACCCCAACCGGACTGGACGACCAGTATTCAACGGTTGCACAGTACTTCGTTTCGGTGACTACACTTGGTACGGTGTAGTGAGATTTCATAATAAAGGGAATATGCGACGTGATTAAATGTTAAGTATGGTTACCAAGTGCTCAACCACTTAGAATGCTTTACATACACTTGCGAGTGTATTATGTTTATGATTATGAAATCTTGTGGTCTATTAATATATTGAAATAATTGATACGATAAACCTATGAACTCACCAACTTTTTGGTTGACACTTTTAAGCATGTTTATTCTCAGGTACGAATTAAGTCTTCCGTTGTGCATTTGCTCAATTTAAGGACATTACTTGGAGTCAATCATCGCAATGGGACTAAATGTTGATGACTTCGTCCAGGTGGATAAGGACGGGTCATTTCACAATACTACTGCTGCAAAGGGGTGTGCATTTGTTATTACTGTTACTGAAGCCCGAGAAGAAGATGAGGTCATCACGGGTACGTATCTTGTTAATAACTGTTACGCAACTATTTTATTCGATACGGGTGCCGATAAGAGTTACGTGTCTAGTGAATTTTGCACCTTATTCACTGAAAAGCCTCAACCCTTAGAAACTAAACGATTAGTAGAAGTAGCCAATGGGAAGATCATAAAAGTCGATAAAATCTATAAAAACCGCAACCTAATCTTAGCCAACAAAGAATTTAAGATAGACCTTCTGCCGGTCGAGCTAGGAAGTTTTGATGTCGTAGTTGGAATGGATTGGTTACGTCCATTAAAAGCTGCAATCATGTGTTACGATTAAACCGTTCATGTTCCGTTAGGTAATGGAGAGACTCTTATTATCCAGGGTGAAAAGAGTGGTTCCAATCTCAACATTATCTCCTGTATTAAAACCTGCAAATACCTTCTGAAAGGTTATCCAGCTATTCTAGCCCACGTTAAGATGATTGAATTGAAAGAGAAGTGTATTGAAGACGTACCAGTAGTTAAAGACTTTCCCGATGTGTTTCCTGAAGATCTTCCTGGTCTTCTACCTCCTCGACAAGTTGAATTCCAAATTAATTTAGCTCCTGGTGCTGCTCGTATTGCTAAAGCACCATACCGATTAGCACCTTCCGAAATGAAGAAACTTTCCAACCAACTCCAAGAACTATTGGATAAAGGTTTCATTCGTCCAAGCTCGTCCCCATGGGGAGCTCCTATTCTATTCGAAAAAAAGAAAGATGGTACGCTGAGGATGTGTATTGATTACCGCGAACTTAACAAGCTTATTATCAAGAACTGCTATCCATTACCGTGTATTGATGATCTATTTGACCAACTTCAAGGGTCGAGTGTTTATTCAAAGGTTGATCTGAGGTCCGGTTATCACCAACTTAGGGTCAAGGAATCCGATATTCCTAAGACTGCTTTTCATACTCGTTATAGGCACTATTAATTTTGTGTTATGCCTTTTGTCTTAACTAATGCTCCTGCCATATTCATGGATCTTATGAATCGTGTCTGCAGGCCATATCTTGACAAGTTCGTCATTGTTTTCATTGACGACATCTTGATCTACTCAAAGGGTAAGAAAGAACATGAGCAACATTTGCGCATGATTCTTGAACTCTTACGAAAGGAACAACTCTACGCTAAGTTTTCAAAGTGCGAGTTTTGGCTCAAAATCGTACAATTCCTCGGACATGTTGTTGATAGTAATGGAATACATGTCGATCCAGCTAAGATTACCGCTATTCAGAACTGGGAGATACCAAAGACTGCGAAGCATATTCGTCAATTTTTGGGACTTGCCGGTTATTATCGAAGATTCATAAAAGATTTTTCTCTCCTTGCTAAACCCCTTATGAAGTTAACTCACAAAGGGAAGAAGTTTGAGTGGTCCGAAGAACAGGAATCTGCTTTCAAGGTTCTGAAGGAGAAATTGACCACAGCCCCGCTTCTATCTTTACCCGAAGGTTCTGACGATTTTGTTGTTTACTGCGATGCCTCAAAGCAAGGCTTTGGTTGTATTTTAATGCAACGTGAAAAGGTTATTGCCTATGCATCTAGACAGTTGAAGAACATGAGAAGAACTATACCACACATGACCTTGAGTTAGGTGCCGTGGTATTTGCATTAAAGATATGGAGACATTATCTATATGGTACCAAGTTTACGATGTACATTGACCATAAAAGTCTTCGACACATCTTTGATCAGAAACAGCTGAATATGAGGCAAAGCCGATGGCTCGAGTTATTGAACGATTATCACTGTGAGCTGAAATATCATCCTGGGAGGGCAAATGTGGTTGTCGATGCCCTTAGTTGAAAAGACGATGTTAAACGTGTTCGTGCTTTAAACCTGAAAATCAAATTGAATCTTATATCACAAATCTGTGAAGCTCAACTTGAAGCTATTAAACCAACACTTATCGAAGGTGAAGGACCTATCGGTTTCGAGAACCAACTCCAAGTGAAAGCTAATGGTACACGGTACTTTGGTAACAGAATTTGGGTTCCTCGCTTCGGTAATCTCCGTGAACTAGCCTTGGACGAAGCACATAAGACTAGGTATTCTATTCATCCCGGTTCCAGTAAGATGTATCACGATGTGAAGGAATTTTACTGGTGGCCTAACATGAAAGCCGACATTGTTACTTATGTTAGTAAGTGTCTCACTTGTTTGAAAGTCAAGGCTGAACATCAAAAGCCTACTGGTCTATTGACACAACCCGATATCCCGCAGTGGAAGTGGGAATGTATCACTATGGATTTCGTTACTAAGTTGCCTAAGACTTCAAATGGTAACGATACTATTTGGGTCATAGTTGATCGTCTTACTAAATCTGCACATTTCTTACCGATTAAGGAAACCGACAAGATGGAGAAGTTATCACAACTCTATATTAAAGAAATTGTCTCATGTCATGGAGTTCCTATCTCAATCATTTCTGATCGAGACAGTCGATTCGTTTCTAGATTCTGGAAAACTTTGTAATCTGCTCTTGGAACTCAACTCGACATGAGTACAGCCTATCATCCGCAAATCGATGGTCAAAGTGAACGAACTATTTAAACCATGGAAGATATGCTACGTGCTTGTGCAATCGATTTCGGTAAAGGTTGGGATACACATCTACCTCTAGCTGAATTTTCCTACAACAACAGTTATCACTCTAGCATTAAAGCTGCACCTTTTGAAGCTTTATACGGCCGGAAATGTAGATCCCCTTTGTGTTGGGATGAACTCAAGGACAGACATTTAACTGGTCCTAAAATTATTCATGAAACTACCGAAAAGATCGTTCAGATTAAGCAACGATTAGAAACTGCCCGCAGCCGACAAAAGAGCTATGCCGATAGAAAGCAAAAGGATATAGAATTCCAAGTTGGAGATAAAGTCATGTTGAAAGTATCCCCTTGGAAAGGCGTTGTTCGCTTCGGTAAATGAAGTAAACCCAGTCCACGATATGTTGGACCTTTCACGATCACTCAAAGAGTCGGTCCCGTGGCATGCCGATTAGAACTACCAACTGAACTTAGCCAAGTACATTATGTGTTTCATGTCTCGAATCTTAAAAGGTGTCTTGCTGTGACACACTTGTTATTCCTTTGGATGATATCCGCATTGATGAGAAAATGCACTTCGTTGAAGAACCTATAGAAATCATGGAAGGAGAGGTCAAACAAATGCGTAAATGCAACATACCTATCGTTAAAGTCCGTTGAAATTCGCGTAGAGGCCCCGAATATACCTGGGAACGTAAAGACTAAATGATACGGAAATATCCCCATCTCTTCTCAAACGCTGATGAATCCGACAAGTCTACCTAAAACTTCGGGACGAAGTTTCCAATAACGGGGAGGTACTATAACGACCCTCATTTTTCCATTCTATATTTTTCCAATATTAAATGCCCAAACAATATAATTACAACTTAATAATTAAACTTTAATCAATAATTGTTAAGTAATAAGAATTATAAAACATATTAATTAACTTTGTGCAATAATTGACAAGTTAATAAAAGATGTAAATAATAATCTAATTAACTTTCGTGAACAAAATGTAATACTCAATAACTTGTAGCATTTAAAACAATTAAACTAGAACATTAAAGGAGCCCATTTTAACCAAACAAAAGTACAAGGACTAAAACGAAAAAGTTCCAACCCTAACCCTAAACCCTTTGGCTGAAAATTTAAGGGGTAAAATTACCCTTTTGCCCTCCCAAAATCGGCCACCATCACCTCCTCATTAAACCCTAACTTGTTCTCTAAGTACTCCTAACTAAACCCTAATTCTAGATCTTTCTTACCTCACCTATAAATATAGACCTAGGCTAATGCTTTTCATGTACCAAATCATTCTAATAATCCTCTCTCAAAAATCAATCTCTCCCTCTCTCCCTCTCTTAGAATTCTGCCAGGAAACCACCACCACACCACCACCATCTTCAAGTAATCTTCAAGAGATTTTCATCGTGTTCTTCGCGTTCTTTGTGATCTTCAAGGTGTTCTTGATTTACAAAGTGTTTTTGATCTTCATCTTCAAGTCATCTTCATCTTATCTTGTTAATCTTTATCCATCTTCAAGGTATAAAAACTATAAACCTAACTATTTAATTTGCTCATTCAATTCTTGTTTTGATTCATTTCTTGTTCTTGATCTTAATCATTCATGATTATGTTTTAAAAATAAATCTAACATATGTATACATATACATACATGACATATACATACATATTTAAAAAAATGTTAGATCTTAAAAACCCTAAAGATTAACCAAGATTATGTTAATGTTTAAAGGTGGTAACAAAATATATACATACTATATATAGGTACATGCATGCATATATATATATATATATATATATATATATATATATATATATATATATATATATATATATATATATATGTGGCCGAAATTTAAAAAAAAAAAGATTTTTGTTAGATCTTCAAAACCCTAGAGATTTGTAAAAGATTTTGTTAGTGTTTAAAAAGGTAACAAGATATATACATACTAAATATAGATACACCATACATATATGTAAAAAGAAAAATATAGATATATATATATATATACTATATATATACATCGACACATATATATAAATAAAATAAAATAAAATAAAAACTATATATATATATACATATACATATATACATATTAAATACTTAAAACCCTAATTAACCTAACCCTAATTTATTAAACCCTAATAATCATTACCTAATCATTACTTTACTAAACCCTAAACCTAATACTACTTTAATACTATTAAACATTTATTACTTAAATCCTAATCATTTATTTATTATTAAAACTTAACTACTCTAATTAATTAAAACCCTAATACTACTTATAATACTACTTATACACTTATACTACTACTTAACACTTACGCTATTACTAACACATATAATATAATACTTATATTATAATACATATATTATAAAAATTTTGACTACGATTACAATAGTCATTCATGATAACGTGAGGATTACTCGAACGTTAACGCTACTTAAGGCCTAGGGTGATCCTTGGTACCACTATGGGACGCTTGTGGATTTTGAATGCCAAACTTAGATTTTGGTCAAGAAATCCTGGGCCAACCAGTAACAATTGGTCATTCTGGTGACTTGATGGTGGAATAGATGTTTGGGTATGGTGCACAATGTCAAACCCGACTATAGTAATCATACACTCACTTTCACACTTAATAAGTGGTAGACTTATTAAGGACAACTCACTAGTGTTCAACACTAACTTACTAAAAGTGGAATAAATTAATCAATTGGATTGGGTAATTGATTATTCATTATGGCCAAGTGAATAAATTAATGTATCATGAACTAATTAAAACAGGGGTGGATTACATACAAGTGTAATTGGTGTAATTGTTAACAAAGTATTAAAACCTTGGATTACATGCAGTCGATAACCTGGTGTAATTATTAACAAAGTATTAAAACCTTGTTACAGCTCGAGTCCCTAATTAGTTGGAATATTTGACTTCGGGAATAAGGTTAATTTGACGAGCATTTTATAATTATGACCGATGGACTATTATGGACAAAAACCAGATAGGTATCAAAAAAACCATGACAAAGGACAATTAACCCGGGTAACAATTAATTAAAATTAAAACGTCAAACATCATGATTATGGAAGTTTAAATAAGCATAATACTTTTATTTCATATTTCATCGTACCTTTATTTACTGTCATTTTAATTACTGCAATTTACTTTATCGCAATTTAAATTATGTCATTTATATTATCGTCATTTATCTTTACGCTTTATTTAAAATCGACAAACCGGTCATTAAACGGTAAAACCCCCCTTTTATAATAATATTACTATTTATATATATATATATATATATATATATATATATATATATATATATATATATATATATATATATATATATATATATATATATATATATATATATATATATATTTATAAATATAGTTGTTAAAAATATAGTGTACGCAATAAGTAGCTCCCTGTGGAACGAACCGGACTTACTAAAAACTACACTACTCTACGATTAGGTACACTACCTATAGTGTTGTAGTAATGTTTAGGTATATCTCATTCTATATAAATAAATAAAACTTGTGTAAATCGTATAATATTTCGTAGTAAAATAATAACTATTTCGTACACCTCCGCTGCACACATCAAGTTTTTGGCGCCGCTGCCGGGAAAGCGAAGCGAAACGCTATATTCTAAAAAAATATATTAGTTTTTAATCTATTTTTGTAAAAAAAATTATATAAGTTTAAAAATATAAAAAAAGGAAAAAAGAAAAATATAATTCTATATTTTTAAGTATTTAAATTAAAAAAGTTTATATTTTAGAGTTATAAAACTAATAAGTAATATATTTTTTTATAAAACTAATAAGTTTATATTTATATTTTATATAAGTTAAACTCAGAAAAAAAAAATAATTAATATTAAAATTGGGCCGAAGCCTGTCGAAGCCCAACAAAGGCCTGGTACCCGAAGCCATGCGATCGCATGGCCAGACCAAGGAAACCTCATGCAGTTGCATGAGGTGAAAAGACAGTTCTGAAACCTTTGACTATCAGATTAGGGTTACGTTTTTTTATATATAATTATTATTACTTAATTAATTTAGGGTTTTAATTTAAATATTATTAATTTGTATTTAGTTTTATTTATAATTTGTAATATTAATTGTTATTATTATTATTATTAAAAATATAGAATAATATTTTTATAAAAATAAGCAATTGAATCATTTTTTGTATCTTTTTATAAATTGTATATTTTAAACATATAATTCGCAATTTGTATTTTTATCGTTCGTAACTAGTTTTAAGTTATAGTTTTTGCTGTAGTTATTTTATATTTTTAGATTTTTAGGCTTTGCAGTAAAATCCCTTAAGTACTTTTTCTTTAGATTAAGATTCGGGCGCTTTAGAATTTTACGCCGCAGTTTATAAATTTTAGTGCCCTTCTAAGTAATTGCCGATTTTTCTTTTAGAATTACATTTTTAGTACCTTTAGATTTAAGACTTTAGTTGCTACTTTTAAGTTTTAAGTTTTTAGACGCTAAGTTTTAGACGTAAAATTTTAATTTATAAGTTTTAGATTATTTTTTGACTTTTATTTTTCGACGTTTGTTTTTCGACTCTTATTTTTCAACGCGCTTTTTATTTTTCATTTCTACGCTCTAGTTTTTAGGACATAGAATTTTCAAAGTTTTCTTTAAATTTCGACGAAAAATTATTTTAATTGGTTAAATTGATAGACATCCAAAATTTTCTGGTTCGTAGTAATAGTTGGATTTGTTAGTGGCGATTTGTGGGCTTCCGATTTAAAGGGTCCTGGCTACCTGCTGCATCTATTGGCTATTCGAAACGTGGGCAAAATCAGAAATGTCTAGCCAATATTATCGCCGTTGATTTATAGGATATTCTGTGAATGCACCAAGTAAAACGTTCACCAACTTTTATACGTTCACCACCTGTAACTCGATCAAGACATCTAGCCAATATTATCGCCGTTGATTTTTCTTTATAATCATCATCGAACAAGTACTCCAACTCAAATTTTTGATAATCCATCTTTTGAACCCGACTTCAAATTTGAAAACCCGGAGGATATTCAAGGACAATTTCAAGATCCTGAACCACTAATCATTCCTCTTGAACCACAAACCGTTAAATCAGAATCTTCTAGTGATTCGGATTCAAGAATTTCAAATATGGAAATAACGGAACCTCTAAGTATGGAAAATCAAATGAGAGCTACACGCACTGGTCAAGGACATGCCATTACGTGACCAGACATTAATGCGCCAGATTATAAAATCAAAGGACAAATCCTACACATGGTAACTAATCAATGCCAATATAGTGGTACGCCAAAAGAAGATCCAAACGAACATCTTCGAACCTTTAATAGGATTTGTACTCTATTCAAAATCAGAGAAGTTGAGGATGAACAAATCTATCTCATGTAGTTTCCCTAGACTTTAAAGGGAGAAGCCAAAGATTGGTTAGAAATGTTACCTGAAGGAGCGATTGACACATGGGATGTTTTAGTTGAGAAATTTCTTAAAAGATTCTTTCCGGCATCTAAAGCTGTGAGACTTCAAGGAGAAATTGTTACGTTCGCGCAAAAGCCAAATGAAACATTATATGAGGCGTGGACAAGATTCGGAAAATTGTTGAGAGGATGTCCTCAGCACGGTTTAGACACTTATCAAATAGTACAAATATTCTACCAAGGTGTCAACGTTGCTACACGAAAAGACATCGACACAGCAGCTGGTGGTTCCATTATGAAGAAAACTACAACCGAAGCTCACAAAATCATTGATAACACAGCATCCCACTCGCATGAGTGGCACCAAGAAAAAGATATTTTTCGTTCATTTAAAGCGGCTAGAGCTGATTCTAGCCAAGACTTTGATTCCGTTTCCGCAAAAATATATGCTTTTGAGAGACGAATGGAAAAGATGACTAAAGATATTCACGCAATACGAATCAGTTGTGAGCAATGCGATAGACTACACTTAACGAAAGATTGTAATGTTGAACAAACAATGGAACAACGAGAGAATGTTTCCTACATGAACCAAAGGCCGGAAAATAATTATCAAAATAATTATCAACCGCCAAGGCCAAACTTCAATCGAAATCAAAACATTCTTTACAATCCAAATGGACCCAACAATAACCCGTATAACCAACAAGGTCCGAATAACCAACCAACTCAAAACAACACTTTCAATTAACAAAGACCTAGCTTGTATAAACCACCACCACAAACCGAAGAGAAAAAGTCAAATCTAGAAGAAATGATGGCAAAGCTAATGGAATCTCAAACACAATTTATTACATCTCAAACCCAAACAAATGAGAGGTTTGATCAGTCATTAAGAACTCAACAAGCTTCCATTTTGAATCTAGAAAAACACGTAGGTACTCTTGCTAGCATGATGAGTGAGAGGGAACAAGGAAAGCTACCGAGTAATACTGAAGTAAATCCTCGGAATGAGAATGTTAATATGGTGTCAACAAGTTCTAAAAACTTGCACCAGAAGATGGGAAGGTTTTAGATGTTAGTAACAATGAAGAAGTTACAACACCACCACCACCCGAGTATGTAAAGCCAATGGTTGCACCATACATACCACCCATCTCGTTTCCAAGAAAAGGAGTTGAGTATGAGCAAGTGATAGGTAATAAAGTTTGTGATTCCTCTGGAAAGAAGAAGAAGAATAAGAAAGTGCAAGAAATAAAAACTGTAAAAGTAAACCCAGTAAAGACAATTCCACCGAAACCTCCACCCAGGTTGAGTGATCTGGGTGAATTTATTGTTCCTTGTCTACTTAGTGATTGTGTCATGTATGATGCACTAGCAGATTTAGGTGCGAGTGTGAGTGTTATGCCTCTTTCATTATATAAGAGATTAGGAGTAGGTGAGTTAAGTCCAACGAAAATGAGTGTTCGACTCTTTGACCAAACCATTAGGCACCCAGTTTGAATTACTGACAACCTACCCGTTCAAGTGGGTAATTTAACCTTTTTAGTCGAATTTATTGTAATTGACATAGAATAGGACTCAAACATTCCTCTAATTTTAGGTCGACCATTCTTAGCGTCCAATGGGGAATTATTTGATGTAAGAGAGGGTGGAATGACACTTAGTGATGGTGAAAAATCGGCCACCTTTGTGATTCGAAAGTCTAAATCTCCACCAACCAAAACAGTTGAACCAAAAATGATTGGTAAAAACCATATTGTTTTACCCACTCTAACGGTAATGCTTAACAATAATAAAACGCCTAAGTGTGGGGAAAATGAAGTAACGCCTAATGATGACTTGATAACAAAGAACCCCGTTGTATATACGAAATTAAATGACCCCGTTATTAACAGTTCAATGAAGAAACTTATTAAACGGATTAGCGATGCTAGAACCAAGGGGAACTTTAAGTTATGTAACCGGTTAGTATCCAATCTATCGCCTAAAGAAAAGGCGAAACTAGTTGAATTTATGGATATTACACATGTGACGCCCCGTACAAAACCATCGTGTACGATTCGTCAACAACAGGATCTTTACACGGTCAATACTACATGCTGTTTGAAAATCAATTTTGCATTCATAAAAAGATAGCGTTTACAAAAGAGAACGTGACACAGAGGTCGTTACAAAGTCATTATTTGAAAATAATATAAGTTACGAATGCAAGATAAAAGTTCCATGATTGAGACATCTCTAAGTAATGCAGCGGAAATCTAACACAGTAGGTCCATAGCAGCAAGTGTAAAACACCAAGATTGTAAGACCCTAATATTTATTGTACAGAGATGTAAATAGGACACATGAAGTGTGGGTGATATTGTGTAATTAAACAGAAGTCAGAAACTATCCAGCACGTTGTGCGCGCCGCACACACTTAAGGGAGCGCTTCGCGCACCCTTACTGTAGCCGGATTATGTTTCTTTTAATGTGATATTTTAGAAGGGCTATTTGGTAAATTCACTTGGGAACGAGTTAAAGGGCACCAGATCTGTTTGTGGAGTGTCTTAACTCCATTAACACCTACCTTTATCCATTCCACTTAAATTCTAGAGAGAGAAGAGTTCTTGAGTGAGAAAGCTCAAATCCAAGAGGAAGAAGTTGATTTCGGGTCAAGGCGCGTGCGTTAAAGTTGTTCATCTAATCACTAGCTACGTTGTGATTGTGGTGGTATGCTCTAACCTTGATTTCCTTATTTTAATTTGTTTAAGGGTTAGGGTTTGAGTTAGTGATGAACATAAAATCCATATTTGCTGATTTTGGGTGTTCTTGGGTAAGATTGAGTCATGAGGACTCAAAGTTGACTAACCTAGGATTTTGAATTGATAAATGTGTTTATGTGTCTTAATTGGTTAGTTAATTACTAGCACACCTAGTTATTTAGCAAATGGGTGTTGTTTGGGTTTGTTGATGACTCAAAATGGGTTTGTTGGTTTTAAAATGGTCAAAATGTAAATGATTGACCTAGTTGGGAAATATGGGTATGAAATTCCCTTATTGTGTATTAGTTAGTATTGTTGGATCTTAAGCACTAGCTTTTAGTGGTCAATGATGGTCTTGACCTTAAATGGACGGTTTTGGTGAAAATGGGGCATTTAATGCATTTAAGTCATTAAATGCACATGAGTGAATGGTTGGTGTTTAGTCCAACTAGCTTGTGTGTTGATTGAGTACTTATTGTATTAGGTACTTTGCCTTGAAGCTTGCGGAAGTATAAAACATTCACCGAAGGCGTTAAGGTGAGTGGAATAATTATATGCGTATGTATAAAATGTATTTATTTGTATGCTATGGTATGAACCAAAGAGCCGGTAGTGCCATAGTATGTGCGATTTTGCTATGATGTGAACCAAAGAGCCGGTAGCGTCATAGTATGTATGTTGTAGTGTGAACCAAAGAGCTGGTAGCACTACAGCACGAGTTGTTAGAGTGTGAACCAAAGAGTCGGTAGCACTTTAACGCGAGTATGACTCGGGTTGTGATGTGAACCAAAGAGCCGGTAGCATCATAACCGATGCGTATGGTGTGAATCAAAGAGCCGGTAGCACCATAACGCGAGAATGGTTAACCATGGTTGTGTATTGTATGGTAGCATATTGTATTATGTCGATTATATGTTATTGATTACGCTAGTTGCGGTTTGTTGGAGATTATCAACTTTGTACATGAGATGGTATGCTAATTGTATTGCTAGCGTGTATACGGTATATGTGTAAGTGATTGCAAGTAGGTATATTATATATATATGGGTATAATTATTGCATTCACTAAGCTTTGCTTACCCTCTCGTTGTTTATCTTTTTATAGGCTCCAGCGGAGACAAGGGTAAGGGCGTTCGTATGGATTAGAGATCCCGCTTGTTTGTTAGGGGACGCTTTTGGATGTTATAGTCTTTGGAGTTTGACCAAGATTTGGGTAGTTTAACCCCCAAACACCATGCTCATAGTGTCATTTGGAATTTAAACTAGCGTGGTCGAAACTCATATTTTTTGTACGAAACTCGTATTATGGCATATGTGGGCCCGGTTTCATTAAACTTATTTTATTATTGAATCGTGTGAGTTTTAACTATTATAACATGTTGTGAAAAGCGTTTCGTCTAAATATGTCGGGAAGTGGGAGATCTTTAATTGAAAATTGACAAAACCGGACAGAACTGAAATGGGCTTGTGCGCGTCGCGCACCCTAGGGTGCTGTGCGCCGCGCACCCATACTGTATATAAAAAAAAATTTAATTCGCGTGTTCGATTGTATATTGGGTTGGGTTGTTACAAGTGGTATCAGAGCATGGTCTAAGGGATTTAGGTGACTTGAGATAGGTGCCTAGACTTAGACTTTATTGTATATGCGTGTTATGCGGGACTTGTAGGAGACGGGTCGGACCAGGAATTGGTTAGTTCCCAAGGCTAGGTGAACTAACTATGCGCTAATTATTTTGTGTTGTATTTGCAATCATCAAGCGAGATAGACGTTGTACTAGCAAGTTAACGCGACGTGCTTGCGTAACAATGATTAGCTACCATTGTTACGGGTTCAAATCGTGTCAAACAAGCGATGTACGACGATTGTTGAGCAAGATGGGACAGCGTGAGATGTACATATATGCTTCAAGTTACGTATTTTCATTTCATTGTTTAACCTATTTCTGTTTTATAGTATGAAGACAAGAAACGGATCCGAGAACAATGAAGGGGGTACGAGTGAGGATGTCAAGTTTATGGCTAAGATTGAGGCCATTATGCAAAGGCGTCATGCGGTCTTCCTAGAGGATGTTAAGAAGATGTTCTTTGATTCGATTGACGAACAAGTAGTCAATCTAGTCAAGGAACAAGTTAAGATTGTTCTTAAAGAGGATAACGCTGGAAGGCGAGACTTCCACTATAAAAACTTCAAAGATGCTCAACCTCTCACCTTTGAAGGTGAGCGAGACCCACTCAAGAGTGCTCGATGGATCTCCGATATGGAGGGGGCTTTTCGTACTAGTGAGTGCCCTCTCGATAAAAAGACGAGTTTTGGTAGTAGCATGATGAGGGGTGATGCCAAGTTGTGGTGGGACGCGAAAATACGACTTTATGGTGAAGAACAAAGTATGAGTTTGACGTGGGACGGGTTTAAAGAAGAATTTTTCAAGGAGTACCGAACTTCGGACGATCTTTCAAAGCTTAAGGACGAGTTACGTACTTTAAGGCAAGGGTCAATGGATTTGAACACTCTCAAGTCCACTTTCTTATCAAAGACCCAATTTTGCCCGGAGTATGACGGGAATGATCATATGTTGAAAGAAGATTTCTACAGAACCTTGAATGATAACTATTAAGAAAGGATTAGTAGGAATTGTGCGAAGAGTTTTGATGAATTGTTTGATATCGCTAAGGGTTTTGAGTCGCTTGCTCCAAAAAAGAGTGACTTCACCTTTGGCAAACGAAAATTTGAAGCTACTAGCCACTCAAACAAGAAGAGCAAGAGTGTGACTGAGAGCATCAGTAGTGTGAGAAAGGGGGCTTCTAATAGTTTTGGACCCATGTGCTACAATTTTGGTCGACAAGGGCACTTGGCCCGTGATTGTACGAACTCATCTTCCAACAAAATCGTTTGTTTTAATTGTGGTAAAGAAGGGCACAAGAGGCCGGAATGTCCCGATTTGAATAATGACCATGTTAAGAAGTTAGAGAAGGGAGCGGGTACGGCTAGGGGATGAAATTACTTAATGACCAATGATGAGGCCAAGCAATCCAATGAAGTCATCTCAGGTACTTTCATGGTTAACTCTAATCCGGCACGGATACTTTTTGATAGTGGTGCTAATTTGTCCTTTGTGTCGACTCGATTTGTGCCTAAGTTAAATAAACTGCTAGCTAAGTTAAGTCATCCGGTAGAAGTCAAAATAGCGGATGGTAAAACGGTGCTAGGGATTGATGTTTGTAAAAATTGTAATGTTGTATTTGGTACCGAAACTTTTGAAATCGATCTCATTCTGACTACTTTGGGTGATTTTGATATCGTGGTTGGTATGGATTGGCTCGATAATAATAGAGCCGATATTGTATGCCATGAAAAATCTATTTGTGTGAAAACCCCAAGTGGGGGAGAGTTAATTATTCATGGCGATAAGCGGAGAAGACTTGTGCCGATATGCACTTTTGCATGGACACGTCGTTTCCTTGTTAGTGGTGGCATGGCTTTTCTTGCCCATGTTGTTGATACTCGTGATGAGCCACCACCCATTCGTGAAATTCTGGTGGTTAATGAATTCGAAGACATTTTTTCGGATGAGTTACCGGGTGTTCCGGCGAAAAGACAAGTTGAATTTCGCATTGAGTTGGTTCCGGGTGCTACTCCCATTGCTAAAACTCCTTATCGTTTAGCGCCGACGGAAATTCAAGAGTTGTTAAATCAAACCCAAGAGTTACTTGAGAAGGGTTTTATTCGACCGAGTGCTTCGCCATGGGGCGCTCCGATTTTATTCGTGAAGAAGAAGGATGGTAGTATGCGGATGTGCATCGATTATCGGGAGTTGAACAAAGTGACGATCAAGAATCGTTATCCATTGCCTAGGATTGACGATTTGTTTGACCAACTCCAAGGTGCAACGTATTTCTCTAAAATCGACCTACGGTCCGGCTATCACCAAATGAGGGTCCGTGAGGAAGATATTGAGAAAACGGCTTTTCGAACGCGTTATGGGCATTTTGAGTTTGTGGTAATGCCTTTTAGTCTTACGAATGCACCGGCGGCATTCATGGATCTTATGAACCGAGTGTGCCAACCTATGTTGGACAAGTAGGTAATTATGTTCATTGACGACATACTTGTCTATTCGAAGAGTATGAAGGAACATGAACATCATTTTGAAGGTATTTCGTATGCCCAAGAGACATATTAAATTAACGTGGCTAATATGTTTTGATCCAAATCGGGTCATACCCAATAACAAGCTTACCGACACCTTATTCGTATTTGATCTTGGCAATTGGATCGTTGATTAGATACGCGACACTTGAACTTTAGAAAAATGGTTTTCTAAGTGATATTACTTGATGTATATATAAATTTTAGAATAATTTATATGATATGGATTTAATTATTTATAGGTTAAATAATTAATTAATTATGTTACATTTTATAAAATAAGTTTTATAAATAATGTACACATAATAATAAAATCAAAGTTTTATAAAATGTATTTTATAAAATTTAATTTTATAAAATTTAATTTTATAAAATCAAATCTTATAAAATCATTTTATATAAAAATTGGAAGTGGCCTTGGAGTTACAACACACATGCTAGAGATTCCATCTAGTTGGCCATACTTTTTCTTTAATCCATATACATGTTCCTTGACTCCTTGGAACATACACAAGCAATTATACTTCAAAAAACTTCACAAAACACTCTCTTTGAGCTGCTGAATGCTGTGGGTTTTAGAGAGCAAGAAAGGGTTCTAAATTTGGTTTTTGCAAGTTTAATTCAAGTGTTATTAAATCCTAACCAAAGTACAAGGTGTTGGTGGTTAGCTTGGGGTATAACTACTTGAGGTTTCATACTTTTGGAGCTCCATTCATCATCGTCATCTTCATCACTTATCAACAAGCTTGGAGTAGGTATAAACTCTTTTCTTGCTTGTAGTTTGTAAGTATGTTTCACAACTTGATCCTAATTGGGATTTAACTTTAATTGGTTAAAGTATAACAAGTTCTAAAATGGTAATACTTACATGCTTCCGCTCTATTTGTTAATAAAATGTTTTAAGTATATTGAAACTTGTTAAATCCCAACAATGGTATCTAGAGCCGAAGTTGATGGAATATGCTTCGAGATGGTTATTAAACTCACTATATATTTTGCATTTTATGTACATGCATGAAAGTAAAATGCAAAAATTAATAGTTTTGGGTGGGTTTCCTTTTTGGCCGAATTTCATAGGGTCCCAAAATGGGTTTTAGGTTGTTCCATGTTGTTCATATTTGGTTGTATGATAATGTTCACAATCTAAGCCTTGACCTTGTGTTTGGTTGAATGTATGGTTGATTTAATTCATTCATTTGGTTTGTAATAATATTTATTCAATTGATTTGTAATAATATTATTTTGGTTATGTAATTTATTTTATATTTGGTATGTAAAATAGATTAGGTTGTATTTCATTTTCTAGACAAAATGTATTAGGATATATATTTTGTAAAAAGATGGAGATACAAAATGAAGACTTGGAAGAACACAAGAAGAAGCATTTGGATGCAAGATTAAGTGGGAGATTTAAAATCTCCTACTTTGTGTTATTACCCCTTAACCGTGGCATTTGTTTTCGGCTAAATAAATGTCTACCAAATTGGCTTGATTGTGAACATATTTGTTTTGCATGCATGGTTGTTTATTGTGTTTGTATGTTTAGTTGCTACAAGTAAATCACAAGTTAACAACAAGTAAAATGACAATTTAATTGGTTAAATTAGACGTTATTAACGACATGCAAAACGACAATTTAATTGGTTAAATTAAAAGTGGCAAAAGGACATTGATAAACGGTTATTAAGAACATGAAAAGGATCATATATATAAAATGTTTTATATCAAGTAATTGGCTTAATTACAAGACATGAAAATGGATTTCAAATGAACCATACACTAAATGCATGTTGGTGTATGGCATAAAAGTTTTCTCAAACTAGAATTAATGGAAACTTAAAATCCCTTATTAACAAGGTAAACAAGTTAAACGCCATCCTTATGTGTGACACTTAAAAATAATTAGGGAACTCATAATGGGATAAAGGTCACCTAACCGTTATGAGCAAACTAATATGATTAAGGTGAATTTCGCACACTTGTGGGATAAATGTCAACTAACCACTTGTATGTTAAATTTACACGTTTACACAAGTAGGACGACTTGATTTGGGAATCATGAACTTAGGGTCACCGAGGCATGAGGAACAAATAGGCGTTGATGGAATAAATATGCCATGCAAAAGGATTGCATGATTCCATAACTTAGAAGTTGTAAAAGGATTGCAATTGTCATATAATGACTACCTAGCTAAATCAAATGACAGGATAAAGGTCACCTAACCGAAATTTGGTTTACCGTTGGATTCTAAAATTTAATAAATATCAATTGGATTTAAAGGGTGTTGATTGTTAAATTAAAACTAATACTTAAACAACTTTGTTAAATTTTGTAGATGGCCGTCAATAACAACAACATTCCAAACGCACCAATTAACTTTAACAACCTATCGTTGAGGTCAATCCTCGAAAAGGAAAAACTCAACCATACGAACTTCATGGATTGGTTTCGCAATCTAAGAATTGTCCTCAAACTAGAGGATAGGGCGTATGTGTTGGAAGACCCCATTCCCGATCAACCCGACGAGGATGATACGGAAGGCATGACTTATTGGGATAAGTATTGCACCGATTCGGTGCAAGTCGCTTGCCTTATGCTTGGGACTATGATACCCGAACTCCAAAAGGACTTCGAGCATCATAGTGCATATGACATGATCACACAATTGAAGGAGATGTTCCTTCAACAAGCTCGTGTCAAGCACTTCGAAACAGTTCGAGTGCTTCATGCATGTCGGATGGATGACTCCTAATCCGTTTCATCTTATGTCCTTAAGATGAAATGCCTAATTGATCGAGCGAACCGTCTAAATTGTAACGTGTGTAATGAATTAGCCACGGATCTTATCCTTAATTCTTTGTCAAAAAGGTTTGACACATTCGTATTGAATTACAATATGAATGGTTGGGATAAGAGCATTGGCGAATTACACGCCATGCTTAAGACGGCCGAAGCAAGCATGGATAAAAGGGCTTCACCCATGTTTATGATCAATGAAGGCGGGTCCAAAACCAATAACACTTCTAAGCCAAAGGTGGCTAAGAGGAAAGGACCCGCCTACCAAGGTAAGGGCAATGAAAAGGGGAAGATGGTTACCCCAACCAATAATAACAAGAAGCAAAAGGTTGCTGGTAAAGCAAATCCCAAAGAGGATCCGTGCTTTAGTTGCAGTGAGATGGATCACTGGAAACGCAACTGCCCGATCTACCTTAAGGAGTTGAAATAAAAGAGGGATACAGGGCAAACCTCAGGTAATGTATATATGGTATACATTGAGCTTAGTATTACTTCTTCTAATTCATGGGTATTAGACACAGGATGTGGAACTCATATTTGCAATTCTTTGCAGGGGTTTAAAAGAAGTAAACAAGGAGCGGGAACAACAAGTCTCTTCATGGGAAATGGTGCAAAGGTGTACGTAGAAGCTCAAGGAGACTTTGTTTTAAAGCTACAAACTGGGTTAGATCTTGTTTTGAAAAATGTTTTGTATGCTCCTGATTTGACTCGAAACATTATTTCTATTTCCCGTTTAAGACAATGTGGTTTTGATTTCAATTTCATTGATGATGATATCCATGTTTCTTTAGATAATGTGTTCTATTTTAAGGTTTCGCCTTCGAATGGTATTTATGAATTGGTTCATGATGACTCATCATACAATAGCTCAATGTTCCATGCAAACACCAAGAAACTCAAAAGGGATTTGAGTGATTCCTACTTATGGCATTGTCGCCTTGGTCACATAAACAAGAATCGAATGCATACAGTTCAAAAGAATGGACTTTTGAAATCAAATGAACTAGACTCGTTTGATGTATGTGAATCTTGTTTACAAGGCAAAATGACTAAAGCACCTTTCAAAGGGACCTATGAAAGGGCTAAAGACTTATTGGGATTAATACGGGACCCTTTAAGCCCATGACTAGGAATGGTGAAAGATACTTCGTTACTTTCATTGATGACTTCAGTCGTTTCGGATATGTCTACCTGTTAAGACATAAGGATGAAATTTTTGAAGCATTCAAGGAATATCAAAACGAAGTACAAAATCAACTCAATAAGACAATCAAGGTACTTTGTACCGATAGAGGAGGTGAATACCTAAGCGATGCTTTTCAAGATCATCTTAAAAGTTGTGGGATTATCTCACAACTCACTCCTCCTGGAACACCCCAACTTAATGGAGTTTTCGAAAGGAGGAGCCGAACCCTAATGGATATGGTTCAGTCTATGATGGCTAGAAGCTCGTTACCTCTATCATTTTGGGGTTATTGTCTAAGCTCCGTGGCTCGTATTCTAAATATGGCCCCAACCAAGAAAGTGGAACGAACTCCTCATGAGATATGGTTTGGAAAACCTCCATCTCTGTCATACTTAAAGGTATGGGGATGTGAAGCTTATCCTAAGCGACAATTGGTTGACACTAGCACTCACCATGAAAATGTTGAGAATGATCAAATGGATTATCAAAGTGTACAAGATGTTCGTAGATCTGGTAGGATTAGTAATCCTTCTTCGAGATATGGGTTTCTCATGGACGGTTGCTATGTGGTTGATTTGGATGAACCACCAAACTACCAAGATGCTTTATCAAGGATTGATAAAGATAAATGGTAGGAAGCCATGAACACTGAGATGCAATCCATGTATGACAACCAAGTTTGGGAACTTGTTGCACAACCTACTGGCTCAAGGCTAGTTGATTGTAAATGGCTTTTCAAAGTGAAAACCAACATACATGGAAACTTGGATACATTTAAAGCTAGACTTGTTGCAAAAGGTTTCACTCAAACTCAAGGAGTTGACTATGATGAAACTTTTTCGCCTGTGGCAATGCTAAAGTCTATTAGGATATTACTTGCCATTGCTGCTCATTATGATTATGAAATATGGCAAATGGATGTCAAGACCACTTTCCTAAATGGACATCTTGAGGAAGATGTCTGTATGGTTCAGCCTGAAGATTTTGTTGATCTGAAATATCCTAAAAAGGTATGCAAGTTAAAGAAGTTAATCTACGGATTGAAACAAGCATCTAGAATGTGGAATCATCGTTTTAATGAGGAGGCCAAGAAATTTGGCTTCATTAAAAATGGTGATGAAGCTTGTGTATACAAGAAAGCTAGTGGGAGCACTATCATGTTCCTTGTACTATGTGTGGATGATATATTGTTATTTGGAAATGATATTCCGGCAATGCAAGGTGTTAAAACTTGGCTAAGTAAATGCTTCTCCATTAAGGATCTTAGAGAAGCACAATACATTTTGGGGATTGGGATCTACAGGGATAGATCTAAGAAACTGATAGGTTTGAATCAAAGTGCATACATTAAAAAGATCTTGAAAAGGTTCAAGATGGAGAACTCTAAGAAAGTTTTGGTACCTATTCAAAGAGGAACGCTTCTCAGTTCATCTCAGTGCCCTACCACAAAAGATGAACAAGAGAGAATGAAGAAAGTCTCGTACGCATCTGCTATTGGGTCAATCATGTATGCAATGATATGTACTAGACTGGATGTGTCATGCGCTCTTAGCTTGACAAGTAGATACCAGAATAACCCAGGAAGCAGTCATTGGATTGCTGTTAAAAGTATATTGAAATACCTTAGGAGGACTAAGGATATGTTTCTAATATATGGGTCTGGTGAGGAGGAACTCGCTGTAAAAGGTTACGTGGATGCGAGTTTCTAAACTGATCGAGATGATTCTCGATCACAGTCCGGTTATGTCTTCACGTTAAATGGAGGTGCGGTCTCTTGGAAGAGTTCAAAACAGGATGTTGTTGCCTTATCCACTACAAAGTCAGAGTACATTGCCGCCTCATTGGCAGCTCAGGAAGCTGCATGGATGAAGAAATTCATTGACGACTTAGGAGTTGTCCCTTCCATTTAGGACCCTCTTGAGATCTTTTGTGACAACGAGGGAGCGATTGCTCAAATCAAGGAACCTCATGCTCACCAAAAGACCCGTCACATTGAGCGAAGATTCAACTACATAAGGGATGAAGTTGAAAAAGGAAAGATATGTATTCGCAAAGTTTATACAGATCTTAATATAGCGGATCCAAACATCAAGGGCATGTTAGTGCATTAGGGCTTCGATATTCTAGTGATTGGTTATGATCTGTTTTATGTATTGTAACGGAATGAAATGGTTCAAACTCATTAATATAATTATGGTGTTACTTCATTTTGAGTTAAGTTCCTATTTTGCATATTTTATCCATGAATAAGCTATTATTCTAAATTCCGTAGTCGATCACATTTATGGGAACAAGTGTGAGGTTTAGACTATTATGAACTTGGATTGGTATACATTCATAGGCTGAATGTGGAGCAAGGTTGCAACCAAATTTCATAGATATTTGTGGGATACAAATATTGGAAGACCCGCTCTCAAGATTTACTGAATGGAGCCTTTGTGGTTGATCACATGTAATCTTGAGTAAAGGCGAATATCATTGTATCCTCTGACTTGAGATACATATTGGGTTCGGATATTCACTAAGTATTGTGCCTTGATTCTTTCCTTCGCTATTCTGAAATATGGTAGTTCATAAGGAAGAGCTCAGGTGTGATACAAAGAATATATCTAGGACGTATGTAGTTATAACAACCCTCATTTTTCCTTCATGAATTGACAGAAATGCCCTAGAGTTCATTGTTTGATTGTATTTTATAATTAGGGTTGTTATTCGAATATAATAAATAAAGTAATTAATACTAAAACCCTACTATAATTTAAAACCCTAAACCTAACCCTGTGCATTAAACGCTAAACCCTAATACCATTTAATATTTCATATGAAATCCTAACCCTAATACTAAATAAATAAAATAAACAATATGTCATAAATTAAATGTGACATTTATATGAACCTAAAATTTATGAGAACTAAGTAAAAATTTTATAAAGACATGGGCTAATCAGTAAATTAATAAATAAAATGTATTATAAATAAATGTAACCTTAATATTAATAAAAAAAATAATATATAAAATATATAAATAAATATTTATGGCCGAGAAAAAAAAAGCTAGGACTAATAAAAATAGGATTAAAGGAATAAAAATTATAAACTTGATCATTAAGCAATTTATCCTAGTTTAATTCCTAAGTCAAGAATCATAATTAATCTCAAACTCTCTTATCCTAATCTTGATCCAACACTTGTTCATCCCTATATAAAGCTCATGATAATTCCTTAAGTGCATCATAAAATAACCCACGAATTTCCATTCATTAGTCTGCTAGTTGACAGGTTTTAGCAGTCTTTTCCTTCACCTGCAATGACTACAAACAGTCCTAAAAGTCCTCATGTTTCCTGCTACAAAGTCATGATCATAACAGCCCATCAAGTCGACTTGCTGCTGCGTTTTCTTGCTATTTCTGCCGCCAACTTACAGCAGCTTTTTGCTGCTATTTTTACCCAAAACAGGCTGCTCAGTTGCAGCTGTGAACCGCCACCAAAGCACCCACTTTCCCGCTACTTTTCTGCTATTTTTCACCAACCAAAACAGCCCCAGAAATTGCCTTTTTGCTCCTGTTTTGCTGCTGTTTTTCTGTCCGAAAAACAACCCCGTAAAACAGCTCGGTTGCTGTTGCCGCTGCTGTTTCCTTGTTGAGCTTCGACACCCGCAAACACTCGATCATCTTTCTTTCATTGTTTAAACCGAAGGTATAAACCTTTACCCAAACTTTTGATTAATACTTAAAGTATTTATACTATGTTTTAATTGAGAATTAAAAGAAATATGTATGTATATATTTGTAAAACAAAACTGAGATGTTGAAACGATAACGATGAAGATATATAATTTAATTAGATGTTACGTATTAAGTCCCTAGATTATAAACTGACTTACAAATTAATTCAAATAATATGTTCTGTATGTATGTGTACATAATAATCCATTAGAGTTTTATTTATACTTTATAAATTTATAAATTTACACTTCTACAACCTGCGTGATTTAGTAGGTTCTTAATAATATATATTAAATTTATATAACTAGAACACTATGCGACTTACTAATATATTTATTTATTATATTTAATAATTACGATATGAATTTAAAACTTTATCATGAGGATATAAACTAGTAACATGAAAGTATATGTAGATAATAATGTTTAAGATAAATTTTAATATATATACACTAGTAATATGTAATAAAGGTTATGTTATATGTATATGGTAAATACAGAAAGAAAATAATATATGTATATGTATATATATAATTGATAATTATAAAAGTTGATAAGTAGTTGTATGTAATATATGTACCATCTTTACATTTATGTATATGTAACATATATATAATAAATACATATAATATAGATATAAACATATACATGTAATATAAGGTTAAGAATATATATGTATGTACCATGTAGGTGTATATAATATATATGTAACACATGTATAACTATATGTATATGTACAAAACATGATAAGATTACATAATGAAAGGATTATTAGAGTAATAATACTATTACTATAACTTATAAACCTATCTATATGGTAACACTTTAATTACACTAAGTATATATATATATATATATATATATATATATATATATATATATATATATATATATATATATATATAATAAGTACATTAATAATTTGTTAGGAATTATAACCCGAACTTCTTAAACTAGAAGCTTACTATAAGTGGAAGCTTTCTATAAATAGTAGGTTTCCGAAATTAGAAACTTTTGAGAAATAGTAACTTTTCTCGAAAGCCGTCACTGTTAATATAGTTTGCTATATTAATAAACAAACTTTATATCTGTTAGACATTAACTAATTAAACATTACATCTCTAGATTGAGATCTCCGATTACATACTCCGTTCATACTACTTGCGTGGAATTTCTTGCTTGCTACTAAGGTGAACTTCATAGCCCCTCTTTTTACTATTTCTTAACTGTTTTATAACTTTGGGGTGAGATACATGCTTGCTTTTAAAACTGTTTTACGCTTAGACACGAGTACTCAAACTTTATTTTGATTAGTTCAAACTGTTGCTAACATGCTTTGATTCATGCTAAATCCCTACCATGATATCGTTAATTGATACGTATAAAGGCAAGCTTAGTTATTGTGAATAGTGATATTGAGGGTGACGTCTCTATCCGGATGACCGTTGGTCAATGGATACATAATAATGATACACGACACAAACGTGATGTGTTTAGGGTAACTTATGGTTAGTATCGATATCATATACACCAGTACTACTACCGAACTGATTAAACTGCTTATTTAAATCTTGTGGTCTAAAACTTGTTATAATTATTAAACCTATGTTGTTCACTCAACCATTTTGGTTGACACTTTAAGCATGTTTTGTCTCAGGTACTTAGATATTTTGCTTCCGCTGTAGAATTCTGCTGTTACTTAGAAGCCAAGCCAAGCACTGGGACCAGAGTTAACATCCGCGTCAATGGTGATTTTGGCGGGGTGTTATAGTTGGTATCAGAGCTCTGGTTATAGGGAACTAGGTTACATTAGTGTGACTAACATTAATAGTTAGGATGCATTAGTGAGTCTAGTCTATAACCGAGTTGTTCATTTGCATTGATTATTTGCATTACATTCTAGATTATGTGCATTAAGTTCACTTATATTTGTTATGCCTAGTACTCCTAAACCATTCAAATCTTTAGAAACACTTTGCTATAGGAACTATACTTACACGTCTGACTCTTAGAATAAGAGCCATGACTTACATGTATTCCAACAATAGAATGCCATACCTATCTCATTATGTAATTTAGGAGAGCCAAGGCTTGTTATAGAGAACCAGGATTGCATTCTAGGTGTGCCTTATGTGGGTGCCTTAGCAATCTTTAGGTCTATAACCTTTCCGGCCTTAGTTTTAAGCACTTTCGCTTAATCTTTATAATGCTATTTCATCTTACTACCTGCTTTTACCTCTGTTGATATTCGGTATCCTTTCCTAAGGATATCAAGCCAAATCCTATCATCTTACCTGATTCCGACTCTAAAGGATCGGTTAGTATATGATTGTTATCATATCCATACATATCTTATGACCTAACTTCGCCATTATGATTCAAAGTTTTCTTTGACTCACGCGAAGGGATGTCACTCATGACTTAATATTCCAACGTCAACTATCTAAGTTTGATCACATGTCCTGACCTTAAGGGGTGATTTCGAAGTGGAAGTATGAATTAGTGAAATATAATGACGCTTGGCCGGTGTGATTATATTACGGTAATTCATATAGAAATTCCAATATCATGACATATGGAATAGAAAGTGAATCAAAGAAAAATTTCCAAGCCATTCATTCAAAAATCTCAATGTTATTACATGAAGGGTAATTGTCATCTGATATATACGAAGAGATTGTTATGATCAAACTATCTATCTCATACCCATGATAGATTAACAAATTCTCCTATGCCATAAAAGTTGTAAAACTTTGCATTCTTTCTTTCTTAAACAACTTATCTCTTGGACGCTTAATTATCACATCCCCGCTAGAAGGAAGGATGCATGATCTTAAGTGACCTGAAGTGACACCCCCAAAACTTCTTTGGAGCATGCCTCCTATTATCTGCAATTACTCTCCTAGTGTAGATCTTCATAAACCCATTAGGAAACCCGTCGAACATAAGCGACAACCACTCGCAATATTTTTATTTGAATATTCAAACTAAGATAAACACCACATTCACTATCACGTTCTCATACTCACCATTCATATCTCACTTGTCAGCAACAGCTTCACACATAAACATTTTGAATTCCGAGAACATATGTCCTAATAATAGTCAACAGCAGTATTTAAATACAATAGATTCCATTACCCCACAACATTTTTGCTTAAAAATAGCCCGAAATTTTCAAAATTTCTTCACCCAATCTTCATCGATCTTTTCCCAACTCGTAACCTCCGAAATATAAAAATTTTATTTACCAAATTTTCACATACACTATTTTACTGTGCGATCCTCTAGAGATTTTATAAAATAAATTCGTTTACTGCCACCCTTGCAAATTTTATAAACCGTTTATGTTTATATAATAAAATAAACAAAATTTACCTTTACTAGTACATATAGAATTATACTTTGACTTTTATAAATCAATTCTTTTAATCAAAAGATATTTTACGTAAAATAGTACATGTTGTACATAACTCTAGTTTTACTAAGAACTTCGCTTCCTTTTTATTGTCACCTTAAACGACTCGAACTTCTATAAAATTTTCATCACCCGGTTATATAAAATTTTTCGTATTATTTGCAATCACAATTCCTCTTGCCCTTCGAATCTTACCATTGAGTTCATCATTCGAAACTCTATGTTCTCTGTAACTTTTCCCTCGAGAAGATATTACTTCTGATAATTTCATGGCTAAACCACAACACACTCGTAAATATCAATTCTATAATTAAATATTTTGTGGCAAATGCAATCATTTTCGGAAGTTTCCTCACCCGGTGTGAACTATTCTATGTAGCCAGTGATTCATATTTCTTCTCATCCGCACTTAACTCATAAGTGAATGATAGATTGACTCGCCATTTGAGCGAGAACGTCTTTCTCATTAAGAGATCACACATTTTCGTGCGGTTTCATATCAGAAATATAACCTATTATCCTCGCTATCCTCTCTAAAGGAGTTACCTTAAACGTTTATGATGTTTATGTGTTTACTCTAAACTAGTTACAACTAGATGTGATCCTAGACAAATTTCGACCTCTGTTTCAACATATAGTTAAAATCATGATCATAAGGAGCTTTCTGTAAGGATAAGTTCGTATGTATTATAATATATTGAATGATATCTTTCATTAATCACTCGTACCATTCTGTGGGCATTTTAGTAATCATGGCTTGCTTTGCATATAAGCCTGATTAGTGACTTCTCAGCTGGAATCTCGTTTCGTTTATTCACATTAGACATTTCTTGAAAACCAAAGGTATCATGAAGTTGGTACCATCCCCTAACAAACACAAGTAATGCATCAAATTACATGGCTGTAATCTCCAAGTACTTCTCTCTGATTGTCTGTCCTAATGGCGACATAAACGCTCAAGGTTTTAAATAAACTTAGTAATGTTTGTTGCACATTTCAGGTGTCCAACTTACTGAAATGCTTGTAACATCATCATCCCTTTTGAGAAAACCTAGCCAGATGACACTCTTGGTATCCCTTTGGATTACCTCCGCCTTGATAATAAGATGCATTTCAAAGAAGAACCTGTAAAAGTTAAGGGTCATAAAGATTCAAATGCTTGAAACAGGACAACAATTCCTATTGCCAAAAATCCAATGTAATTCACGTAGAGGCCCCCGAGTATACCTGGGAACGTGAAGACCGGATGAAACAGAAATATCCACATCTATTTTCAACCGTTGATGTATCTGAGAAGTCTTCCTGAACATTCGGGACGAAATTTAAATTAACGAGGAGGTACTATAACAACCCTCATTTTTCCTTCATGAATTGACAGAAATGCCCTAGAGTTCATTGTTTGATTGTATTTTATAATTAGGGTTGTTATCCGAATATAATAAATAAAGTAATTAATACTAAAACCCTACTATAATTTAAAACCCTAAACCTAACCCTATGCATTAAACGCTAAACCCTAATACCATTTAATATTTCATATGAAATCCTAACCCTAATACTAAATAAATAAAATAAACAATATGTCATAAATTAAATGTGACATTTATATGAACCTAAAATTTATGAGAACTAAGTAAAAATTTATAAAGACATGGGCTAATCAGTAAATTAATAAATAAAATGTATTATAAATAAATGTAACCTTAATATTAATAAAAAAATAATATATAAAATATATAAATAAATATTTATGGCCGAGAAAAAAAAGCTAGGACTAATAAAAATAGGATTAAAGGAATAAAAATTATAAACTTGATCATTAAGCAATTTATCCTAGTTTAATTCCTAAGTCAAGAATCATAATTAATCTCAAACTCTCTTATCCTAATCTTGATCCAACACTTGTTCATCCCTATATAAAGCTCATGATAATTCCTTAAGTGCATCATAAAATAACCCACGAATTTCCATTCATTAGTCTGCTAGTCGACAGGTTTTGGCAGTCTTTTCCTTCACCTGCAATGACTACAAACAGTCCCAAAAGTCCTCCTGTTTCCTGCTGCAAAGTCATGATCATAACAGCCCATCAAGTAGACTTGCTGCTGCGTTTTCTTGCTATTTCTGCCGCCAACTTACAGCAGCTTTTTGCTGCTATTTTTGCCCAAAACAGGCTGCTCAGTTGTAGCTGTGAACCGCCACCAAAGCACCCACTTTCCCGCTACTTTTCTGCTATTTTTTGCCAACCAAAACAGCCCCAGAAATTGCCTTTTTGCTCCTGTTTTGCTGCTGTTTTTCTGTCCGCAAAACAACCCCGTTAAATAGCTCGGTTGCTGTTGCCGCTGCTGTTTCCTTGTTGAGCTTCGACACCCACAAACACTTGATCATCTTTCTTTCGTTGTTTAAACCGAAGGTATAAACCTTTACCCAAACTTTTGATTAATACTTAAAGTATTTATACTATGTTATAATTGAGAATTAAAAGAAATATGTATGTATTTATTTGTAAAACAAAACTGAGATGTTGAAACGATAACGATGAAGATATATAATTTAATGGGATGTTACATATTAAGTCCCTAGATTATAAACTGACTTACAAATTAATTCAAATAATATGTTCTGTATGTATGTGTACAAAGTAATCCATTAGAGTTTTATTTATACTTTATAAATTTACACTTCTACAACCTGCGTGATTTAGTAGTTTCTAAATAATATATATTAAATTTATATAACTAGAACACTATGCAACTTACTAATATATTTATTTATTATATTTAATAATTACGATATGAATTTAAAACTTGATCATGAGGATATAAACTAGTAACATGAAAGTATATGTAGATAATGATGTTTAAGATAAATTTTAATATATATACACTAGTAATATGTAATAAAGGTTATGTTATATGTATATGGTAAATACAGAAAGAAAATAATATATGTATATGTATATATATAATTGATAATTATAAAAGTTGATAAGTAGTTGTATGTAATATATGTACCATCTTTACATTTATGTATATGTAACATATATATAATAAATACATATAATATAGATATAAACATATACATGTAATATAAGGTTAAGAATATATATGTATGTACCATGTAGGTGTATATAATATATATGTAACACATGTATAACTATATGTATATGTACAAAACATGATAAGATTACATAATGAAAGGATTATTAGAGTAATAATACTATTACTATAACTTATAAACCTATCTACATGGTAACACTTTAATTACACTAAGTATATTATCACCTATATATATATATATATATATATATATATATATATATATATATATATATATATATATATATATATATATATATATATAATAAGTACATTAATAATTTGTTAGGAATTATAACCCGAACTTCTTAAACTAGAAGCTTACTATAAGTGGAAGCTTTCCATAAATAGTAGGTTTCCGAAATTAGAAACTTTTGAGAAATAGTAACTTTTCTCGAAAGCCGTCACTGTTAATATAGTTTGCTATATTAATAAACAAACTTTATGTCTGTTAGACATTAACTAATTAAACATTACATCTCTAGGTTGAGATCTCCGATTACATACTCCGTTCATACTACTTGCGTGGAATTTCTTGCTTGCTACTAAGGTGAACTTCATAGCCCCTCTTTTTACTATTTCTTAACTGTTTTATAACTTTGGGGTGAGACACATGCTTGCTTTTAAACTGTTTTACACTTAGACACGAGTACTCAAACTTTATTTTGATTAGTTCAAACTATTGCTAACATGCTTTGATTCATGCTAAATCCCTACCATGATATCGTTAATTGCTAGGTATAAAGGCAAGCTTAGTTATTGTGAATAGCGATATTGAGGGTGACGTCTCTATCCGGATGACCGTTAGTCAATGGATACATAATAATGATACACGACACGAACGTGATGTGTTTAGGGTAACTTATGGTTAGTATCGACATCATATACACCAGCACTACTACCGAACTGATTAAACCGCTTATTTAAATCTTGTGGTCTAAAAATTGTTATAATTATTAAACCTATGTTGTTCACTCAAGCATTTTGGTTGACACTTTAAGCATGTTTTGTCTCAGGTACTTAGATATTTTGCTTCCGCTGTAGAATTCTGCTGTTACATAGAAGCCAAGCCAAGCATTGGGACCAGAGTTAACATCCGCGTCAATGGCGATTTTTGCAGGGTGTTACAGTAGTCAAGATGGAATTTGTCCCTCTTATTCGTTGAGAGTCAGATGTCTAAGGCCTGACAAAGTTGAATCTAGAAGAGAGTGATCACTCTGTATCTCTTGGATTTAACATGACATCTAGGATGAAAGGATAAATGAAAGATTCACCTAATCATATTCGAGATGGGAACTTGAAAGGGATGATGTTATTGAATGGCACAAAGTCATAACATATTGGGGTGATGGACGGTCGTTAGGTGGTATCCATCACTTGCATTAATTTCTTATGTTTTTCGTGCAAGTGGGAGATTGAAGGTATTTCGTATGCCCGAGAGACATATTAAATTAACGTGGCTAATATGTTTTGATCCAAGTCGGGTCATACCCAATAACAAGCTTACCGACACCTTATTCATATTTGATCTTGGCGATTGGATCGTTGATTAGATACGCGACACTTGAACTTTAGAAAAATGGTTTTCTAAATGATATTACTTGATGTATATATAAATTATGGAATAATTTATATGATATGGATTTAATTATTTATAGGTTAAATAATTAATTAATTATGTTACATTTTATAAAATAAGTTTTATAAATAATGTACACATAATAATAAAATGAAAGTTTTATAAAATGTATTTTATAAAATTTAATTTTATAAAATCAAATCTTATAAAACCATTTTATATAAAAATTGGAAGTGGCCTTGGAGTTACAACACACATGCTAGAGATTTCATCTAGTTGGCCATACTTTTCCTTTAATGCATATACATGTTCCTTGAGTCCTTGGAACATACACAAGCAATTATGCTTAAAAAAACTGCACAAAACACTCTCTTTGAGCTGCTGAATGCCGTGGGTTTTAGAGAGCAAGAAAGGGTTCTAAATTTAGTTTTTGCAAGTTTAATTCAAGTGTTATTAAATCCTAACCAAAGTACAAGGTGTTGGTGGTTAGCTTGGGGTATAACTACTTGAGGTTTCATACTTTTGTTGCTCCATTCATCATCATCATCTTCATCACTTATCAAAAAGCTTGGAGTAGGTATAAACTCTTTTCTTGCTTGTAGTTTGTAAGTATGTTTCACAACTTGATCCTAATTGGGATTTAGCTTTAATTGGTTAAAGTATAACAAGTTCTAAAATGGTAATACTTGCATGCTTCCGCTCTATTTGTTAATAAAATGTTTTAAGTATATTGAAACTTGTTAAATCCCAACACATTTGCGGAGTGTGTTAAAGACGTTGCGGAAGGAGAAGTTGTATGCTAAATTCTCCAAATGTGAATTTTGGCTAAGGGAAGTTCAATTCCTTAGCCACATTGTGAACAAAGATGGTATTCAAGTAGATCCGGGGAAGATAGAGACGGTGAAGAGTTGGGGACGACCGACTACGCCTACAGAAATCCGAAGTTTTCTCGGATTGGTCGGTTATTATCGTCGGTTTATCCAAGACTTTTCTAAGATCGATTCTCCATTGATGAAATTGACGAGAAAGAACGCAAGATTTAATTGGGAGAACGAGCAAGAAATTGCTTTTCAATTGTTAAAAGAGAAGTTATGTCAAGCTCCGATTTTAGTGTTGCCGAAAGGTGTAGAAGACATGATGGTTTATTGTGATGCTTCTTTAAATGGGCTCGGGTGTGTTCTAATGCAAAGGGGTAAAGTCATCGCTTATGCCTCTTGACAATTAAAGGAACACGAAACGAGATATCCGACTCACGATCTTGAGTTGGCGGCGGTTGTGCATGCGTTGAAAATTTGGCGCCATTACTTGTATGGTGTCAAGTGTACGATTTATTCGGATCACAAGAGTTTTAAACACCTTTTCGATCAACGAGATTTGAATTATCGTTAACGTAGATGGATGGATGTGGTGAAAGACTATGATTGTGAAATACTTTATCATCCGGGTAAGGCAAATGTGGTCGCGGATGCGTTAAGTCGAAAGAGTCAACATCCGGCGATACGAGTATGATCGTTACGCATGATTATTACTAACGATTTTCTTGTAAAGCTTGGCGAGACTCAAATCAAAGCTTTTGTTAACAATAAGCATGAGGAACAAATCGTGGGACAAACGGAGTTTATTACCTTAGGTCCGCATGGTTTGTTATCTTTTTCAAGGAAGGGTGTGGGTGCCTAAAATGGGTGATCATCGACGAGTGCTACTTGATGAAGCACATAAGTCAAAGTATTCTATTCATCCGGGCACAACGAAAATGTATCTTGATTTAAGGAAAGAGTATTGGTGGCCGAGCATGAAACATGATGTTGTTAAGTATGTTGAACAATGCATCACGTGTTTGAAAGTGAAAGCCTAACACCAAAAGCCGTATGGTAACTTACAACCGTTAGAAATTCCAAAATGGAAATGGGAACACATTACCATGGATTTCATCACAAAGTTACCAAAGACGGCGAGAACCCAACTTGACTCGATTTGGGTAATAGTTGATCGATTGACGAAGAGTGCCTTGTTTCTTCCCATTCGGAAAGCGATATCGTCGGAAACTTTGGCTAAGTTGTTTATCAAGGAGGTGATATCGAGACATGGGATTCCTATATCTATTATTTCGGATCGAGATACTTGTTTCACATCTCGGTTTTGGGAAAAGTTTCATGAAGATATGGGCACACAATTAAAATTGAGCACCGCGTATCATCCTCAAACGGACGGTCAAACCGAATGTACGAATCAAACTTTGGAGGATATGTTACTGGCGTGTATTATTGATTTCAGTGGTAGTTGGGATGAGCACTTACCTTTGGTGGAATTCTCGTACAATAATAGTTATCATACTAGTATCGGGATGCCACCTTACGAGATGCTCTATGGGCGTAGATGTTGAACCCCGATTTGTTGCGGTGAAGTGGGCCAAAGAGAAATCGGGAGTACCGATTTGGTTTTAGAGACGAATAGCAAGATTGATAAGATTCGGACTCATTTGAAAAAGGCCCAAGATAGACAAAAATCTTATGCCGATAAGCGAAGACGACAAATTGAGTTCCAAGAGGGTGACATGGTGATGCTTAAAGTTTTGCCATGGATGTAGTGACCCGAACTTTTCCATGTTTATATATATATTAAATGAAATTGTTATTACATGATTAAGTGTTTCCAACATGTTAAGCAATCAAACTTGTTAAGACTTGATTAATTGAAATAGGTTTCATATAGACAATTGACCACCCAAGTTGACCGGTGATTCACGAACGTTAAAACTTGTAAAAACTATACGATGACATATATATGGTTATATATATAGTTAACATGATTTTATTATAAGTATGTATCTCATTAGGTATTTTAACAATGAGTTATATACATAAAAATGAGACTATTAATTTAAGAAACTCGAAAACGATATATATAACGATTATCGTTATAACAACGTCTTACTAGGTACATATGAATCATATTAAGATATTGATACACTTGGTTAATTATGTTAAATGATAAGTAAATATATTATTAAGTGTATTAACAATGAAATACATATGTAAAAATAAGACTACTAACTTAATGATTTCGAAACGAGACATATATGTAACGATTATCGTTGTAATGACATTTAACTGTATATATATCATACTAAGATATATTATATATCATAATATCATGATAATATAATAATTTAACATCTCATTTGTTATAATAAACAATGGGTTAACAACATTCAACAAGATCGTTAACCTAAAGGTTTCAAAACAACATTTACATGTAACGACTAACGATGACTTAACGACTCAGTTAAAATGTATATACATGTAGTGTTTTAATATGTATTCATACACTTTTGAAAGACTTCAAGACACTTATCAAAATACTTCTACTTAACAAAAATGCTTACAATTACATCCTCGTTCAGTTTCATCAACAATTCTACTCGTATGCACCCGTATTCGTACTCGTACAATACACAGCTTTTAGATGTATGTACTATTGGTATATACACTCCAATGATCAGATCTTAGCAGCCCATGTGAGTCACCTAACACATGTGGGAACCATCATTTGGAAACTAGCATGAAATATCTCATAAAATTACAAAAATATGAGTAATCATTCATGACTTATTTACATGAAAACAAAATTACATATCCTTTATATCTAATCCATACACCGACGACCAAAAACAACTACAAACACTTTCATTCTTCAATTTTCTTCATCTAATTGATCTCTCTCAAGTTCTATCTTCAAGTTCTAAGTGTTCTTCATAAATTTCAAAAGTTCTAGTTTCATAAAATCAAGAATACTTCCAAGATTGCAAGTTTACTTCCAAGTTTTCTAAATCCATTCCAAGTAATCATCCAAGATCAAGAAACCTTTGTTACTTACAGTAGGTTATCTTTCTAATACAAGGTAATAATCATATTCAATCTTTAATTCAATTTCTATAACTATAACAATCTTATTTCGAGTGAAAATCTTACTTGAAATTGTTTTCGTGTCATGATTCTGCTTCAAGAACTTTCAAGCCATCCAAGGATCCTTTGAAGCTAGATCTATTTTTCTCATTTCCAGTAGGTTTATACAAGGAACTTGAGGTAGTAATGATGTTCATAACATCATTCGATTCATACATATAAAGCTATCTTATTCGAAGGTTTAAACTTGTAATCACTAGAACATAGTTTAGTTAATTCTAAACTTGTTCGCAAATAAAAGTTAATCCTTCTAACTTGAATTCTAAAATCAACTAAACACATGTTCTATATCTATATGATATTCTAACTTAATGATTTAAAACCTGGAAACACGAAAAACACCGTAAAATCGGATTTACGCCGTCGTAGTAACACCGCGGGCTGTTTTGGGTTAGTTAATTAAAAACTATGATAAACTTTGATTTAAGAGTTGTTATTCTGGGAAAATGATTTTTATTATGAACATGAAACTATATCCAAAAATTATGGTTAAACTCAAAGTGGAAGTATGTTTTCTAAAATGGTCATCTAGACGTCGTTCTTTCGACTGAAATGACTACCTTTACAAAAACGACTTGTAACTTATTTTTCCAACTATAAACCTATACTTTTTATGTTTATATTCATAAAATAGAGTTCAATATGAAACCATAGCAATTTGATTCACTCAAAACGGATTTAAAATGAAGAAGTTATGGGTAAAACAAGATTGGATAATTTTTCTCATTTTAGCTACGTGAAAATTGGTAACAAATCTATTCCAACCATAACTTAATCAACTTGTATTGTATATTATGTAATCTTGAGATACCATAGACACGTATACAATGTTTCGACCTATCATGTCGACACATCTATATATATTTCGGAACAACCATAGACACTCTATATGTGAATGTTGGAGTTAGCTATACAGGGTTGAGGTTGATTCCAAAATATATATAGTTTGAGTTGTGATCAATACTGAGATACGTATACACTGGGTCGTGGATTGATTCAATATAATATTTATCGATTTATTTCTGTACATCTAACTGTGGACAACTAGTTGTAGGTTACTAACGAGGACAGCTGACTTAATAAACTTAAAACATCAAAATATATTAAAAGTATTGTAAATATATTTTGAACATACTTTGATATATATGTATATATTGTTATAGGTTCGTGAATCAACCAGTGGCCAAGTCTTACTTCCCGACGAAGTAAAAATCTGTGAAAGTGAGTTATAGTCCCACTTTTAAAATCTAATATTTTTGGGATGAGAATACATGCAGGTTTTATAAATGATTTACCAAATAGACATAAGTACATGAAACTACATTCTATGGTTGAATTATCAAAATCAAATATGCCCCTTTTTATTAAGTCTGGTAATCTAAGAATTAGGGAACAGATACCCTAATTGACGCGAATCCTAAAGATAGATCTATTGGGCCTAACAAACCCCATCCAAAGTACCGGATGCTTTAGTACTTCGAAATTTATATCATATCCGAAGGGTGTCCCGAAATGATGGGGATATTCTTATATATGCATCTTGTTAATGTCGGTTACCAGGTGTTCACCATATGAATAATTTTTATCTCTATGTATGGGATGTGTATTGAAATATGAAATCTTGTGGTCTATTGTTACGATTTGATATATATAGGTTAAACCTATAACTCACCAACATTTTTGTTGACGTTTAAAGCATGTTTATTCTCAGGTGAATACTAAGAGCTTCCGCTGTTGCATACTAAAATAAGGACAAGATTTGGAGTCCATGTTTGTATGATATTGTGTAACAACTGCATTCAAGAAACTGATTTCGATGTAACATATTTGTAATGTAAACTATTATGTAATGGTCGTGTGTAAACAGGATATTTTAGATTATCATTATTTGATAATCCACTTAAAGCTTTTTAAACCTTTATTTATGAAATAAAGGTTATGGTTTGTTTTAAAAATGAATGCAGTCTTTGTAAAACGTCTCATATAGAGGTCAAAACCTCGCAACGAAATCAATTAATATGGAACATTTTTAATCAATAAGAACGGGACATTTCAGTTGGTATCCGAGCGTTGGTCTTAGAGAACCAGAAAATTTGCATTAGTGTGTCTTATCGAGTTTGTTAGGATGCATTAGTGAGTCGGGACTTCGACCGTGTTTTTTTTAAAAATGATTGCTTAACATTTTTGTTGGAAACTATATATTATTAACATGTATATATTATGTGATATATTAATCTCTTAACATGTTTGATATTGTGTGATAGATGTCTACCTCTAGCACAAATCCCATTGACTCACCTAATAATAACGAAGAGTCGAATATATATTGGACTGATTCACAAGTTCCCGAAGAAGAACCGGAAGAAGAACCAGAACCTGAAGAAGAATCAGAACCGGAAGAGGAGGAACCGGAGGAGGAAATAGAACCGGTGGGGGAAATAATAAAACGGTTAAGTAAAAGAAAATCCTCAACCAACTGACCAAGGTTAATCATGGTCAATGGTGTTTCCGCCAAGGAAGCAAAATATTAGGAGGATTACCAATTCTCCGATGAATCGGATTCCGATGAGAATTCCGATGATGTTATAGAAATTACCCCAACTGAATTTAAAAAGGCAAAAGAAAATAATAAGGGAAAGGGCATAAAAATAGAGAAATCTAATTCCAACTCCGATGAACTTTATATGTATCGTCAACCCCCGAAGCCCTTAAGTTGTAACAATGACCCGGGAACCTCTAAACCACCAGGTTTTTCTAAACCGTTGTGGAAAACAACAGCTCGTATTAGGGGAACATCATATATCCCTAGAAACTTGGCAAAATGAACCAAAACTGAAGAAGAAGAAACGAGTGAGTCGAAATAAGATAGTTGTATTCGTGTGGTGTAATATATGCAATATAGTGTGCTTATGCTTTATGATATATGTAAAAATTGCTTGTATTAATAAGTGTTTTTTTTTTATGAATCTAACTCTTGTCTATTTTACAGTATAAAAACACAAAATGGATAGACAACCCAATATTTTAAGAGACCTACCCGGAGACATGATTGATGAAATCTTGTCTAGAGTCGGTCAGAATTCTTCGGCACAACTATTTACGGCGAAATCAGTTTGTAAGACATTCGAAGAACGTTCCAAGAATGTCTTGGTTTATAAGAGACTTTTGTTTGAAAGATGGGGGATATCACATTGGGAAACCCATAAGTTACGATGTGTTTACTTTGACGCATATATTGCGGGGAACCCAAATGCTATTTTACGCAACGGGTTAAGAAATTATTTTGACTCAATGTATCCGAATATAGGACTTCATGATTTAGAAAAAGCGGCTAACATGCAACATAAAGAAGCATGCTATGCTTACGGATTAGTAATGTTCGCTTCTCACCAAAGTGAGAAAAAGAACATCGGGCTACAACTATTAAACAAAACGTTCCCACAAGTGATGGAGTCGGTAATTGGGGTAAGAAATGAGGTTTTTAGGTTATTACGAGACTGTTGGTCATTACGTAACCCTCGTCCCTTTGACGACGTTACAACACGCTGTCTTATCAATGGCCATAACGATTATATTCCACAAGACCAAGGATGGGAAGTAGTCCTAGTAAAACCAAAATGCATGACTTGTTTCTGGACGTATGAATTACGTGTCTTTATTGCCTTTGCTGAACGACTTGTGTACTAGCTAGAATTATCTTCACAACTATCTTGTATCAAAGTTATTGTGTGCTATATTTCATGCTTTATGTAAAATAAGCGGTATTGTAAGTTTGTAAAATATTGTATAAAAGTTTGAACGCGAAATATTATTATAATCAGTTTTTCATATAGAATTGTAGTAGTTGAATTGTATATTAGCTACTAAGTATGAACTTAACGGGTAGGTACTACCCGAATTTAAACTTATAAAATGCTAATATGAAGAAAAAGCTTTTATAAATGAGTTCATATTATGCTACGAAATACTATTAACTACTCTTAATATTCTGTATGATTAACTTGTTCCATTTGACTATTTTGAAGGAAATGGCACCGACTACTCGACACACTGTGAATATGAATGAAGAGGAATTCCGTACTTTTCTAGCTCCAAACATAGCCACAGTACAGGTTGCGCTACATACCAACAATAACCTTGGATCTAGCAGTACAGGAAATCGTGTAGGATGCACCTACAAAGAATTCACTGCCTGCAAACCTTTGGAATTTGATGGAACCGAAGGACCGATCGGATTGAAACGGTGGACCGAGAAAGTCGAATCGGTGTTTGCCATAAGTAAGTGTACTGAAGAGGACAAAGTGAAGTACGCTACGCATACCTTCACAGGTTCTGCGTTAACATGGTGGAATACCTATCTAGAGCAAGTGGGACAAGATGATGCGTACGCACTACCGTGGTCAGCATTCAAGCACTTGATGAACGAGAAGTACCGGCCCAGAACCGAGGTCAATAAGCTCAAGACAGAACTTAGAGGGTTACGAACCCAAGGATTTGATATTACCACGTACAAAAGACGATTCACAGAATTGTGCCTATTGTGTCCGGGAGCGTTCGAAGATGAGGAAGAGAAGATCGACGCGTTTGTGAAAGGATTACCGGAAAGAATCCAAGAAGATATAAGTTCACTCGAGCCCGCCTCCATACAACAGGCATGTAGAATGGCTCACAAACTAGTAAACCAGATTGAGGAAAGAATTAAAGAACAGACGGCTGAAGAGGCTAATGTGAAGCAAGTTAAAAGAAAGTGGAAGGAAAACGGTGATAAGAATCACCAATACAACAACAACAGCAATTACAATAATAATCGTAACAATTATCCCAACAATCGCAACATCAATCGCAACTACAACAAACGGCCCAACAACAACAACAACAACAACAACAACAATAACCGCAACTAGAACAATCATCCCAACAACAATAACAACCGCAACAACAACAACAATCAGAAGCAGCTATGCCAAAGGTGTGAAAAGTATCACTCGGGGTTCTGCACCAAATTTTGCAACAAGTGTAAAAGAAATGGTCATAGCGCGGCGAAGTGTGAGGTCTACGGACCAGGGGTTAACAGAACGAAAGGAACAAATGGTGTCGGAACGAGTAATGGTGGAGCAAGTAGTGTCGGAGCAAGTTATGCCAATGTAGTTTGTTATAAATGTGGAAAACCGGGCCACATTATTAGAAATTGCCCGAACCAGGAGAACACGAATGGACAAGGCCGCGGAAGAGTTTTCAATATTAATGCGGCAGAGGCACAGGAAGACCCGGGGCTTGTTACGGGTACGTTTCTTATTGACAATAAATCTGCTTACATTTTATTTGATTCGGGTGCGGATAGAAGCTATATGAGTAGAGATTTTTGTGCTAAATTAAGTTGTCCATTGACACCGTTGGATAGTAAATTTTTACTCGAATTAGCAAACGGTAAATTAATTTCAGCAGATAATATATGCCGGAATCGATAAATTAAACTGGGTAGCGAAATATTTAAGATTGATTTGATACCAGTAGAGTTAGGGAGTTTTGATGTAATAGTTATCATGGACTGGCTGAAGAAGGTGAAAGCAGAGATCGTATGTTATAAAAATGTAATTCGCATTGTACGAGAAGAAGGAGAACCCTTAATGGTGTACGGAGAAAAGGGTAACATGAAGCTACATCTTATTAGTAATTTGAAGGCACAAAAACTAATAAGAAAAGGTTGCTATGCTGTTCTAGCACACGTCGAGAAAGTACAAACTGAAGAAAAGAGCATCAATGATGTTCCCGTCGCAAAAGAATTTCCCGATGTATTTCCGAAAGAATTATCGAGACTACCTCCACATCGATCTGTTGAATTTCAAATAGATCTTGTACCAGGAGCTGCACCAATAGCTTGTGCTCCTTATAGACTCGCACTCAGCGAGATGAAAGAACTGCGAAGCCAACTACAAGAACTATTAGAACGTGGTTTCATTCAACCAAGCACATCACCATGGGGAGCTCCCGTTTTGTTTGTCAAGAAGAAGGATGGTACATTTAGGTTGTGTATTGACTACAGAGAGTTGAACAAACTTACCATCAAAAACCGTTATCCACTGCCGAGAATTGACGACTTATTTGATCAACTACAAGGCTCGTCGGTTTATTCGAAGATCAATTTACGTTCTGGATATCATCAAATGCGAGTAAAGGAGGATGATATTCCAAAAACTGCTTTTAGGACGCGTTATGGTCATTACGAGTTTATGGTTATGCCGTTTGGATTGACTAACGCACCAGCTGTGTTCATGGACCTTATGAACCAAGCGTGTGGGCCATATCTTGACAAGTTTATCATTGTTTTCATCGATGACATACTTATTTACTCAAAGAATGATCAAGAGCACGAAGAACATTTGAGAAAAGTGCTAGAAGTATTGAGGAAAGAAAAACTGTACGCTAAGTTTTCAAAGTGTGCATTTTGGTTGGAAGAAGTTCAATTCCTCGGTCACATAGTGAACAAAGAAGGTATCCAGGTGGACCCGGCAAAGATCGAAACCGTTGAAAAGTGGGAAACCCCAAAAACTCCGAAGCATATACGTCAATTTTTAGGATTGGCTGGTTACTACAGAAGATTCATCCAAGATTTCTCCAAAATAGCAAAACCCTTGACTGCATTAACGCATAAAGAGAAGAAATTTGAATGGAAGGATGAACAAGAGAAGGCGTTTCAATTATTGAAGAAAAAGCTAACTACGGCACCTATATTGTCATTGCCTGAAGGGAATGATGATTTTGTGATTTATTGTGACGCATCAAAGTAAGGTCTCGGTTGTGTATTAATGCAACGGACGAAGGTGATTGCTTATGTGTCTAGACAATTGAAGATTCACGAGCAAAATTATACGACGCATGATTTGGAATTAGGCGCGGTTGTTTTTGCATTAAAGACTTAGAGGCACTACTTATATGGGGTCAAAAGTATTATATATACCGACCACAATAGTCTTCAACACATATTTAATTAGAAACAACTGAATATGAGGCAGCGTAGGTGGATTGAATTGTTGAATGATTACGACTTTGAGATTCGTTGCCACCCGGGGAAGGCAAATGTGGTAGCCGACGCCTTGAGTAGAAAGGACAGAGAACCCATTCGAGTAAAATCTATGAATATAATGATTCACACTAACCTTACTACTCAAATAAAGGAGGCGCAAAAAGGAGCTTTAAAAGAGGGAAATTTAAAGGATGAAATACCCAAAGGATCGGAGAAGCATCTTAATATTCGGGAAGACGGAACCCGGTATAGGGCTGAAAGAATTTGGGTACCAAAATTTGGAGATATGAGAGAAATGGTACTTAGAGAAGCTCATAAAACCAGATACTCAATACATCCTGGAACGGGGAAGATGTACAAGGATCTTAAGAAACATTTTTGGTGGCCAGGTATGAAATCCAATATTGCTAAATATGTAGGAGAATGTTTGACGTGTTCTAAGGTCAAAGCTGAACATCAGAAACCATCAGGTCTACTTCAACAACCCGAAATCCCGGAATGGAAATGGGAAAACATTACCATGGATTTCATTACTAAATTGCCAAGGACTACAAGTGGTTATGATACTATTTGGGTAATAGTTGATCGTCTCACCAAGTCAGCACACTTCCTGCCAATAAGAGAAGATGACAAGATGGAGAAATTAGCACGACTGTATTTGAAGGAAGTCGTCTCCAGACATGGAATACCAATCTCTATTATCTCTGATAGGGATGGCAGATTTATTTCAAGATTCTGGCAGACATTACAGCAAGCATTGGAAACTCGTCTAGACATGAGTACTGCCTATCATCCACAAACTGATGGGCAGAGCAAAAGGATGATACAAACGCTTGAAGACATGCTACGAGCTTGTGTTATTGATTTCGGAAACAGTTGGGATCGACATCTACCGTTAGCAGAATTTTCCTACAACAACAGCTACCCTTCAAGCATTGAGATGGCGCCGTTTGAAGCACTTTATGGTAGAAAGTGCAGGTCTCCGATTTGTTGGAGTGAAGTGGGGGATAGACAGATTACGGGTCCGGAGATAATACAAGAAACTACCGAGAAAATCATCCAAATTCAACAAAGATTGAAAACCGCCCAGAGTCGAAAAAAGAGCTACGCGGACAGTAAAAGAAAAGATATAGAGTTTGAAATTGGAGAAATGGTCATGCTTAAGGTTTCACCTTGGAAAGGCGTTGTTCGATTTGGTAAACGGGGGAAACTAAATCCAAGGTACATTGGACCATTCAAGATTATAGATCGTGTCAGACCAGTAGCTTACCAACTGGAGCTACCTCAACAACTCACGGCTGTACATAACACTTTCCACGTCTCAAATTTGATGAAATGTTTTGCTAAAGAAGATCTCACTATTCCGTTGAACGAAATCTAAATCAATGAAAAACTTCAATTCATTGAAGAACCCGTCGAAATAATGGATCGTGAGGTTAAGAGACTTAAACAAAACAAGATACCGATTGTTAAGGTTCGATGGAATGCTCGTAGAGGACCCAAGTTCACCTGGGAGCATGAAGATCAGATGAAGAAGAAATACCCACATTTATTTCCAGAAGATACGTCAACACCTCCAACTGCTTAAAATTTCGGGACGAAATTTATTTAACGGGTAGGTACTATAGTGACCCGAACTTTTCCATGTTTATATATATATTAAATGAAATTGTTATTTACATGATTAAGTGTTTCCAACATGTTAAGCAATCAAACTTGTTAAGACTTGATTAATTGAAATAGGTTTCATATAGACAATTGACCACCCAAGTTGACCGGTGATTCACGAATGTTAAAACTTGTAAAAACTATACGATGACATATATATGGTTATATATATAGTTAACATGATTTTATTATAAGTATGTATCTCATTAGGTATTTTAACAATGAGTTATATACATAAAAATGAGACTATTAATTTAAGAAACTCGAAAACGATATATATAACGATTATCGTTATAACAACGTCTTACTAGGTACATATGAATCATATTAAGATATTGATACACTTGGTTAATTATGTTAAATTATAAGTAAATATATTATTAAGTGTATTAACAATGAAATACATATGTAAAAATAAGACTACTAACTTAATGATTTCGAAACGAGACATATATGTAACGATTATCGTTGTAATGACATTTAACTGTATATATATCATACTAAGATATATTATATATCATAATATCATGATAATATAATAATTTAACATCTCATTTGTTATAATAAACAATGGGTTAACAACATTCAACAAGATCGTTAACCTAAAGGTTTCAAAACAACATTTACATGTAACGACTAACGATGACTTAACGACTCAGTTAAAATGTATATACATGTAGTGTTTTAATATGTATTCATACACTTTTGAAAGACTTCAAGACACTTATCAAAATACTTCTACTTAACAAAAATGCTTACAATTACATCCTCGTTCAGTTTCATCAACAATTCTACTCGTATGCACCCGTATTCGTACTCGTACAATACACAGCTTTTAGATGTATGTACTATTGGTATATACACTCCAATGATCAGCTCCTAGCAGCCCATGTGAGTCACCTAACACATGTGGGAGCCATCATTTGGAAACTAGCATGAAATATCTCATAAAATTACAAAAATATGAGTAATCATTCATGACTTATTTACATGAAAACAAAATTACATATCCTTTATATCTAATCCATACACCAACGACCAAAAACAACTACAAACACTTTCATTCTTCAATTTTCTTCATCTAATTGATCTCTCTCAAGTTCTATCTTCAAGTTCTAAGTGTTCTTCATAAATTTCAAAAGTTCTAGTTTCATAAATCAAGAATACTTCCAAGATTGCAAGTTTACTTCCAAGTTTTCTAAATCCATTCCAAGTAATCATCCAAGATCAAGAAACCTTTGTTAGTTACAGTAGGTTATCTTTCTAATACAAGGTAATAATCATATTCAATCTTTAATTCAATTTCTATAACTATAACAATCTTATTTCGAGTGAAAATCTTACTTGAAATTGTTTTCGTGTCATGATTCTGCTTCAAGAACTTTCAAGCCATCCAAGGATCCTTTGAAGCTAGATCTATTTTTCTCATTTCCAGTAGGTTTATCCAAGGAACTTGAGGTAGTAATGATGTTCATAACATCATTCGATTCATACATATAAAGCTATCTTATTCGAAGGTTTAAACTTGTAATCACTAGAACATAGTTTAGTTAATTCTAAACTTGTTCTCAAATAAAAGTTAATCCTTCTAAATTGAATTTTAAAATCAACTAAACACATGTTTTATATCTATATGATATTCTAACTTAATGATTTAAAACCTGGAAACACGAAAAACACCGTAAAATCGGATTTACGCCGTCGTAGTAACACCGCGGGCTGTTTTGGGTTAGTTAATTAAAAACTATGATAAACTTTGATTTAAAAGTTGTTATTCTGGGAAAATTATTTTTATTATGAACATGAAACTATATCCAAAAATTATGGTTAAACTCAAAGTGGAAGTATGTTTTCTAAAATGGTCATCTAGACGTCGTTCTTTCGACTGAAATGACTACCTTTACAAAAATGACTTGTAACTTATTTTTCCAACTATAAACCTATACTTTTTCTGTTTAGATTCATAAAATAGAGTTCAATATGAAACCATAGCAATTTGATTCATTCAAAACGGATTTAAAATGAAGAAGCTATGGGTAAAACAAGATTGGATAATTTTTCTCATTTTAGCTACGTGAAAATTGGTAACAAATCTATTCCAACCATAACTTAATCAACTTGTATTGTATATTATGTAATCTTGAGATACCATAGACACGTATACAATGTTTCGACCTATCATGTCGACACATCTATATATATTTCGGAACAACCATAGACACTCTATATGTGAATATTGGAGTTAGCTATACAGGGTTGAGGTTGATTCCAAAATATATATAGTTTGAGTTGTGATCAATACTGAGATACGTATACACTGGGTCGTGGATTGATTCAATATAATATTTATCGATTTATTTCTGTACATCTAACTGTGGACAACTGGTTGTAGGTTACTAACGAGGACAGCTGACTTAATAAACTTAAAACATCAAAATATATTAAAAGTGTTGTAAATATATTTTGAACATACTTTGATATATATGTATATATTGTTATAGGTTCGTGAATCAACCAGTGGCCAAGTCTTACTTCCCGACGAAGTAAAAATCTGTGAAAGTGAGTTATAGTCCCACTTTTAAAATCTAATATTTTTGGGATGAGAATACATGCAGGTTTTATAAATGATTTACAAAATAGACACAAGTACGTGAAACTACATTCTATGGTTGAATTATCAAAATCGAATATGCCCCTTTTTATTAAGTCTGGTAATCTAAGAATTAGGGAACAGATACCCTAATTGACGCGAATCCTAAAGATAGATCTATTGGGCCTAACAAACCCCATCCAAAGTACCGGATGCTTTAGTACTTCGAAATTTATATCATATCCGAAGGGTGTCCCGGAATGATGGGGATATTCTTATATATGCATCTTGTTAATGTCGGTTACCAGGTGTTCACCATATGAATGATTTTTATCTCTATGTATGGAATGTGTATTGAAATATGAAATCTTGTGGTCTATTGTTACGATTTGATATATATAGGTAAAACCTATAACTCACCAACATTTTTGTTGACGTTTAAAGCATGTTTATTCTCAGGTGAATACTAAGAGCTTCCGCTGTTGCATACTAAAATAAGGACAAGATTTGGAGTCCATGTTTGTATGATATTGTGTAACAACTGCATTCAAGAAACTGATTTCGATGTAACATATTTGTAATGTAAACCATTATGTAATGGTCGTGTGTAAACAGGATATTTTGGATTATCATTATTTGATAATCTACGTAAAGCTTTTTAAACCTTTATTTATGAAATAAAGGTTATGGTTTGTTTTAAAAATGAATGCAGTCTTTGAAAAACGTCTCATATAGAGGTCAAAACCTCGCAACGAAATCAATTAATATGGAACGTTTTTAATCAATAAGAACGGGACATTTCAATGGAAAGGTGTTATTCGGTTTTGAAAACAGGGAAAGTTAGCTCCTCGGTTTATTGGTCCTTTTAAAATTTTAGCTCGTGTTGGTGAAGTGGCGTATCGTTTGGAATTACCCGAAGAACTTGCGGGGATCCATAATACATTTCATGTTTCCCATCTCCGTAAGTGTCTTGCGGATGATTCATCTTGGGTACCTTTAGACGAGATTGAGCTAAACAATAAGTTAGAGTATATTGAGGAGCCAATTGCTATACTCGATGAGAAGGTCAGAAAGTTGAGAAATAAAGAGGTGAGAACTTTTAAAGTTCAATGGTGTCGTTGTAAAGGTTCCGAATTTACTTGGGATCCCGAAGAGTTCGTGCTAGTTTATCTTCCCTCTTGTCATGCGGCTTGGATCGCGAGGACGCGCTCCGATTCAAGTGGGGGAGAGTTGTAAGACCCTAATATTTATTGTACAGAGATGTAAATAGGATACATGAAGTGTGGGTGACATTGTGTAATTAAACAGAAGTCAGAAACTGTCCAGCACGTTGTGCGCGCCGCGCACACTTAAGGGAGCGCGCCGCGCACCCTTACTCTAGCCGGATTCTGTTTCTTTTAATGTGATATTTTGAAGGGCTATTTGGTAAATTCACTTGGGAACGAGTTAAAGGCCACCATATCTGTTTGTGGAGTGTCTTAACTCCATTAACACATACCTTTATCCATTCCACTTAAATTCTAGAGGGAGAAGAGTTCTTGAGTGAGAAAGCTCAAATCCAAGAGGAAGAAGTTGATTTCAGGTCAAGGCGCGTGCGTTAAAGTTGTTCATCTAATCACTAGCTACGTTGTGATTGTGGTGGTATGCTCTAATCTTGATTTCCTTATTTTAGTTTGTTTAAGGGTTAGGGTTTGAGTTAGTGATGAATATAAAACCCATATTTGGTATTTTGGGTGTTCTTGGGTAAGACTGAGTCATGAGGACTCAAAGTTGACTAACCTAGGGTTTTGAATTGATAAATGTGTTTATTAGTCTTAATTAGTTAGTTAATTACTAGCACACCTAGTTATTTAGCAAATGGGTGTTGTTTGGGTTTGTTGATGACTCAAAATGGGTGTGTTGGTTTTAAAATGGTCAAAATGTAAATGATTGACCTAGTTGGGAAATATGGGTATGAAATACCCTTATTGTGTATTAGTTAGTATTGTTGGATCTTAAGCACTAGCTTTTAGTGGTCAATGATGGTCTTGACCTTAAATGGACGGTTTTGGTGAAAATGGGGCATTTAATGCATTTAAGTTATTAAATGCACATGAGTGAATAGTTGGTGTTTAGTCCAACTAGTTTGTGTGTTGATTGAGTACTTATTGTATTAGGTACTTTGCCTTGAAGCTTGCAGAAGTATAAAACATTCACCGAAGGCGTTAAGGTGAGTGGAATGATTATATGTGTATGTATATAATGTATTTATTTGTATGTTATGGTATGAACCAAAGAGCCTGTAGTGCCATAGTATGTGCGATTGTGCTATGATGTGAACCAAAGAGACGGTAGCATCATAGTACGTGTGTTGTAGTGTGAACCAAAGAGCCGGTAGCACTACGGCACGAGTTGTTAGAGTGTGAACCAAAGAGCCGGTAGCACTTTAACGCGAGTATGACTCGGGTTGTGATGTGAACCAAAGAGCCGGTAGCATCATAACCGATGCGTATGGTGTGAACCAAAGAGCCGGTAGCACCATGACGCAAGAATGGTTAACCATGGTTGTGTATTGTATTGTAGCATATTGTATTATGTCAATTATATGTTATTGATTACGCTAGTTGCAGTTTGTTGGAGATTATTAGCTTTGTACATGAGATGGTATGCTAATTGTATTGCTAGCGTGTATGCGGTATATGTGTAAGTGATTGCAAGTAGGTATATTATATATATATATATATATATATATATATATATATATATATATGGGTATAATTATTGCATTCACTAAGCTTTGCTTACCCTCTCGTTGTTTATCTTTTTATAGGCTCCGGTGGAGACAAGGGTAAGGGCGTTCGTATGGATTAGAGATCCCGCTTATTTGTTAGGGGACGCTTTTGGATGTTATAGTCTTTGGAGTTTGACCGAGATTTGGGTAGTTTAACCCCCAAACACCATGCTCATAGTGTCGTTTGGAATTTAAACTAGTGTGGCCGAAACTCATATTTTTTATATGAAACTCGTATTACGGCATTTGTGGGCCCGGTTTCGTAAAACTTATTTTATTATTGAATCGTGTGAGTTTTAACTATTATAACATGTTGTGAAAAGCGTTTCATCTAAATATGTCGGGAAGTGGGAGATCTTTATTTGAAAACTGACAAAATTGGACAGAACTGAAATGGGCTTGTGCGCGCCGCGCACCCTAGGGTGCTGCGCACCGTGCACCCATACTGTGTATAAAAAAAATAAAAAATTTAGTTCGCGTGTTCGATTGTATATTGGGTTGGGTTGTTACAAAGATAGCAAGTCTAACAGCGGAAGCAACATTGTCTAAGCACTTGAGAAATACACGCTTAAAAGTCAACATGAATGCTGGTGAGCTATAGTTTGTAAACAGTAAAGTAATGTAGACCACGAGTTATCGTATTCAAAACAGTATGAAAAGTATATGCTTATCCGTGGGCACCCGGTAACTAACTTAACGTAATAGTAATACCCCCTAAAAGTACACTTGGCGAGTGCGTATGTCCTCGAAGTATCAAACAAGCCCGAGTGGGGATGTCAAACCCTATGGATCCATATCTAATATTCGCGTTCACCAGTTCAAAACCAATGATTAAACGTTATCGTGCTAAGGGAAATGTTTATGCCGTTATATAACCCACATATATATAAAGTTTAAGTACTCGTGTAAAGTAAGTAAAACATAAAAAGCGCATGTATTCTCAGTCCCAAAAATAGTAAAAAGTAGTAAGGGATACTATAACTCACAGTGAATAAGCAGTAAAAGTCGATACGAAACGTATGCAGGTAGTAAGTCGGTCCGAAAGGTCGTCAACCTAAGTCAAAGGTCACTAGGTTAGTATGTTGTCTCAATAAGTGTAAAAGTGAATAAATTAAGTTTAAGTGTCATCATCATCATCATTCTTCATCATAAAAGCTAAGTAAGTTTGACAAGAATAGATATCGAAACAATAGGCTGACTTCGGTCAGCTGCTACAACCTCTATACAAAACGAAAAGACGTGTAGTCAGTGGCTATGGCTCCGTATATGAGTCCTCTAACCACTGAACAGTTTTTAGAACCTAACTCATCTTCGTTTGACCGTGGTGATAGTTTAAGTGCGAGTAGGTCAGAAATTTCAGCACAACGTTACAACGGCGTAGTGACTTTTCGTTTAGGCATCTGATCAGATCAGAAATTTCAGCACAACGTTACAACGGCGTAGTGACTTTTCGTTTACTACCAGAAGTCCAGGAATCTGATCAGATCCCCAAAAACAGTAAACAAGTGCTCTGTTGGGGTTCTTGGTGCTTGATGCTCATCACGGTTCTCATCCTTGATGCTTGTAGCTTCAAGTGTACAACTCATTGATGGGTTAGCATCACCTTGACCAAGATTCTACCATCAACACACAATATGTTAAGACCAAGTAAGAACACAACTCATTTAAGAGTCTTAGATGGATGATGAACCAAGGTTACATCATATGCTTAGTCTTAACACAATTACAAGTTATATTTACAATGAAAGCTACAAACTTTACTTCAATCAAACAAGTATGAACATAATCTAAATCAAATAAGGTGATGGAACCCTAAGCTAGAGAGTTTGGATCCTTTTCACACAAGTTATAAGATTACAAAACTAGAAAGCTTGAACCTTTACAAGATTAATGAGACCATAAGCTATAAAGCTAAGATCTTTAACAAAATAATGAAAGTAATGAGACCATAAGCTAAAAAGCTAAGATCTTTAACATAATAATGAGACCCTAAGCTAAAAAGCTTGGATCTTTAGTGTTCTTGAAGATCTTGAAGCATAAAACTTGGATCTTTAAGATACATAAAGATTACTAACACAAGTTTAAATCTTTATAACAAAATAACAAGATTAAAGCTAAAAGATTTAGATCTACAAAGTAGGTGAAGATTCAAAGCTAGAAAGCTTGAATCTTCCATGTTCTTGAAGGATTCAAATCCATGTTTGAATCTACAAGATGTAATCAAGATCAAAAGTTAAAAGGCTAGACCCATGATGATGATGATGATTTCGTGAAAGAGAGAGGGAGAAGAAGAAGAAAAATCAATACTTACACTTTTTAGAGAGAGAAAGAACTAGAGAAAGAATTAGAGAGTGAGTGTGTGTAAATTACAAATGAAAGCAAGTGTAAAATGGATGGAATAAGGCTTGTATTTATAGGTGGAGAGGGTGTGGGAGGGGTGGTTAGGCCGTGGGTTTACATAGGGGACAAGGGGGACAACTTTTTGCTATTTGATTAATGGTTGTCTAAAGTTAGTGCTTATGTAGGATCCCATGCAACATTAAGGATAATACTTGAAAAAAATGCTAGCATGTTCCCTCTAATAAATGGACATTTATCTTACATATTAATGGGTCACTAGTTACTTATAATTGGGCTAATTAAATAGTCCAATAGCTAGTGTAGGGTGGGCTAAGGTCCAACAAGGTAGAAAGTCCAATAAGACTAACTAGTGTGCTCTAGTAAACTACTAAGCGTAATTAAGCATCCAAAAACTCAAGTAATTGTTATTATGAAATAACAATTAGTATTTTGTTGTCATAATATTCTGATTACGACAAAAGTTAAACGTGTACGCAGTACGTAGTTCGTTAAAAACGTCAAGTAACACTAACGGTCATAAAAGCTTCCAAGGGTTAAGTTAAGTATCCTACGTACTTAATGATATGTTTTAACACATAAACGAAAGTAACCAACATGTAGGGAGTCCCCAGAGTATAACATAGCTCAGTACGCATAAATACGCAGTTTCGTGAAAACACAAAGCACAAAAGCAAGTCGAAAAAGTCGGGTCGTTACATTACCCACCTGTTAATGAAAATTTTGTCCCGAAATTTTAGGCTGAGGTAGGTGGTAGAGTCAGGAAGAGGTGAGGATACTTCTGCATCATTTGATCCTCTCACTCCCAAGTAAACTCAGGTCCTCGTTTTGCATTCCATCGGACTCGGACGATCGGAATCTTTTTGCGTTTCAAGGTTTTATCCTCACGGTCCATAATTTCGACAGGTTCTTCCACGAAATGAAGTTTGTCATCAATCGTAAGCTCCTCAAGTGGTATGACGAGTTCTGGTTCCGCGAGACACTTCTTCAGATTCGATACATGGAAGGTAGGATGAACAGAGCTCAATTGAATCGGAAGATTCAAACGTTAAGCAACGGGTCCAATACGCTCCAAAAGTTCAAAAGGACCAATATATCGCGGGTTCAACTTTCCATGTTTTTCGAAACGAATTACACCTTTCCAAGGTGCGACTTTCAACATAACGTGGTCGCCGATTTGAAATTCGCGATCTCCACGTTTAAGGTCGGCATAACTCTTCTGACGATCACGGGCCGTCTTGAGCCTCGCTTGAATTTGGACAATCTTCTCCGTTGTCTCATGGACTAACCCGGGTTCGGTGATTTGCTTCTCACCTACTTCGGCCCAACAAATAGGAGAACGACACTTACAGCCATACAACGGTTCGAAAGGCGCGGCATTAATACTTGAATGATAGCTGTTGTTGTAAGAAAATTCGGGTAGCGGCAAATGCTTTTCCCAAGCTTTTCCAAAATGAATAACGCAAGCACGCAACATGTCCTCCAAAGTCTGAATTGTTCGTTCGTTTTGTTCGTCAGTTTGCGGGTGATATGCAGTGCTCATGTCGAGACGAGTTCCCAAGGCTTCTTGCAAAGAACACCAAAATCTAGAAGCGAAACGGTTATCGCGATCTGAGATAATCGATAAGGGTACACCGTGGCGAGATACAACTTCCTTTATGTATAGTTGCGCCAGTCTTTCCATCGTATCGGTTTTCTTCATGGCTAGGAAGTGAGCAGATTTGGTAAGACGGTCAACGATAACCCAGATGGTATCATAACTTCCTACCGTCTTCGGTAGCTTTGTGATGAAATCCATTGTTATTCCTTCCCATTTCCATTGCGGGATTTCGGGTTGTTGGAGTAATCCATATGGCTTCTGATGTTCGGCTTTGATCTTGGAACAAGTCAAACACTTTCCAACATAAGCTGCAACATCCCTTTTGAGGTTCGGCCACCAATATTGAACCTTGAGGTCGTGGTACATCTTACCAGCTCCTGGATGAATTGAATACCTTGACTTGTGGGCTTCGTCTAGAATAAGGCTCCATAAATCCCCATAACTAGGCACCCAGATTCTTCCGGCAAAGTATCGGAGTCCAGTCTCCTTGACCTCAAATCGAGAAACGAGAATGTTCAAGTGCTCTTGAGAAATATTCTCCTCCTTGAGAGCTTCCTCTTGAGCTACGCGGATCTGGTTATTGAGATTCGTCTGAATGGTGATGTTCAAGGCACGGACATGAAGAGGTACTGTTCTCTCATTTCGGCTCAAGGAATCAGCTACAACATTTGCCCTTCCGGGATGATAACGTAGTTCACAATCATAGTCGTTCAACGTCTCGATCCATTATCGCTGTCTCATATTCAGCTTCTTCTGGTCGAAAATGTGTTGGAGGCTTTTGTGATCGGTGAAGATAGTACTCTTGGTTCCATAAAGATAGTGTCTCCACAGTTTTAGTGCAAAGACAACAGCTCCAAGTTCAAGATCGTGCGTTGTATAATTTCACTCGTGAATCTTCAGTTGTCGAGAGGCGTAAGCAATAACCTTCTTTCTTTGCATCAATATGCAACCAAAACAATTTTTCGAGGCATCACAGTACACAACAAAATCATCACTGCCTTCGGGAAGTGACAAGATAGGTGCGGTGGTTAACTTCTACTTCAGTGTTTGAAATGCCGACTCTTGCTCGGCTTCCCAAACGAACTTCTTCCCCTTATGAGTTAATGCAGTCAAAGGACGTGCAATCAGAGAGAAACCTTCAATGAATCTTCGGTAATAACCGGCGAGGCCTAAAAATTGGCGGATATGAGTAGGAGTAGTGGGAGTTTCCCATTTGCTGATAGCTTCGATCTTTGCGGGGTCAACTTTGATACCCTGGTTGCTCACAATATGTCCCAGAAATTGGACTTCCTTCAACCAAAACTCACACTTGGAGAATTTGGCATAAAGTTGTTCTTGTCTCAAAAGTTCCAACACTAGTCGAAGATGTTGTTCATGTTCTTCTTCACTTCTGGAATAGATGAGGATATCATCTATGAAGATGATAATGAACTTGTCCAGATATGGCTTGCATACGTGATTCATGAGATCCATAAATACGGCATGTGCGTTGGTTAAACTGAATGGCATCACAAGAAATTCATAGTGACCATAACGGGTTCTGAACGCAGCCTTCATCACATCACTCTCCTTCAACCTTAACAGGTGATAACCTGATCGTAAATCAATCTTGGAGTAAACATTGGATCCTTGTAGATGATCGAAAAGATCGTCAATTCTGGGAAGGGGATATCGATTCTGCTCAAGGCGTCGGCTACCACATTTGCCTTCCCTGGGTGGTATCGAATCTCAAAATCGTAATCATTCAATAGTTCAATCCACCTACGCTGTCTCATGTTCAGTTGTTTCTGATTAAATATATGTTGGAGACTTTTGTGGTCGGTATATATAATACTTTTGACCCCATATAAGTAGTGCCTCCAAGTCTTTAATGCAAAAACAACAGCGCCCAATTCCAAATCGTAAGTCGTATAATTTTGCTTGTGAATCTTCAATTGTCTGGACGCATAAGCAATTACCTTCGTTCGTTGCATTAATCAGCCGAGGCCTTTCTTTGAGGCATCACAATATATCACAAAATCATCATTCCCCTCAGGCAATGACAATATAGGTTCCGTAGTTAACTTTTTTCAAATATTGAAACGCTTTCTCCTGCTCATCCTTCCATTAAAATTTCTTCCCTTTATGCGTTAATGCAGTCAAAGGCTTTGCTATTTTGGAAAAATCTTGGATGAACCTTCTGTAGTAACCAGCCAGTCCTAAAAATTGGCGTATATGCTTCGGAGTTTTTGGGGTTTCCCACTTTTCAACGGTTTCAATCTTTGCTGGATCCACCTGAATACCTTCTTTGTTCACTATGTGTCCGAGGAATTGAACTTCTTCCAACCAAAATGCACACTTTGAAAACTTAGCGTACAGTTTTTCTTTCCTTAACAACTCTAGCACTTTTCTCAAATGTTCTTCGTGCTCTTGGTCATTCTTTGAGTAAATAAGTGTGTCATCGATTGAAATGTGATATTGATATGAACCAGGTTTGGTCCGACTTTGTGACCATATTTGGTGACTTTAGGGTGTGTTGGTGTGTTAGGATTAATGATGGTATGAACTTTCTTGTTCGGGTCATCTAAATCCGAGCCACGAATCACCCGTTATGGCTAAAACACGATTTTGATTGAATTGAAGTTCCAAGTGGTGTCATGGCTGATCACCACGACTTGTGGACTGTTCTTGGTGTGTTATTGAGTGCACCAATGTGTCGGGTGGTTTGATTAGGCGAAGATATATATAAGGCTCGCCGAAAAGCGACACCCGGGGCTCAAGATGCGACCCGATGAACTTTTGATTTAAAACTTATGATTAATTATTAAACTTATGATATAAATAATGAATTTCATTATCATTTAATTACTTATGATATAAAAAGTAATTATTAAATTTTAAGACTTATGATATATATTTATTATATCATTTAATTATTACTTATGATTTAATTAATATTTTAATTAAACTTGTGATTAATAATACTTTTATTATTAATGAAAAATACTTATGATAAGTATTAAACTTATATTATGAAATTAATATAATAAGACTTATAATAAGGATTAAATAATTATTTAATTATTATAAGGCTTAGTTATTATTTAATTATAATTTAATTATTAAATAATTATGATTTAATGATTATAATTAGGAACTTATGATATGATTAATAATTCATTATTAATTAATAATACTTATGGTATGATTTAAAATTTATTATTAATTAATAATACTTATATTATGACTAATATTTAATTAATTAATTAAATACTTATGTTATATTAATTATATCATTTAAACTTATATTAACTTTAATAATTCATTTTAATTTAATTAAACTTATTTTATGACATAATTAGACATATTTAACTTTAATAAACATTATAACTTACATTATTATTATAACTTACACTTATAAAATTTACGTTGACTATGTTTGACCAAGGTTGACTTTTGAGTTAACTTTCAGTTGACTTTGACTTTCGGTTGACTTTTGTTGACTTTCTAATTAAGGAAACTTTCCAAACTTATAAACTTTCCAAAAATAGCAACTTTCTAAATTTGGAAACTTTCCAAAAATAGAAACTTTCCAAAAATAGAAACTTTCCAAAAATGGAAACCTACTAAAAATAGAAACTTTCTAAAAATAGAAAGTGTGTGTCCGTAAGCTATTCCGATCAAACCGATGCATGCTGAGTATTGTTCTATGACTACTTGCAACATGTACAATAGCTATCATACTAAGACTTGACCTAAGTTAGTTATTTATATCGACCTGCTTTATTTATAGGTCGGCGTTGTGATCATTCCTGATCACTGTACTTCATTTGTTGTTCGCTTATTTGTGTTGGTTACTTCGTTACTATTAAGGTGAGTTATAGTCCCGTTTTTACATACTTTTCAAAGTATATTTTTGGGATGTGATTACATGCATTTTATTTCACGTTTAGACACAAGTGACAATTAAATTTAAATTATTCATTGTGAGTTGGACAAAAATATTCCCTAGTCTGGTAACTGTAATCACTGGTTTCTAATATTGAACGAGAATTCTACGGATAGATCTATCGGGTTTGACAACCCCATTTCGAGCTAGTCGCGCTAGCAATTTATAATCAGAATATTTAGTACTTCGTATTTTGTTGTAGATACACTGTCCAGTGTACATTATTATTGTGTTTGGCAAGGGTAAATAAAGGGTTAAGTGGTTACTAGGTGGCTCATTGATAATGGAATAATGTTTAATGTTTTTTAACATTTTTAAATCTTGTGGTCTAAAGTTTATTCAATTATTTAAACCTATAATTCACTCAACCTTTGTGTTGACAGTTTACTCGCATGTTTTCACAGGTACTTGAGTTTATGTGATGCTTCCACTGTGTTTAGAAGAGTCTGCATGTATTTGGGCAGATTTTATGAAACAATTATGAAACTTAAGTTTGCATTCTATTTTTAGATAATTTTGAACTTGTGGTTTGTTGACAATGTTTTATGTCAACTTTGGTTAATTAATATGTTGGGTTACTTTTAAACTACATATTTTGGTATGCTTTCCTTTTTAGGAAACTTTTGAAATAAAAGAATGCAATGTCGTTTGTTAAATTCATTTAAGTTCGATCAAGCTGTGGGACCAAGTGATGGAGCCGTTAAGTGTTTTGAAGGGGCCATCACAGTTGGTATCAGAGCTCTGGTTGTAGGGAACTAGGCGGTCTTAATGTGGTCAACCCATAGATCTTAGGGTGCGTTAGAGTCTAGTCTACAACCTGACCCTTTTGCTATAGCATTATTATGCATTTCATTTCATATGAGATATATCATAAGCATTTATTTCTATTTGGTATATGGTTTGTGGTTTTACTGTTTGCAGATGTCGACTTCGAGCAACAACTCCGTTCCTGCTCCTGCTCCTTCAGCTGCTGAAAGACGCCGTGTTGATCAACCTTTGATCGATGATCCTGTTCACTATTACTTTTCCACTCTCACTCACATGAACAGAGCTTACACAGACAAGACGCGTATTAATGCGCTTAGTGATTGTATGCGTACTTTGCCACATAACGAGGTGATGGACCAGATTCAAGCTAGTATGGATTCATTTGTTAGCTTCAAGAATAATGTTGGGTTCGAGAACTGGAAGCGTAACCGTGAGGTAGACGCTAAATTCGAGGCTCTCGAGAGCATAGTTCGTGGTTTGAAGACAGAGTTGGAAGAAGTGAAAGGAAAGTTGAGGAAGTATGAGCCTCCTGCCGAGACTCATGCCGGCCTAGCTTATCACACCCGCTCTAAGCAGATGTGATATGATAATTCATGATTGATTATTTATTTCATAAGACTTAATGTCCTTTCATACATACATTTTTGGATTATGTACGGCGTTTTGCCGAGGATTTTATTAAGGTTTTGTTATGGGATGTTTTTCATTATGTATGGATGGTTATTTTTATGACATCTATTATCATTATCACATTTTATTTCTGATGTTGTGACTCTTGGCATGTTATATTATGCGTAATGTAGATCATGTATGTTAGGTGTTATGTATGTTGTATGATGTTATCATAAAATATGTATGCATGTGGTGGTTATTTCTATAACAATCATAACTGTCATGTTATTACTCATAGTGTTTACTGACTATTATTTTAATGGTTAATCTTTTCGTGTTCGATCTATTCCTTTATAACACTGGTATTATTCTTAGTACTAACGGTTGTGTTATTCTGTTTTGAAGATCATGCCTCCTAGAGAGTCCAACGAAGCCCGTATGCAACGACTTATCACCGAAGGGATAGCAGCTGCTATGGCAGCAAATGCTAATGCTAATGCGAATAACAACAACCAGGTGGGATGCTCCCACAAAACGTTCATGGCAAGTCGTCCACAGGAATTCAGTGGTATGGAAGGACCCATAGGACTTACCCGCTGGTTCGAGAAAATCGAGTCTATTTTCAGGGTTAGCCGAGTCCGAGAGGAGGACAAGGTTAGTTTTGCTAGCTGCACTCTTAAGGATAGTGCATTGACTTGGTGGAACAACTTGGTTAATAGTTTGGGAAATGATGTGGCTTATGGTTTAACTTGAAATAATTTCAAGGAAAGAATGATCACCCGTTATCGTCCCCGGGGTGAGCTTAAGAAGTTAGAGGTTGAACTTAAGAACTTGAAAATGAAGGGCACCGAATTAGATGCCTATGAGCAAAGGTTCTTCAAGTTGACTTTGTTGTGTCCTTGATGTGCGTAGAGGTGTATATGAAATAGCTTATATTTTACAACGAAATACTATTAAATACGATACAATTTTACACAAGATATTTATTTATTTATAGAATGGATATACTTAAACCTTGCTACAACACTTATAGGCAGTGTACCTAATCGTACAGTAGTGTAGTTTTTAGTAAGTCCAGTTCGTTCAACAGGGAAATCTTTTAAACAAAGCTTAACGCTATATTAGTTTTAATTTATAAAAATACAAATATATATATAAGTAATATTATTATTATAAAAAGAGATTTTTACCGTTTAATGACCGGTTTGTTGATTTTTAAAACTTTAATCGCAGTTAAAACCTAATGTAAAATATTAAAAATAAATACAACTTAATTTAAAGCGTAAAGTAAATAACGATAATGAAATTGCGATAAATAAAAGTGCGATAAAATAAACTTGCGATAATTAAAAAGTACGATAATTAAAAGTGCAATTAAATACAATAACAATAAATAAAAATGCGATAATTAGAAGTGCAATTAAATATGAAAATAAAGGAATTATGCTTATTTAAACTTCCGTAATCATGATGTTTGACGTGTTGATTTTATTTTATTCCCATGGGTTAATTGTCCTTTGTCCTGGATTATTCAATATGTCCGTCTGGTTTTTGTCCATAACAGTCCATCAGTCATAAATATAAAGTGCGAGTATCCTTGTCAAATTATCCTTATACCCGAAGTCAAATATTCCAACTAATTGGGGACTTAAACTGTAACAAGGTTTTAATACTTTGTTTAATAATTACACCAGGATATCGACTACGTGTAACCCAAGGTTTTAATACTTTGTTAACAATTACGCCAAGTGTCCTTGTACATAATTTCACCCCTGTTTTAATAATTCCATAGACTATTAATCCATTCCCGTGTCCGGTTAAATGAACGATTATTCGTACATATAAATATCCCGCCCATCGTGTCCGATCGAGTGTATATGGTTATTTATAGGGACGTCCAATTGTAAATCTTTATGTTAAAATTAACAAACTATGATTACTATGGTACAAAGACCAATTACCCAATTTTAGTAATTAGCCCAACATCATGATTACTTCGTTTTAAATAAGCATAATAATAACTTAGCTACGAGACATTAATGTAAAAAGGTTGAACATAACTTACAATGATTAAAAATAGCGTAGCGTTACACGGACAGAATTTCGACTTACACCCTTACAACATTCGCTAACATACCCTTATTATTAGAAATTAAAATTAAAATTAAAATTATAATATAAATATATATATATCGTATGTGAGATAGAGAGATGGATTGATATTATTTGCTGCACCAAACTGCGACTTTTATAGGCATGTGGGCTGAAAAAGGGCCTCATGCGATCGCATGAGCTTTGCCCTTCAAGGCCATGCGATCACATGGCCAGCTGGGGAGGCTCAAAAGTCTTTAAAAACGTGACCTGCTTATTTATTTATTATATAATATAATATATATAATTAAATTTAATTATATATATATATATATTATATTATATTCTTGTACTCCGTTGACTTGTAATTTTTAGTCCGTTGCGTCGAGCGTTGAGAGTTGACTCTGGTCCCGGTTCCAGATTTTCGAACGTCCTTGCGTACTATTTAATATCTTGTACTTTGCGTTTTGAATCTTGTACTCTTGTAATTCTGAGACGTTTCTTATCAATAATTGGAACCTCTTTGATTGTACTTTGTACTTTTTGAGCTTTTTGGTCGTTTGTGTCTTCAATTCATCGAATCTGTCTTTTGTCTTCACCTTTTATTATTTAAACGAATATTACTTGTAAATAGAACAATTACAACTAAAAGCTTGTCTTTCTTGAGGGATAATGCTATGAAATATATGTTCGTTTTTAGCATTATCAAATATTCCCACACTTGAGCGTTGCTTGTCCTCAAGCAATATAGTCTTGAAATATACTAGAATCACTTCTTTATTCTTCACACTTTGTACATCAGTGATTTCTATACGGCGGTATAAACAATGGTAGTAACGATGTGGTTTACAGTCCCACATGACTATAAAATTTAGATCCATTAAGGAAATTGGATCTTTATGAAAACATTTGATCTTTTGAAAATTAAATCTAACTTTTACCCTAGATTTCCGGAATAACCCTTCACCGGCGTTTGCAAATTATTTTTGTGGGTTTGGTGGGTTTCAGATTTGAAAATTTTAGCTCAAAACTTATGGTTTTGTGTCACCCACTTGCTATCCTTGTATTAGGAAATCAACACGTCCAGTTTACTTGCTCCGTATATTACCTTTTGATAAACTACTGTCCGGTTGTAAAGGAAAGCATTGACCAAGCAACTGTTAAGGAAATGTCCCCTGACATGCTTTTAATTATGGTCTATAACGTGTCGGACGCAATTACTATCCTTTGTAGGAGCAATAGTAAAGCTCACCCTTATAATTTTTCAGTCTGACACAAGGTCCTGTCTTTGACCATGCTATGCAACCACCGTTCTTACGGTTGACACCCGATTTGGTTCAGGTGACCTAATGAATTCCAGGTGAATTCCTAGGATTTTACGTTCAATGGTAATGAACGCATTGAAAATGGGTTTTTAGAAAACAAATTGGTTTGTATTTTGATCAAAATATTTTCTCGTTCAAGCTCGAGTTTAGATATCATCGAATTCCATGAGTTTGTAATTCTCAATCTTTAAGGTCAATCTCTAGGATTGAGTAATATCAGTCTTAAAAGCTGATTTTTGATCTTTTAAGGAGATTATCCTTTTTGGGGATCTGATTCATTAGTCTTATCAAGCTAATTTGCTCGGCGTCCTCCCCATTTTACAAGACAGATCCTCTCATGGTTAGGATAAGTCTGACCACTTGGCGACCCTGTTTGATGCTGAGGTCATTGGATTTCCTGCTGATTTTAGAGATGACTTTTCTAGATTTTTCGTCAACCTACAGCTGGTCTGGACGACAACTTCATGACCTAAATCAAGAAGCGCGTTTCTTTTTCGGAAGACTTTACTTCCTTATAATGATGGAATTGATTCATCGTGTAGATCCATTTTTCTTTCAAATATTTTACAGTAAATCGGGTAAAACTGTTTAGTTTAGTCCAAGTCAAAAGTATCTTCAGTTATTTGTTACAGAAATATGTGACATATGTTTTAAAATAACTTGGTAAATTTTCCCACATTTGGCTTTTATTTTCTTTTGTTTGCCTTTTTATTGTCCTCTATTCTATTTTAAATGAATTCTAACATTTTGGTTTGTTTCTCAATTTATGTCCTTTCCGAGGTAACAATAATTTCGGTGTTAACACCTAGTTTTATCGTTCATAAATATGTATAAACATAATTTTAAGTTCATTTAATTGAAAATTTTAAAAAATTTTACTAGAAGTGGGTAGTCAGTATATAAGACTAGGGCTGTTCTTTATTATCAGAGAGCACTATATTCTAATACAACTACTGTGTTACTAGTATTTTTAATGGTAACCAAGTGTTTAAATCAAAAAAAATTTTAAAATCCGAAAGAATTTAACCCTTCCCACACTTAAGATCTTGCAATGCCCTCATTTGCAAGAAATCAGTAACAATTTAAATTATTGAGGGTGATTAGCGTAGAAAAATGATTAAATTTTACCAAAGTTTCCAAACATATTGGCGTTTGTTTGCTGAATGATAAATGGTGCACATCATTTGTTCATTCCGTCTTGTTGTTACATCACATTTATTTTTCATCTTGTCGTCAAAATTAGTAGCTTTTGCTGAACTTAATGCCAGTCTTTGAAAATGCGCTGTTTTACCCTGTTTTGTACAATCGACAATATACATACATACAAATATAAACATGCATGGCAATTTGAAATGGGACTTAATATCCCACTTTCAAATCCTAAATGTGAAATATTAGTACACAATAATAATAAAAATGATAAAAATTACATAAATATATCCAATGGAACTAAATCAGTCTGGATAGGGGTTCCAGTTCATCTCGTCAGGTGGGTTCCATTGTTGGTTATAGGTGTCCTGATAGGCTTGGTTATAGTCATACCGGTTAAAGGGTGGTCGGATGTCGGGGCTGTATGGCGGAAAATTAGCAGGTCGAGTAGGCACGTAATTATTTGGTACCTGATATGATAGCTGGCTCAAGATTTGGTGCTGATGAACTAACCAGCTATCGTGTTGGCGTCACCTATAATCCTCGTATACTCGCTCAGAGTTCCACTGCTCGTACATACTATGTCTGGCCGCGCTCGTCATTGCTTCCTCATCTATACGAACGTGGACGTCAAGAATAGCATCTCGAAAGACATCCCTAATGTCTTCTGCTTCCTCCATTTCCTCATCTGAGCCTCTCTCTACCTGAGGATGAGGGCCCTCATAGGGTACTGCCTGGTTGCGTCTACTTTTCAATACCTTAGCACCCACATAAACTTTCAATCCTAAAGGCTCAACCTGTTCTCTACAAAGCTGTAATGGACCCCCTTGGTTCCTATCAACACCTAAATACTCTCCAATGAGAGTAACAAAAATACCTCCTCCTATTATACTCCCGTCCTGCATTCCTTCTACCATTTTAGATAAATAAAAACCAACACAGTAAGGGATATTGACAAAGCTTCTAGGATCCCGAATACACTTTAGGTAGAATAAATCATGTAAGGTTATTTTTTCTTTATTGTTACCTCTTTGTGTAATCGAGTTAGCCAAAAATCTATGAATGATACGAAGCTAGGCTCTGTCAATATGTGTATGGGAGTGTCCTCCCGCTCGTGTAAAAACATCAATATGTGACATACGCCTCCAAATGACGTCAGCATCAAAGTTACTATCTACCCTTTCACCATAATGAATCAAATTTGTACAATTGGGTAGTAGCAACTCACCAGGAGTATATATCTGTAAAGCCCTGGCCATATCCAGCATGGACATTCTGTACATCCTACCGCCAAGGATAAACCTAAGAAATCTTCTATCATCTATTCTAACTATATTTGTATCAAGTGATACAGTACTCATGAGCTCAACACACCATTCTTTATATACAGGTCTACGAATGGTGAAAAGACGTTCTCAATCTGTAAAAGAAGAGTTCCCGTACCTCTGAATCAGTAGCAGTCTGACTCTATTAGCTAGTTGAACTCTTTCCAAAGGATCCCAATCGATTACCCTTGGCACCTCTACATTTTTAGTTACCAATCTGAATTTGTTCCTTTGATATGTCTCGTAATCTCTCCATCTTCTATCAAATCTCAGATTAGGATGCAAAGTGTGCTCAGGAATCGTTGGGTATTCTACTGGCGGCCTCATCGGGAATACTATGAATTCATTAACAAACTGTACCAGATCATAATAAGGTACGTGTTGATCAGGCTGTTGTTGTGGTTCCTGTTGTGGTTCTTATTCGGGTTCTGGCTCGTGTTGCATTTCTGGTTCTGGTTCTGGTGCTGGAGCAGGTCGTCTAGATGATGATGCTCCTGAACCTCCAGTATCGGCTTTCTGCAAAACACATTAAACACAAAATTTGTACATCTAAATATGCATTAGTGTTAGCAAAATAACAACTTAAAACAATCACAATAACATGTTAAATCAAAATTAAACTTATACACATTTTCACAATTTTTCACAATTCTACACTTTTCCAAATAAGTACATATGAAAATGTATACAAAGTTCATAAGCATTTAACTCAAATAACATGTCAAAATAGTCATTACTAATAATTAAACAAGTCTCAATTGGCAATTATATCAAATTAATCAAGTTCATGAATTTTCGCCTAAAAAGTCCACTTTAATCTTTAAAAATCATGTTTACGATCAATGTTTGGATCATTTAACTACCTAAACATGTTACACTACTCAATTTAGCAATAATTCATGACAAAAATCGGCCATAACCTGTTTATATCAAAAAGCCCCAAATTGCTCAAGAACACAAACCCTAGATTTCTAAAAATTTTGAAGTTTTTAGCTTCAAATCATGTTAAATAGCATCAATCTAGGTTATACATGCATAAAATACTAACAATTTAACACTAATTACACTAGAATTTAACAAAATTGCATTAGGTAAAATATTGGTAATTATCACAAAAATTAGGAATTTATAGAGTTTAGGGGTGTAATTTTTACCTTTTTGCTGAAGAATGAGAATCTAGGCATGATTAGAGCAAGAAATTTGATGAATTACGGTAAAAAAATTGCAAATTTTAGAGATTATTTTGGGGTATTTTCGTATGTGTGTGTGTGTGGAGTGGTAAAGAACACAGCTCGCTGAGAGTTTTTGATCTGGCCAGTTTTCCAGCCTCATGCGATCGCATGAGGTTGGTGTGTAAACCCCATGCGATCGCATGGGGTGCCGGCTACAGTTTTTTCAGGTTTTTTTTTTTTTTTATAAAACCTTACACTTTATAAAACATAAAATTAATAAAATTTTAAAAATTTGTTTCTTTTTTAGGATGAGGGCGTTTCGGATCGTTGTCCTAGTCCGTCCCTCGACAAAATTTTAAAATTTGTCAATTCAAAGCGCGATTTTAAAAGTAAAGATTTTTGGGTTTTTTAATGTTTTTGGCATACTTTAATTCAATAAGATTAAAAATAATGATAATAAAAGTTCTCGTCCCTCCCTAGTCTTCAACTCACGACGAATTTTAAAAATCATATTTTTAACTTAGCGAAATAAAGTAAATTTTTGTTTTTAAATTCATACCAAACTTAAATTTAAAATGCATAAAATTAAAAATTCATATTATAAATTCACACCAAACTTAAATTATATTTTTGTTTTTATACATACAAACTTATATTAAAAATACTATTTTTTCAAATATTTACAATTTTAAATATATATTAATTTTAACAAGTTTACAATATTATTTTAATATTAATTTTAAAAACAAAGAAAAAATAAAATTAAAAATCTTTTTGGCTTTTATCCCACTTTAATCAATCAAATATTATCAAAAACATACGCCCCTCTTTTCGGTAAAGTAATTTCGGTTTCATAACCAAATTTAACTCATGACGAATTTTTGAAATATTTTGGGTTGATTGATTAAAGATATTTATACCTTAAGAATAAACGTTAAATTTCACAGTGATGTAATAAATTTTTGTATGATATCAATAATTTCGATCGCAAGACCTAATTTCATCGAATACCAATTTAATACTTTATAGCGAACAAATTATCGTTTATTATCAAAAGGTTAAAAATTAAAATAAAAAATGAAAATGAAAACTGTACAAACTTACCTGTGAAATATATTTCTTAGTGATATGCTCTAGCCCACTCATAAGATAGTCGGACTAATTGATTTTTCATGGCTACATAGGCGTAACCTCGAGCATTTAACATTTTTTCTTCTAAACATATGAACGGTCCGTCTCTGCATAAAGTAACAAATTCGGTGTTTGAATAGGTTTGATTATTTGAACATTTACCTTCGTGTGACCATTTTCCGCATTTGTGACAACTTTCAAGGTGTCGTGCTCTTCTTTTTGCTGCGGATTTTGATTTTCCTTTACCAAATTGTAACTTATTATCTTCGCATCTGGATTCTTTTCTTACTCCGTCCAATTTACCTCTTATTAATGATACCAATTCACTTGGACGTGTGTCATTATTACGTTTAGTGATCAAAGCGTGTAGCATTAGACCATGATTTAGTTCACAGGAAGTCTTCATTTCGTAAAAACCTAAAAAAATAAAAATTCAGAATGGGGGGAGAAGACTAGTTCTTTAGGGTCTGCTAGGGAAAGACCATTCGGGTTCCATTTTCGAGAACTACACGAAAACAGAAAATCTAACTCTAACAGAAATATATATTATCCTTTAAAGACTTGATTATCCCCACACTTATTTAGCTGTGGTATCGAAATTGTGATTAACTTCGTTGTCGACTTCCATCGGACTATCTATGTAATGTTTAACTCTGTGACCATTAACCTTAAATTCAATTCCATTTGAATTTATTAATTCTATTGTTCCGTACGGGAAAACTCTTTTGACTATGAATGGTCCAGACCATCTTGATTTCAATTTTCCAGGAAATAGCTTGAATCGTGAATTAAAAAGAAGAACTCTATCTCCTTCTTTAAATTCTTTTGAACTTCTGATTCTTTTATCATGCCATTTCTTCGTTCTTTCTTTATAGATTAATGAATTTTCGTATGCTTCATGTCTTAATTCTTCTAATTCGTTTAGTTGACTTAACCGTAGACGTCTGGCTTCATGTAAATCAAGATTACATGTCTTTAAAGCCCAAAATGCTTTGTGTTCAATTTCTACTTGAAGATGACATGCTTTTCCGTAAACGAGTTTAAAAGGTGTGGTTCCAATTGGAGTTTTATAGGCTGTTCTAAAAGCCCAGAGTGCATCCTCCAATTTTATGGACCATTCCTTCGGATTTGATCCTACGGTTTTCTCTAAAATACGTTTTAAAGCTCGGTTGGTATTTTCAACTTATCCACTTGTTTGTGGATGATAAGCAGTGGAGATTTTATAAGTTACTCCATATCTTTTGAGAACTTTCTCAAGTTGATTGTTACAAAAATGAGTACCCCGATCACTTATTAAAGCTTTCGGTGTTCCAAACCTTGCAAAAAGATGTTTTAAAAAGTTGACTACAACTCGTGCATCATTAGTTGGGAGAGCTTGTGCTTCCGCCCATTTAGATACATAATCAATGGCTACGAGAATATATAGATTATTATGAGATTTTGGAAATGGACCCATAAAGTCAATACCCCAAATGTCAAATACTTCACATACTTGAATGACATTTTGTGGCATTTCATCACGTTGACTTATTTTTCCGGCCCTTTGACAAGCATCACAGGATTTGCAAAGAAGGTGTGCGTCTTTGTAAATTGTAGGCCAATAGAATCCAGCATCGTAAACTTTTCTTGCTGTTAGTTGAGGCCCATAATGCCCTCCTGTTGGTCCTGTGTGACAATGGTTTAAGATTTTACTAGCTTCCTCCCCGAATACACATCGGCATATTATTCCATCTGGACAACTTTTAAACAAATGTGGATCTTCCCAGAAATAGTGTTTTATATCACTAAAGAATTTCTTTCGTTTTTGGTACGACAATCCTTTTTCAAGGAATCCACATACTAAGTAGTTTGCATAGTCTGCAAACCATGGAATTTTATTATAATCTATCTTCAATAGATATTCATCAGGAAAGTTGTCTTGTATGGCCGATTCATTTAGAACTTCTAATTCGGGATTTTCAAGACGAGAAAGATGATCAGCGGCGAGATTTTATGCTCCCTTTTTGTCTCGGATTTCAATATCAAACTCTTGTAAGAGTAAGATCCAACGGATTAATCTTGGTTTAGCATCTTGTTTCGAAAATAGGTACCTAAGAGCAGAATGGTCAGTATAGACCACCGTTTTAGCTAGAACGAGATATGAACGAAATTTGTCAAAAGCAAAGACAATAGCAAGGAGTTCTTTTTCAGTAGTTGTATAATTCGTTTGTGCTCCTTGTAATGTCTTACTAGCAAAATATATAGGTTGAAATCGTTTTTCAATCCTTTGTCCTAAAACGGCTCCCATTGCAAAATCACTTGCATCGCACATAAGTTCGAACGGTAGATTCCAATTTGGTGTTATCATGATCGGCGCATTAGTGAGTTTTTCTTTAAGAATATTAAAAGATTTGATACATTCATCTGAAAAGATGAATGGAGCATCCTTTTCTAGGAGTTTATTCATAGGAGTGTAAATTTTAGAAAAATCTTTTGTGAAACGTCGGTAAAAACCGGCATACCCTAGAAAACTCCTAACTCCTCTAACATTGGTGGGATGTGGAAGTTTAGCAATTACATCTACTTTAGCTCTATCCACTTCAATTCCTTCCTTTGAAATTTTATGACCAAGAACGATGCCTTCTTTAACCATGAAATGGCATTTCTCCCAATTAAGCACTAGATTTGATTGTTCGCATCTAATAAGCATTCGTTCAAGATTAACTAGACATGATTCAAAAGTGTCACCGAAGACTGAAAATTCATCCATGAAAACTTCCATGCATTCTTCTATCATGTCGTGAAAAATCGCCATCATGCACCTATGAAAGGTTGCAGGGGCGTTGCAAAGTCCAAATGGCATGCGTTTGTAAGCAAAAGTACCATAAGGGCACGTGAATGTGGTTTTTTCTTGGTCTTCGGGTGCTATTGGAATTTGAAAATATCCGGAAAAACTATCAAGAAAATAATAGTAACTATTTCCGGCTAATCTTTCTAACATTTGATCAATGAAAGGTAAGGGAAAGTGATCTTTTCTGGTGGCGTCATTTAATTTTCTATAATCAATACATACACGCCATCCTGTTACAGTCCTAGTAGGAATAAGCTCATTTTTCTCATTTGTGATAACAGTTATGCCACCCTTTTTAGGCACGCATTGAACTGGGCTTACCCATGGACTATCAGAAATTGGATAAATTAAACCTGCATCAAGCAATTTAATAATTTCTTTCTTAACAACATCTTGCATATTAGGATTTAGTCTTCGTTGGCGTTGCACATACGTTTTATGACCTTCTTCCATAAGGATTTTATGTGTGCAATACGAAGGACTTATTCCTTTAATATCATGAATTTTCCATGCAATAGCCGGTTTATGAGCTTTTAACACAGAAATGAGTTGAGATTTTTCATTTTTAGTAAGAGAAGACGATATTATTATAGGTAATTCAGATTCACCATGTAAATAAGCATATTCCAAATGGTTTGGAAGTGGCTTTAACTCTAATGTCGGAGGTTCTTCTATCGATAATTTATATCGATATCTGTCTTCTTCTTTTAGCATTTGAATTTCTTCTGTTGTTGGTTCATATCCATTAGCCATAAGTGTAGCTAACATTTCAGTTTCATCAATTGGTTCAGTACCTTCTTCTAAAGAACACTCTCCTATTCCTTGTAATTCTGGAAATTCTTCTAACAATTCTGCATGTGATTCTATAGTTTGAATATAATAACATGTATCATCTGCAGATTGCGGTTGTTGCATTGCTCTATCAACTGAAAAGGTAACACTCTCGTCCTCTATACTTAGGGTCAGTTTATTACCAAACACGCCTATCATTGCTTTAGCCGTGTTTAAGAATGGTCTTCCTAATATGAGAGGAACTTGAGAATCTTCTTCCATGTCCAGAATAACAAAATCTACTGGAAATACTAAAGTACCAACTTTAACTAGCATGTTTTCCATTATCCCTCTAGGATATTTTACTGATCGATCGGCTAGTTGTATGCTTATTCGTGTTGGTTTCAATTCTCCAAGGCCTAGTTTAGCGTATAGTGAATACGGCATTAGATTTATACTAGCACCTAAGTCTGCCAATGCTTCTATTAAACTAAGACTACCCAGAAAACATGGAATTGTGAAACTTTCTGGATCTGATAGTTTTTCTGGTATCTTATTCAACAGCACTGCAGAACAATTAGCATTCATAGTAACAGCCGAGAGTTCTTCCATTTTCTTTCTATTTGTGATTAGATCTTTCAGAAATTTAGCATATCTAGGCATTCCTGAAATCACATCAATGAAAGGAAGATTTACATTTATCTGTTTAAACATATCCAAGAATTTGGATTTCTTGGCTTTAAGTCTCTCTTTTTTCATTTTACTCGGGTAAGAAAGTGGTGGTTTGTATGGTTTAACATAAGGTTTAGCCTTAACTGTGTTATCTTCATTAACCTTTTCAATTACCGGTTCTTTTTTCTTATCTTGTTCAGGTTGTGGTTCTTGTGGAGTAGGAATAGTTTCCTCAGAAATTACAGGTATTTCAGGTGGTTTAAGTGTAATACCACTTCTTGTGGTAATGGCTTTAGCTGTTTCATTCCGGGGGTTAGCATTTGTATCACTAGGTAGACTTCCCAGTTTTCTTTCACCTATTAACCTTGCTATGTTACTTACTTCTTGTTCCAGATTTTGAATAGAAGCTTGTTGATTTCTAAATGCTTGAGCATTTTGTTCATTAGTTTGTTTCTGAGATGTGAAAAACTGTGTTTGAGATTCAACTAGCATCGTCATCATATCTTCTAAATTTGGCTTTTTATCATCGGTTTGTGGTGGTTTGTTTTGAAAATTAGGTCTTTGCTGATTGTAAGTATTATTAGATACTTGTTGATTACTTGGACCTTGTTGGTTGTTGTATGGAACATTTCGATTATAATTCTGGTTTTGATTGTAAATTGGTCTTGGCGGTTGATAATTATTCTGATAATTATTTCCAGGCCTTTGGTTTATGTATGAAATATTCTCTCTTTGTTCCATTGTTAGTTCAATACTGAGACAATATTTTGTTAAATGTGGTCCTCCACACTGCTCACAACTAATTCGTATTGAGTGAATATCTTTAGTCATCTTTTCCATTCGTCTCTCGACAGCATCTATCTTTGCGGAAATGAAATCTAAGTCATGGCTAGAATCGGCTCTAGCTGCTTTAGATGATCTAACGATATCTTTTTCTTGGTGCCACTCATGTGAGTGGAAGCAGTGTTATCAATAATTTTGTAAGCATCAGTTTCTGTTTTCTTCATAATAGAACTACCAGCTGCTATATCGATGTCTTTCCTTGTAGTGATGTCGCATCCTTGGTAGAATATTTGTACTATTTGACAGGTGTCTAAACCATGTTGCGGACATCCTCTCAATAACTTTCCAAATCTTGTCCATGCCTCATATAGAGTTTCATTTGGCTTCTGTGTGAACGTAACAATTTCTCCTTGAAGTCTCACGGCTTTAGATGCCGGAAAGAATTGTTTAAGAAATTTTTCAACTAAAACGTCCCATGTATCAATCGCCCCTTCAGGTAACGATTCTAACCAATCTTTGGCTTCTCCCTTTAAAGTCCAGGGAAATAACATGAGATATATCTGTTCATCTTCAACTTCTCTTATTTTAAATAGTGTGCAGATCCTATTAAAGGTACGAAGATGTTCATTTGGATCTTCCTTCGGTGCACCACGAAATTGGCATTGATTAGTCACCATGTGTAGAATTTTTCCTTTGATTTCATAATCTGGCGCATTAATGTCTGGATGAGTAATTGCGTGACCTTGGCCAGTGCGTTTAGCTCTCATTCGGTCTTCCATACTTAAAGGTTCCAGATTCTCCATGATTGAATTTGTTGAATCTGAATCACTAGAGGATTCTGATTTAATGGTTCGTTCCTCAACAATCTCTGTTTGAATGATTGGTGGTTCCGGAGGAAAGATTAATGGTTCAGGATCTATGAATCGTCCCTGAATATTCTCCGGATTCTCAATTGTGAGGTCGGGTTCAAAAAATGGATTATCGGAAATTTGAATTGGAGTACTTGGTCGACTGGATGATGATTCTAAAGAAAAATCAACGGCGACAATATTTGCGAGATGTCTTGATCGAGTTACAGGGGTGAACGTACAAAAGGTGGTGAACATTTTGCTCGGTGCATTCACTGAATATCCTATTAGTTTTTTTAAAAGGAAGAAAAATTATATAAGTTATCCAATTAATAGACTTTTCTGATTTTGCCCACGTTTCGAATAGCCAAAAGATACAGCAGAGGGGCAGGATTCGTTTGGTCTCAATATAATTGAGTACTGTTTGGCTCCAATAACCCGGTCCACGTACAAATCCAACTATTACTACGAACCAGAAAATTTTGATGTCTATCAATTTAACCGCTTAAAATAATTTTTCGTAATTTAAAGAAATTTAGAGAAGAAGTAGAAAATTCTATGTCCTAAAAACTAGAATGGCGAGAAATAAGAAAGAAAAAGAGCGCGTCGGTATTAAAATTGGAGAAATAAGAAAGAAAAAAAGTGACTTATAAAACTTTAAAACACTCGACTAACCCAACCTTATTATTATTACTAACTTAAAATTAAAATTGCAAATTGAGATTACTAATTGGAGTGATAATTGATACATAGGTAAAAGGCGTCGAAAAATAAAAATAAGAAAGTAGCGCGTTGAAACTTAAAAGGAACTAAAAACTAAGAATTAAAAGTTGCGTCTAAAAATATTAAAGCTTACAAGTAAAACTATATCCCAAATGGCAATAACTTAAAAAGGTACTAAAACTTAAAAACAGCGTCGCAAAATTCTAAAGCACCTAAATCTTAGTCTAAAGAAAAAGCACTTAAGAGATTTTACGGCAAATCTTAAAAATCTAGAAGTAAAAATAACTATGGCAAAAACTATATCTTAAAACTAAATACTAGCGAAAAATACAAATATTACGCTAAAAATAAATAAAAAGAGACAAAATATAAAAATTAACTAAAAGTTGTAAAAATTACAATTTTTATAAAAATATTATTTTTATATTATTTATTTAATAAAACTATTAATTTTATAAATTATAAAAACTAAATAAACTAAATATATAAATTAAATCTAAAAACTAAACTAAATAATAAATTAAGTATAACCTAATTAGGGTTTATATAAATAATTAATAATAAAACCGTAATGATTGCTGTTTTCAGTCAGATGTGGCGTGTCAGCAGGGCTCATACGATCGCATGAGTCCTAAGTTACCCAGCCATGCGATCGCATGGGTTAGGGTTTCGGGCCAGAGAGTGGGCTGCTACAGTACCGGGCCTCGAGAGTTTTTATTAATTTTTTTCTGTTTTACTGAATTATATATTTATAATATATATCTATAATTTAAATAAAACTTATATTTTTATAAAATAAAGATAAAGAAATTTTTATAGAACTTAAATATTTAACAAACTCTTAAAAATATTTATAAATTTTGTTTTTTTTTCTTTTTATATTTTCGAATATTTAAAACGTATTTTTACAAAAGCGTATTTTTTTATAAAAGTAAACTAAAAAAAAAAAATTTTTTTTTATATATTAGCGTTGCGCTTTCGGCGTTTAAGATCCCCGGCAGCGGCGCCAAAAATACTTGATGTGCGTAGAGGTGTATATGAAATAGCTTATATTTTACAACGAAATACTATTAAATATGATACAATTTTACACAAGATATTTATTTATTTATAGAATGGATATACTTAAACCTTGCTACAACACTTATAGGCAGTGTACCTAATCGTACAGTAGTGTAGTTTTTAGTAAGTCCGGTTCGTTCCACAGGGAAATCTTTTAAACAAAGCTTAACGCTATATTAGTTTTAATTTATAAAAATACAAATATATATATAAGTAATATTATTATTATAAAAAGTGGTTTTTACCGTTTAATGACCGGTTTGTCGATTTTTAAAACTTTAATCGCAGTTAAAACCTAATATAAAATATTAAAAATAAATACAACTTAATTTAAAGCGTAAAGTAAATAACGATAATGAAATTGCGATAAATAAAAGTGCGATAAAATAAACTTGCGATAATTAAAAAGTACGATAATTAAAAGTGCAATTAAATACAATAACAATAAATAAAAATACGATAATTAGAAGTGCAATTAAATATGAAAATAAAGGAATTATGCTTATTTAAACTTCCGTAATCATGATGTTTGACGTGTTGATTTTAGTTTATTCCCATAGGTTAATTGTCCTTTGTCCTGGATTATTCAATATGTCCTTCTGGTTTTTGTCCATAACAGTCCATCAGTCATAAATATAAAGTGTGAGTATCCTCGTCAAATTATCCTTATACCCGAAGTCAAATATTCCAACTAATTGGGGACTTAAACTGTAACAAGGTTTTAATACTTTGTTTAATAATTACACCAGGATATCGACTGCGTGTAACCCAAGGTTTTAATACTTTGTTAACAATTACGCCAAGTGTCCTTGTACATAATTTCACCCCTGTTTTAATAATTCCATAGACTATTAATCCATTCCCGTGTCCGGTTAAATGAACGATTATTCGTACATATAAATATCCCGCCAATCGTGTCCGATCGAGTGTATATGGTTATTTATAGGGACGTCCAATTATATTAAAATTAACAAACTATCATTTAGTTAAACAAATATAAAGCCCATTAATAGCCCATAGTCTAATTTCCACAAGTGTCGTTCTTTTGTCCAAACCCCAATTATGTTACAAAGCCCAATTACCCAATTTTAGTAATTAGCCCAACATCATGATTACTTCGTTTTAAATAAGCATAATAATAACTTAGCTACGAGACATTAATGTAAAAAGGTTGAACATAACTTACAATGATTAAAAATAGCGTAGCGTTACACGGACAGAATTTCGACTTACACCCTTATAACATTCGCTAACATACCCTTATTATTAGAAATTAAAATTAAAATTAAAATTATAATATAAATAAATAAATATATATATATATATATATCGTATATCGTATATGAGATAGAGAGATGGATTGATATTATTTGATGCACCAAACTGCGACTTTTATAGGCATGTGGGCTGGAAAAGGGCCTCATGCGATCGCATGAGCTTTGCCCTTCAAGGCCATGCGATCGCATGGCCAGCTGGGGAGGCTCAAAAGTCTTTAAAAACGTGGGCTGCTTATTTATTTATTATATAATATAATATATATAATTAAATTTAATTATATATATATTATATTATATTCTTGTACTCTGTTGACTTGTAATTTTTAGTCCGTTGCGTCGAGCGTTGAGAGTTGACTCTGGTCCCGGTTCCGGATTTTCGAACGTCCTTGCGTACAATTTAATATCTTGTACTTTGCGTTTTGAATCTTGTACTCTTGTAATTCTAAGACGTTTCTTATCAATAATTGGAACCTCTTTGATTGTACTTTGTACTTTTTGAGCTTTTTGGTCGTTTGCGTCTTCAATTCATCGAATCTGTCTTTTGTCTTCACCTTTTATTATTTAAACGAATATCACTTGTAAATAGAACAATGGCAACTAAAAGCTTGTCTTTCTTGAGGGATAATGCTATGAAATATATGTTCTTTTTTAGCATTATCAGTCCTAATGTTTATGCTGATGAGAATCTTAAGATTGAAGCTTACATCGATGGGTTATCTGAGAAAATTGAGCATGGGGTTGAGTCTAGTGAGCCCCAGACAATTGAGGCCGCGATATCTATGGCTCATAAGTTGAATGATAAGATCTTGAGAAGAAGCAAGGCTGCTGTAACCGAACCCAGTGAAGAGACTATTAAGAAAGCTGATAATGGGAAGAGAAAGTGGGATAATAACCGCAATCAAAGCCAAGGTGTGACAACCCGTAAATTTCTGGCAAAATTTAAACAAAAATCTTTATATGATTTCATTTAACCTCGACTAATTCCGACGATTCACGAACAATTATTTGTAAATAATTACGCATTAATTTGATATATTAATATTAATATTATTAATATCCTTTTTAAACAAGATATCAATAATTAATATCTTTATTATCAGTATTGTTATTATGAATAAAAAAAATATTGACAAATATTCTTGGAAAAGTAGTAAATCAATTTGTTTATTTTAAAAATATATATATAAAAAAATCCTTAAAATTAATGATTTTTTTAATACAATAAATAAATAAATAAATAAATAAATAAATAAATAAAATACTTTTTAATTAAAAATTATAATGGAAAACTACTTTTATTATTTTATTTTTGTGCATTATCCCATGACCTAACATTTAATACTTTTGAATTTTAAAATCCCATTAAAAATTAAAATATTTCTTTTTCTTTTAATTATTTTATTCTTTTTACCTAATTTTTTTCAAGTATAAATACCCCTCATTTCTCATTCAAACTCACACCAAAATTTCTCTCATTCTCTCTTTGAAGAATTACTACTAGTAAGTATTCTTTTCTTACTTTTTACTTTTTACTTTTTACTATATATTTGGTTTATTATTTTTTTAACGAAACATGTAAATAATGTTATAAATTATATGCAATTAAAATTAAAATAAATAACATGTTATAATTAGTAATATATGTTACTAAAAATTATAAAAGTATTTTTATGAATTAATATATAGGAGTTATAATTAAAATCGAATTAATGAATATATATGTATATGTATATACGCACCTAACGTGAAGGTTATAATTAAAGATAGCGTACAAAGACTACAAACATCACCGCTACTTGTGGCCTAGGGTGATCCTTGTTACCATTATGGGACGCTTGTGAATCTCGAATGCCAAGACTTAGATTCTGGTCAAGAGATCCTGGGCCGCTCGGTAACAATAGATCATTCGAGTGACTTGCATGTTAGCGACGAAGTTTGGGCGAGATTGTACAACATCTTTGTTAAGAATTATAACCCGAACATTCTTAAACTGGAAGCTTACTATAAGTGGAAGTTTTTCATAAATAGTAAGTTTCCAAAAATAGAAACTTTTGAGAAATAGGAACTTTTCTCGAAAACCGTCACTGTCAATATAGTTGCTATATTAATAAACATACTTTATGTCAAGTTAGACATTAACTAATCAAACGTTATACCTCAAGGTTGATATCCAGATCACTTACTTGCTTTACTTTCCTTCTTGCGTGAAATACTTCAACTGCTATTTAATGTGAGTTCATCTGCTCCCTTTTTATATATTTTTGGGCTGAGAATACATGCGCAACTTTTATAACTGTTTTACACGTATCAACTATTAAACTGTGATATGTTGGGCTATGACCAGCAAGTCCCCAACCGACAGGTATAAACGATAACTTGTACGGGGCAAACTTGAAAGTCTAGTCTAAATATCAGTACCAACTATTAAACTGTGATATGTTGGGCTATGACCAACAAGTGCCCAACCGACAAGTATAAACGATAACTTGTACGGGGTAAACTTGAAAGTCTAGTCTAAATATCAGTACCAACTGTTAAACTATGCTATACCCGGCTATGTCCGATTAAGTCCCTACAGTGATATTTTTAATTGCTGTGGCATTCTTAATTATTGGGGATAGGCCTATCGGGAGTAACGTCCCCGATACATTTGACTAAGTCTTTGTATTACTTGATAATAAAATTAAACGGCAAGGACAGAACAACTTGTCACGGGGCAAACAACGTTTAGTCTAAATATCACGCACTGGCATAACTTTTTGATCCTGCGGGAGATCAACTTGACTGGATCTAAGTGATCTACTTATGAAAACAAATCTTGTGGTCTAACACTATTACCGAAATCATTATTTATGACAAACCTATGAATTCACTCAACCTCGTGTTGACTTTTTAAGCATGTTTATTCTCAGGTACTTAAATATTGCTTCCGCTGTATATCTACTGCTTTGATGATGATTGCTTGCTATGCTTGGAGTCTTCATTACATATCATATCAATTAAAGACATATTTATCTTCCGCTGCAAAACTCAACAAAATGTCTCATGTAGAGTCGTTCTCGTTTTTACAACTGTGATTTGATATAATTAGTCACAAATACCCTAGGCCCTATTTGGAGGTGTGACAGATTGGTATCAGAGTAGGTTGTTGTAGAGAACCAGGATTGTATTTTATGTGTGCCTTATACAATTAGGTACCTTAGCAATGTAGGACTACAACTTTCCCTAACCATAGTGCCTTTAATTGTTGCCTTAACTGTTAAATGCTATACTATACTTTAGAAACTTTACTCATCTTAGAATGCCGAGTCAATCTAAGAACTCTGCTTACTCTCCTAAGTACTATCCAACTCCGCCACCACATTTAAATACGACACGTCATACTGCCATTATTGCATAAGTGGAGTATAGACACGTCATATCTTTTCATATCTTATCATATCTATCTCAATAGACTTTGTCTAACACTTTTCCTAAATTTCTTCCGTAAATGACGGAAATCTTTTTGCTATATATACTATTCGAGGAGACGAAGATATCATTTAATATTCAACACCCATTTCATATCAAACCCTATCCCAAACACATAATATGGATTTCTCGAACTCTTCGAGCTCCAACGGCAGCATAACCGGAACAAACGAACCAATCAGCCATCATCTTTTCTGGATGAACTGGGGATGGGTTCGTAGCTGACTCAATCAATGGAGGCAAGAAGAAGGTGATCCCTTCCACCAACCGAATTCACCTCTTGGCAAAGAACCTGAAGCACTTACCGGCGAACCAGTCCGAAACACCATTTTCTCTCTTCTTTCCAGGGTATCCCGTCACGAATATATAATATCGAAGATTCTAGATCTTATTCACCCCCTTGTTCCAACCGCCAATCCTCCCGGAATAGTAGAAGAAGTCAATGAGCTTTGCGCTCGAGTAGTGGCTCTGGAGAATATGGTGCGAATTCTACAAGCATCAGCAGCACCAGCAGCATAACAAGCATCACCACCAGTACCATCAGTACCATCATCACCACCAACAAACAACATCCGCATCCCACGCCTCAACATCACACTCAGTACCTCAAACATCAACATCATACGCCCATAGATACCAATGAATATTAGTAATAATGAGTTAAGATGTATTGACTCATTCTTCGTGAAGAATTATATATGTATACCTTATATATATATGATTTAGAACAATAATAAATTTTATCGTACTAAGCAATTGCGTGTGAATCTCAACTAGTATGTACTACTTGGTTAATTCATATCACTAATATGCTATGATGTACACCCTTCGTTAATGACTTAACAATTGTTAATCACTGCTTCAACACAATAAACTCCATTTCATAATAAATCAAGTGTAACGATGAATGTATTGATTCATAACTTCATTAGCGAAATATTTCACGACAATTATGAAATCTCTAAAGGTTTTGGAGATTATTCATTCTCGTTTCAATCGTAAATCAAATGAGTTTAATATTATATTAAATCCATGATTACATCTGAAGGAAAATATATATGTATGTATATTTTCATAAAGACTGTAATTAAAACTCTTTTGTACAAACTGGTAATATTTTAACGGGTAGGTAATACCCTAGAAATATTTATATCTTACATTAATATGTTACATTGTACATTCTTCAATTCTGATCCTCATGAATTGTATTCATTCATATTCTATGATGAACTATCATATCAAACCACCGAAATTATCATTCATCACTTTTAAAATCAATAACGCCTATTCGTTAACCATTAGATCTGTTGACGATTACAATCAGCATTTAATCATCTAAAAAAAATAAAATTTCTTGAAATCATCTCGGATTGATAACCAATGATTCAGATATGGTAGCATTAAATGCAGAGGAAACAGAAGAATTTTCCTCGTCATTGGATCTTAGGAATTCTAAGATATCACCGTATCTTTCGTTATAAATATCCTCTATATTTCTGAAGATATCTTCATAACGATTCTTGACCGCAATTAATTGTCTCCTTGCGATATCTTTATCACATCATAAAGGAAACTGTTTTAGTTTCTATATTTTGTAAAATTCAAGTTTAAATTATAAATATTTTGAAGAAGTGTTGGGAATTGAAGCATGAGTTAGTATAATATAATGACGTCAGGCCAACGTGATTATATTACAGTAAGTCATGCTAAATTTTTAATGGAAGATGATGATTCATAGACTTTATAATCATCATTTGCCACGTTACACGACTCTTACATTCTATTTAACCTCTGAACATATCAAGAACATATATTTTTGATAGTTCTATCCTCAGTGATTCTGATAATTTAACAAATCAAATCATGATATTACATTCCTTCTTGCTTAGAACATTAGGTTCATTCAAAACTCCATACCTACAAATTCTGGACCATTACTCGCTTAACTTAGAGTCAAGAGGAGAATAAAAAGGCAAAGAGCTCTAACATATAAGGGAAAATACAAAGCCCGATAACAACACGGAAATTACAAACCGTGTATATCAGTGCGTATAGCAACATAAAGACACGGGAGAATTAAAAACACTATAACCCCAAGAGCATAGTAGAAGTAAACAGATTCCTCTGGTGATAAAAAAAAAGAAGAATGACTGCATATATGGTCAATATAATAACAAGGATTAATACAGGATTGAGCATATTAACAAATCTTTTGGAAGTATGAATTGAGGAAGAAAGTATAGAAGTGGTGAAAATAATGAAACGGCAAAAGCTAATTTATAGCAAAATTCCAGACACGAAAATCGAGATAATTTACCGCATTTAATCAAAGAAAATCCCAATTTCCTAATTACCGGAGAATCAAATCTTATAAAGATTTCGAAGATTTCTTTAAATCCCTTGAATTCCAGAAATCAACTTTAGCTATGTCAAAAGTTAAGACGAACATTTAATTTCCTCATTTCACTCTTTTGTGATAGCTTCGTTTATACTCTTCCTATAATCAAATCGTTTTATCCATTGATAAAACTCTATTTTTCAACTCGTATTCATCATTAAGATATTCTTGTTGTAAATAATGACGATCTCTATCAAATTTCATGACTGTGATTTTCATGAACTCCTCTTTATTTTGTCTACCCTAATATTGTGGCATAAACGCTCAAGGTTTAAATGAGCTCACTATTATTCATAACACATTTCATGTATCCAATTTACTGAAATGACTTGTAAAACATCATCAGTCCTTTATGAGAAACCTAATCAGCTGACACTCTTGTTAATCCTTTAGATAACCACCGCATTAATAATAAAATGCACTTCGTAGAATTTATGGATCGTAAGATTTAAACGCTAGAAACAAAACAATATCCTATTAGTTGGAATTCACGAAAGGCCCCGAGCATACCTGGGAACGTGAAGACCAAATAAAATGAAAATATCCTCACCTGTTTACAAACAACGCCGACTGATGGCAACAACTAAATTTTGGGACGAAATTTCTATTAACAGGGGGATACTGTGACAACCCGTAAATTTCCGGCAAAATTTAAACAAAAATCTTTATATGATTTCATTTAACCTCGACTAATTCCGACGATTCACGAACAATTATTTGTAAATAATTACGCATTAATTTGATATATTAATATTATTATTATTATTATCCTTTTTAAACAAGATATCAATAATTAATATCTTTATTATCAGTATTGTTATTATGAATAAAAAAAATATTGACAAATATTCTTGGAAAAGTAGTAAATCAATTTGTTTATTTTAAAAATATATATAAAAAAATCCTTAAAATGAATGATTTTTTTAATAAAATAAATAAATAAATAAATAAAATACTTTTTAATTAAAAATTATAATGGAAAACTACTTTTATTATTTTATTTTGTGCATTATCCCATGACCTAACATTTAATACTTTTGAATTTTAAAATCCCATTAAAAATTAAAGTATTTCTTTTTCTTTTAATTATTTTATTCTTTTTACCTAATTTTTTTCAAGTATAAATACCCCTCATTTCTCATTCAAACTCACACCAAAATTTCTCTCATTCTCTCTTTGAAGAATTACTACTAGTAAGTATTCTTTTCTTACTTTTTACTTTTTACTTTTTACTATTTACTTTGATTTATTATTTTTTTACCGAAACATGTAAATAATGTTATAAATTATATGCAATTAAAATTAAAATAAATAACATGTTATAATTAGTAATATATGTTACTAAAAATTATAAAAGTATTTTTATGAATTAATATATAGGAGTTATAATTAAAATCGAATTAATGAATATATATGTATATGTATATACGCACCTAACGTGAAGGTTATAATTAAAGATAGCGTACAAAGACTACAAACATCACCGCTACTTGTGGCCTAGGGTGATCCTTGTTACCATTATGGGACGCTTGTGAATCTCGAATGCCAAGACTTAGATTCTGGTCAAGAGATCCTGGGCTGCTCGGTAACAATAGATCATTCGAGTGACTTGCATGTTAGCGACGAAGTTTGGGCGAGATTGTACAACATCTTTGTTAAGAATTATAACCCGAACATTCTTAAACTGGAAGTTACTATAAGTGGAAGTTTTTCATAAATAGTAGGTTTCCAAAAATAGAAACTTTTGAGAAATAGGAACTTTTCTCGAAAACTGTCACTGTCAATATAGTTGCTATATTAATAAACATACTTTATGTCAAGTTAGACATTAACTAATCAAACGTTATACCTCAAGGTTGATATCCAGATCACTTACTTGCTTTTCTTTCCTTCTTGCGTGGAATACTTCAACTGCTATTTAATGTGAGTTCATCTGCTCCCTTTTTATATATTTTTGGGCTGAGAATACATGCGCAACTTTTATAACTATTTTACACGTATCAACTATTAAACTGTGATATGTTGGGCTATGACCAGCAAGTCCCCAACCGACAAGTATAAACGATAACTTGTACGGGGCAAACTTGAAAGTCTAGTCTAAATATCAGTACCAATTATTAAACTGTGATATGTTGGGCTATGACCAGCAAGTCCCCAACCGACAAGTATAAACGATAACTTGTACGGGGTAAACTTGAAAGTCTAGTCTAAATATCAGTACCAACTGTTAAACTATGCTATACCCGGCTATGTCCAACTAAGTCCCTACAGTGATATTTTTAATTGCTGCGGTATTCTTAATTATTGGGGATAGGCCTATCGGGAGTAACGTCCCCGATACATTTGACTAAGTCTTTGTATTACTTGATAATAAAATTAAACGGCAAGGACAGAAAACTTGTCACGGGGCAAACAACGTTTAGTCTAAATATCACGCACTGGCATAACTTTTTGATCCTGCAGGAGATCAACTTGACTGGATCTAAGTGATCTACTTATGAAAACAAATCTTGTGGTCTAACACTATTACCGAAATCATTATTTATGACAAACCTATGAACTCACTCAACCTCGTGTTGACTTTTTAAGCATGTTTATTCTCAGGTACTTAAATATTGCTTCCGCTGTATATCTACTGCTTTGATGATGAATGCTTGCTATGCTTGGAGTCTTCATTACATATCATATCAATTAAAGACATATTTATCTTCCGCTGCAAAACTCAACAAAACGTCTCATGTAGAGTCGTTCTTGTTTATACAACTATGATTTGATATAATTAAATACCTCAGACCCTATTTGGGGGTGTGACACGAGGTCACCAAAAAAGCAGGATACTTCTTGTTCAAATAACCGCAGTCAGCGTGTGTGTCCTCAATGTTACAAAGTTCATGATGGTTATTGTACCGTTATTGTAAGAGGTGTTCCAAATAGGGACACATTGCTAAGGATTGTACGGTGCTTCTGCCGGGTTCTGCTACTCTGCTGCATGTGGTAATAATGGTAATAATGCTGGTAATAGAGGTGGGAATGGTAATGGTAATGGGAAGTCGAATAATGGTGGTAATCAGAGAGTTTGTTACGAGTGTGGGAAGCCGGGGTATTTTCGTGATGCCTGTCCTAACAAGAAAACTACAGATAATGCACGTGGAAGAGCATTCAACATTAACACCAGGGATGCTGAGGAAGATCCTAAACTTGTTACGGTTACGTTCTCAGTCAACGATTTATCAGTTTATGTACTATTTGATTTAGGGGCTGATTTGAGTTTTGTGTCGAGTAAATTAAGTCCAAAAATCAAAACACTGTTAACTCCTTTAGACAATACTTATGTTGTTGAAATAGCTAATGGTAAAGTGCTTACTGCTAAGACTGTGTATCGTAAATGTAACATTAATTTGGCTGGTAGAGATTTTGAGATAGATTTGGTACCGATTGAACTTGGTAGTTTTGACATTGTTATTGGGATGGATTGGTTGTCTGCGAATCATGCTGAGATTGTGTATTATGATAAATCTATTCGTATTACCAATGTGGTTGGAGAACCGCTGATGGTTTTTGGAGATAAGAAATGCAGAAAGTTAAATCTTATTAGCTGTTTGAAAGTTCTTAAACATCTTCGCAAGGACTGTAATGCTATTCTGGCCCATGTTGTTGATTCCGATAAAGATACGAAGAGCGTTGGTGATGTTCATATTGTTAGAGATTTTCCTGAGGTATTTCCCGAAGATTTACCTGGCCTTCCGCCGCAACGCGTTGTAGAATTTCAAATCGATCTTGTTCTCGGTGTTGTTCCTGTAGCACGTGCTCCTTATCGTCTTGCGCCTTCCGAACTTCAAGAATTGTCGATTCAACTCCGTGAGTTGTTAGACAAAGGTTTTATTCGTCCTAGTTCGTCGCCTTGGGGAGCACCTGTTCTGTTTGTTAAGAAGAAGGATGGTTCTTTTCATTTGTGCATTGACTATCGTGAGTTGAACAAGCTTACTATTAAAAACCGTTACCCCCTTCCAAGAATTGATGATCTGTTCGATAAACTTCAGGGTTTATCTGTTTATTCTAAAATCAATCTTCGTTCCGGCTATCATTAGTTGCGTGTTAAAGAATCTGATGTTTCAAAAACTGCTTTTCGCACCTGTTACGGTCACTTTGAGTTTCTTGTTATGTCGTTTGGATTGATAAATGCACCTACTGTGTTCATGGACCTCATGAACCGTGTGTGTAGACCCTATCTGGACAAGTTCGTTATTGTGTTCATCGACGACATCCCTATTTATTCGAAGAGTGATGAAGAGCACGAAGAACATTTGAAGTTAGTGCTAGATCTGTTAAGAAAAAAAGAGTTGTACACTAAGTTCTCTAAGTGTGCTTTTTGGTTACGAGAAGTTCAATTCCTTGGACATATTGTTAGTAAACAAGGAATACAAGTTGATCATGCTAAGATTGAGGCGATTGAAAAGTGGAAAACTCCAAAAACTCCTACTCAGATTCGTCAGTTTCTAGGATTAGTAGGTTACTATAGAAGGTTCATTCAGGATTTCTCTCGTATAGCGAAACCTCTGACTGCTTTAACGCACAAGGGGAAGAAGTATGAGTGGAAGGATGAACAAGAGTCTGCTTTTCAAATTTTAAAGAAGAAATTGACTACCGCTCCGATCTTGTCACTACCTGAGGGTAACGATGATTTTGTTGTTTATTGTGATGCTTCACGTCAAGGCTTTGGTTGCGTTTTGATGCAACGAAAGAAAGTTATCGCGTGCGCATCACGTCAGTTGAAGATTCATGAACAGAACTATACAACTCATGATTTAGAGTTGGGGGCCGTTGTTTTTGCGCTTAAGATTTGGAGACACTATTTGTATGGGGTCAAGAGTACTGTGTACACAGATCACAAAAGTCTTCAACATATCCTCGATTAGAAACAGTTGAACATGAGACAACGAAGATGGATTGAGTTTTCTATCATCCGGGTAAGGCCAATGTTGTGGCTGATGCGTTGAGTCATAAAGAAAGGGCTGAACCTCGCAGGTTTAGGGCCTTGAATATGACAATTAGAACAAACCTCGCTAGGCAGATTCTTGAGGCACAACAAGAAGCCTTAAAGGAAGAGAATTTTGTGAATGAGAACATAAGAGGTATGGCTAAGAAGTTTGAGGTACGAGCAGATGGTACTAGATACTTTGCGGGACGTCTTTGGGTTCCGAAGTTTGGTGAACTACGGAAACTTGTTTTTGATGAGGCTCATAAGTCTAGGTACTCTATTCATCCTGGTTCAAGAAAGATGTATCATGACCTTAAGGAGATGTATTGGTAGCCTAATTTGAAAGGTGATGTGGCTACGTATGTGGCTAAGTGTTTGACCTGTGCTAAGGTTAAAGCTGAACATCAAAAACCGTCTGGACTTTTGGTGCAACCTGAGATTCCCGAGTGGAAGTGGGAAGGAATTACGATGGATATTATTACTAAGTTACCGAGAGTTGCTGGGTGATTGTAGATCGACTCACTAAGTCGGCTCACTTTTTGCCGATTAGGGAAACAGATTCAATGGAGAAGCTTACTCATTTGTATTTGAAGGAGATTGTTTCTAGACATGGTGTTCCTGTATCTATTATTTCGGACCGAGACAGTCGATTTGTATCGAGGTTTTGGCGATTCTTACAGGAAGCCTTGGGAACTAAGTTAGATATGAGCACTGCTTATCATCCTCAAACGGATGGTCAGAGTGAAAGGACCATTCAGACATTAAAAGATATGTTACGAGCGTGTGTTATTGATTTTGGTAATGGGTGGGATAAATATTTGCCACTAGCTGAGTTTTCTTATAACAACAGTTATCATGCAAGTATTAAAGCCGCACCGTTTGAAGCTCTGTATGGTAGGAAGTGTAGGTCTCCTGTCTGTTGGAATGAGGTTGGGGATGCTCAACTCACAGGTCAAGAAATTATTCATGAGACTACCGAGAAGATCGTACAGATTAAGGAAAGATTGAGAACCGCTAGAAGTCGGCAAAAGAGTTATGCCGATAGGGGAAGAAAAGATGTGGAATTTCAAGTTGGTGATCGTGTTATGTTAAAGGTATCACCTTGGAAGGGTGTGATCCATTTTGGTAAAAGGGGAAAGTTAAGTCCTCATTTTGTTGGACCGTTAGAGATTGTTGAGAGAGTTGGACCAGCGGATTATCGTTTGAAGTTGCCACTAGAACTCAGTGATGTTCACGGTGTTTTTCATGTATCGAATTTAAAGAAGTGTTTGGCCGAAGCTGATAAAACTATTCCTCTGGAGGAACTTCATGTTGATAAGCAACTTCATTTTATTGAGGAACCTGTTGAAATTATGGACCGAGAGGTTAAGACTCTTAAGCAGAGTCGAATTCCTATTGTCCGGGTTAGATGGAACGCCAGACGCGGTCCCGAGTTCACGTGGGAGCGTGAAGATCAGATAAAGCAGAAGTACCCGCATTTGTTCCCAGATGCCGAGTCAACCCCTGCACCTGCTTAAATTTCGGGACTAAATTTCCGTAACGGGAAGGTACTGTCACGACCCTACTTTTTCCGTTATCTTTTACCGTTAATTATTTAACGACCGTTAAATGTTATTCGTGCCACGTCATCTCTATGACCTATATTATTATTTTTGTAATAATATATATATTAATTGTTATGTGTTATGTGAATATTTGTATTCATATTTTTAAGTTATACGTTTTTACGTGTAGCGGATTTCTATCCGGCGAATCTTTTCGGTTTTCAAACCAACGGTCGAGCTTTTGGGATTTTTTTAAATCCTAAATATTTTAAATATGATATTTTAAGATCATATAATTATATATAGTATTTATATTTATTTTTCGTCGCGTATTCGTTATCTCTCCGGATTTTTAATCGCGTAAGCGTGTTTTCGCGTTTCGGGTTTCGTTCGGGCTTTCGGGCCATAAGTAAATCAATAATTAAGTGAGATGGGCCAAGTGGGGCCCACCCCACCCCTAGGATTGGCCGAATGGAGGGAGGGAGGGAGGGAGTAACACTCCCTTGATTCTCATTTTGTAATTTTCATTTTTCACTTTCACAAAATTACCAAACCTAAAAATCTTTTGTGCTCTCCTCCTGCTTCTTTCTTTTTGGCGATGGCACCCACCACCAACATCATCATCCTTCATCAAATCAAAGCTTGGATCATCAATTGTTATACATAAACGCGTTCTACTAATCATCCTCTACACGATTCTATCATTTGTTTCTCGATTAGGGTATAAACCCTAACCCTAGAACTTTTGATTTTTCATTATTTTTCTATTTTTGATGTCTACTTTAATAGTATGATGATTACTTGTTGTTGTAATGATGTTTGTATGCGTAGAATTACTCAAATACATATGTTTTCGGTTTGATTTAATTGGGACAGCAGCTTTTTGTTCAATTCTGGATTTGTGACTGTTATAAAAGTGAAAATAAAGTATCTATATGAGTTCCTCTCATCAAGACATTAATTTTAGACTCCGGATTCATGTCGTTTCGATTTCCGGAGCCCTAGATATGATCAAAATGGTATTTTGTTAAGATTGAAATGTGATATTGCTATGAACCAGGTTTGGTCCGACTTTGTGACCATATTTTGTGACTTTAGGGTGTGTTGTTGTGTTAGGATTAATTATGGGACGAACTTTCATGTTCGGGTCATCTAAATCCGAGCCACGAATCACCCGTTATGGCTAAAACACGATTTTGATTGAATTGAAGTTCCAAGTGGTGTCATGGCTAATCACCATGACTTGTGGACTGTTCTTGGTGTGTTATTGAGTGCATCAATGTGTCGGGTGGTTTGATTAGGCGGAGATATATATAAGGCTCGCCGAAAACCGACACCCGGGGCTCAAGATGCGACCCGATTAACTTTTGATTTAAAACTTATGATTAATTATTAAACTTATGATATAAATAATGAATTTCATTATCATTTAATTACTTATGATATAAAAAGTAATTATTAAATTTTAAGACTTATGATATATATTTATTATATCATTTAATTATTACTTATGATTTAGTTAACATTTTAATTAAACTTGTGATTAATAATACTTTTATTATTAATGGAAAATACTTATGATAAGTGTTAAAATTATATTATGAAATTAATATAATAATACTTATAATAAGGATTAAATAATTATTTAATTATCATAAGGCTTAGTTATTATTTAATTATAATTTAATTATTAAATACTTATGATTTAATGATTATAATTAGAAACTTATGATATGATTAATAATTCATTATTAATTAATAATACTTATGGTATGATTTAAAATTTATTATTAATTAATAATACTTATATTATGACTAATATTTAATTAATTAATTAAATACTTATGTTATATTAATTATATCATTTAAACTTATATTAACATTAATAATTCATTTTAATTTAATTAAACTTATGTTATGACATAATTAGACATATTTAACTTTAATAAACATTATAACTTACATTATTATTACAACTTACACTTTTAAAATTTACGTTGACTATGTTTGACCAAGGTTGACTTTTGAGTTGACTTTGACTTTCAGTTGACTTTTGTTGACTTTCTAATTAAGGAAACTTTCCTAACTTATAAAATTTCCAAAAATAGCAACTTTCTAAATTTGAAAACTTTTCAAAAATAGAAACTTTCCAAAAATAGAAACTTTCCAAAAATGGAAACCTGCTAAAAATAGAAACTTTCTAAAAATAGAAAGTGTGTGTCCGTAAGCTGTTCCGATCAAACCGATGCATGCTGAGTATTGTTATATGACTACTTGCAACATGTACAATAGCTATCATACTAAGACTTGACCTAAGTTAGTTATTTATATCGACCTGCTTTATTTATAGGTCGGCGTTGTGATCATTCCTGATCACTGTACTTCATTTGTTGTTCGTTTATTTGTGTTGGTTACATTGTTACTATTAAGGTGAGTTATAGTCCCGTTTTTACATACTTTTCAAAGTATATTTTTGGGATGTGATTACATGCATTTTATTTCACGTTTAGACACAAGTGACAATTAAATTTAAATTATTCATTGTGAGTTGGACAAAAATATTCCCTAGTCTGGTAACTGTAATCACTGGTTTCTACTGGTGAACGCGAATCCTACGGATAGATCTATCGGGTTTGACAACCCCATTTCGAGCTAGTCGCGCTAGCAATTTATAATCGGAATGTTTAGTACTTCATATTTTATTGTAGATACACTGTCCAGTGTATATTATTATTGTGTTTGGCAAGGGTAAATAAAGGGTTAAGTGGTTACCAGGTGGCTCATTGATAATGGAATAATGTTTAATGTTTTCTAACATTTTTAAATCTTGTGGTCTAAAGTTTATTCAATTATTTAAACCTATAATTCACTCAACCTTTGTGTTGACAGTTTACTCGCATGTTTTTACAGGTACTTGAGTTTATGTGATGCTTTCGCTGTGTTTAGAAGAGTCTGCATGCATTTGGGCAGATTTTATGAAACAATTATGAAACTTAATTTTGCATTCTATTTTTGGATAATTTTGAACTTGTGGTTTGTTGACAATGTTTTATGTCAACTTTGGTTAATTAATATGTTGGGTTACTTTTAAACTACATATTTTGGTATGCTTTCCTTTTTGGGAAACTTTTGAAATAAAAGAATGCAATGTCGTTTGTTAAATTCATTTAAGTTCGATCAAGATGTGGGACCAAGTGACGGAGCCGTTAAGTGTTTTGACGGGGCCATCACAACTTCTTTCAACCAGTCCATACCGATTATCACATCAAAACTCCCTAACTCTACTGGTATCAAGTCAATCTTAAATGTTTCGCTAACCAGTTTAATTTCTCGATTCCGACATATATTATCTGCTGTAATTAATTTACCGTTTGCTAATTCGAGTAAAAATTTATTATCCAAGGGCGTCGGTGAGCAACTTAGTTTAGCACAAAAATCTCTACTCATATAGCTTCTATCCGCACCCGAATCAAATAAAACATAAGCAGATTTATTGTCAATAAGAAACGTACCCGTAACAAGCTCCGGGTCTTCCTGCGCTTCTGCCGTATTAATATTGAAAACTCTTCCGCGGCCCTGTCCATTAGTATTCCCCTGATTCGGGAAATTTCTACTAAAGTGGCCCGGTTTTCCACATCCAAAACAAACTATGGTGGTGTTATTTGTTCCGACATTATTTGTTCTTTTAGTTCTGTTATGCATTGGTCCGTAGATCTCGTACTTCTTCACGCTATGACCATTTCTTTTACACCTATTACAAAATGTCGTGCAGAACCCCGGGTGATGCTCTTCACATCTTTGGCATGGCTGTTTTTGGTTTTTGTTTCCATTGTTGTTATTGAGATTGTTGTTGGGATTGTTATTGTTGCTGTTGTTGTTGTTGTTATTGTTATTGGGACGGTTATTGTAGTTGTTGTTGGGACATTTGTTGAAGTGGTTGTTGCGATTGATGTTGCGGTTGTTGGGATAGTTATTGCGATTGTGGTTCTGATTGTTGTTGTTGTATAGGTGACTCTTGTCATTGGTTTCTTCCCACTTTCTCTTGACTTGTTTCATGTTAGCCTCTTAGGTCGCCTGCTCTTTAATCCTTCCTTCGATCTGGTTCACTAATTTGTGAGCCATACGACTTGCCTTTTGTATGGAGGCGGGCTCGTGTGAACTCACATCTTCTTGAATCCTTTCCGGCAACCCTTTTACAAATGCGTCGATCTTCTCTTCTTCGTCTTCGAACGTTCTGGGACACAATAGGCACAATTCTGTGAATCGTCGTTCGTACGTGGTGATATCGAAACCTTCCGTTCGTAATCCTCTAAGCTCTACCTTGAGCTTATTGACCTCGTTTCTGGGACGATACTGCTCGTTCATCAATTGCTTGAATGCTGACCACGGTAGTGCGTAAGCAGCATCTTTTCCTACCTGCTCGAGATAGGTATTCCACCATGTTAACGCCGTACCTGTGAAGGTATGCGTAGCGTACTTTACTTTGTCTTCTTTAGTACATTTACTTAGGGTAAACACTGATTCAACCTTATCGGTCCACCATTTCAATCCGATTGGACCCTCGGTTCCATCAAATTCCAAAGGTTTGCAGGCAGTGAATTCTTTGTAGGAACATCCTACACGATTTCTTGTGGAATTTGTTCCACTGCTAGAACCAGAGTTATTGTTGTTATTTTGCATTGCGGCCTGCACTGCAGCTATGTTAGCAGCAAGGAAAACACGGAAGTCTTCCTCACTCATGTTCAAGTTCTGACGAGTCGTCGGTGCCATTTCCTTCAAAAATAGCCAAAAGAATTGAGTTAATCATATAGAATTTAAGAGTAGTCAATAGTATTTCGTAGCATAATATGAACTTATTTATAAAAGCTTTTTCATCATATTAGCATTTTATAGTTTTAATTCGGGTAGTACCTACCCGTTAAGTTCATACTTAGTAGCTATTATACAATTCAACTACTACGATTCTATATGAAAAACTTATTACAATAATATTTCGCGTTCAAACTTTTATACAATATTTTACAAACATACAATACCACTATTATACATATAGGATGAAATATAGCATATAATAACTTGCTACTCGGCAGCTGTAAAGGCAATTCTAGTTAATACGCAAGCTGTTCAGTAAAAGAAATAAAGACACGTAATTCATAAGTCCAGAAACAAGTCATGCATTCTGGTTGTACTAATATTATTTCCCATCCTTGGTTATGTGGCAGATAACCATTATGACCGTTAGCTAGGCAGCATGTTGTAACGTCGTCAAAAGGACGAGGGTTTCGTAATGCCCAACAGCCCCGTAACAATCTACAAACCTTGTTTCTCACCTCAACTACCGAGTCCGTCACTTGTGGGAATGTTTTATTTAAAAGTTGCAACCCAATGTTCTTTTTCTCAATTTGATGAGAAGCGAACATTATTAACCCGTAAGCATATCATGCTTCTTTATGTTGCATGTTAGAAGCTCTTTCTATAGAACGGAGTCCTATGTTGGGATATGTCGAGTCAAAATAGGTTCGTAACCCGTAGCGTAAAATTGCATCTGGGTTTCCCGCACTAAATGCCTTAAAGAAAAATTGGCGTAACTTAAAGTCTCCCCAATGTGATATACCCCATCTTTCAAAGGAAAGCCTTTTATATACTAAGGCATGTCTGGAATGTCTTTCAAACGTTTGACAAACTAATTTTGCCGTAACTAATTGTGTTGATGAATTATGTCCGACTCTAGACAAGATTTCATCAATCATATCTCCTGGTAGGTCTTCTAAAATTTTTGGTTTGTCTATCCTTAACGTCCATTTTTTTTGTTTTTATACTGTAAAATAAACAAGGATTAGATTCGTAAAAGGTAATTAACAAACAATACAAGCAATTTTTACATATAAAAATATAAACACACTACAATACATATATTACACAGCATGATTACAACTCTTTACTCCGACTCACTCGTTTCTTCTTCTTCGGACTTAGTTCGTTTGGCTAATTTCCTAGGGATACTTGGTGATCCTCTAATACGAGCCGTCATTTTCACAAATGGTTTAGAAAAACCTGGTGGCCTAGATGTTCCCGGATTATTGTTAAAATCTAAGAAATACGGGCGTTTACAATACATATAAAGTTCATCGGGGTCGGAATCAGGTTTCTCTATTTTAATGCCCTTTCCCTTATTATTCTCTTTTGCCTTATTAAATTGAGTTGGGGTAATTTCTATAACATCATCAAAATCCTCGTCGGGATCCGATTCATCAGAAAATTGGTAATTTTCCCAATATTTTGCTTCCTTGGCGGAAACACCATTGACCATTTTTAACTTTGGTCCATTGGTTGAAGATTTTCTTTTATTTAATCGTTTTACTGTAGGTATCAATATTTCTTCCTCCGGAACCTCTTCTTCTTCCGGTTCCTCCTCTTCCGGTTCCTCTTCTTCCGGTTCCACCTCTTCCGGTTCCTCTTCGGGAATTTGTGAATCTTCCCAAAATATATTCGACTCTTCATTATTATTAGGTGAGTCGATGGGATTTGTACTAGAGGTAGACATCTATCACACAATATCAAACACGTTAAGAGATTAATATATCACATAATATTTACATGTTAATAATATATAGTTTCCAACAAAAAAAATGTTAAGCAATAGTTTTTAAAGAAAACACGGTCGAAGTCCAGACTCACTAATATATCCTAACAAACTCGATAAGACACACTAATGCAAATTTCTGGTTCTCTAAGACCAACGCTCGGATACCAACTGAAATGTCCCGTTCATATTGATTATAAACGTTCCATATTAATTGATTTCGTTGCGAGGTTTTGACCTCTATATGAGACGTTTTTCAAAGACTGCATTCGATTTTTAAAATAACCATAACCTTTATTTTATCAATAAAGGTTTAAAATATTACGATGATTAACAAATAATGATAATCAAAATATAGCGTTCTCACACGACAATTATATATTGGTTTACAATAATATTACACAACAATATATGTCTTCGAATGCAGTTTTTCAAACAATATTATACAAGCATGGACTCCAAATCTTGTCCTTAATTTAGTATGCAACAGCGGAAGCTTTTAACAATTACCTGAGAATAAACATGCTTTAAAACGTCAACAAAAATATTGGTGAGTTATAGGTTTAACCTATATATTTATCAATCGTAATAATAGACCACAAGATTTCATATTTCCATTTTTCATAAACCTCATCCCATACATAGAGATAAAAATCATTCATATGGTGAACACCTGGTAACCGACATTAACAAGATGCATATAAGAATATCCCCATCATTCCGGGACATCCATCGGACATGATATAAAAACTCGAAGTACTAAAGCATCCGCTACAATGGATGGGGTTTGTTGGGCCCAATAGATCTATCTTTAGAATTCGCGTCAATTAGTAGACTGGTTTACTAATTCTTAGGTTACCAAGCAAAAAGGGGCATATTCGGCTTCGATCATTCAACCATAGAAAGTAGTTTCATGTACTTGTGTCTATTTTGTAAAACATTTATAAAACTGCATGTATTCTCATCCCAAAAATATTAGATTTTAAAAGTGAGATTATAACTCACTTTCACAGTTTTTTACTTCGTCGGGAAGTAAAACTTGACCACGGGTTGATTCACGAACCTATAACAAATATGTACATATGTATCAAAGTATGATCAAAATATAAATACAACCTTTTTTATTACGTTTTAATGATTTGAGTTTGTTAAGTCAGCAGTCCTCGTTAGTAACCTACAACTAGTTATCCACAGTTAGATGTACAGAAATAAAGCAATATATATTATCTCGAATCAATCCACGACCTCGTGTATACAAGTCTCAGGCTAGATCATAACTCAAAGTATATATAATATTTTAGAATCAACCTCAACCTTGTATAGCTAACTCCAACATTACTGCATATAGAGTGTTTATGGTTGTTCCGAAATATTTATATATATATATATAGATGGGTCGATATGATATGTCAAAACATTGTATTCGTGTCAATGGTATCCCAAGATTACATTATATATGTTAGAATACATGTATAATACAATATAAGTTTGTTAAGTTAGGATTTGTATAGATTTGTTACAAATTTCACGTAGCTACAACAAGCAAAATTACCCAATCTTGTTTTACCCATAATTTCTTCGTTTTAAATCCGTTTTGAGTGAATCAAGTTGCTATGGTTTTATATTGAACTTAAGTTTATAAATCTAAATAGAAAAAGTATAAGTTTATAGTCAGAAATACAGATTACAAGTCGTTTTTGTAAAGGTAGTCATTTCAGTCGAAAGAACGACGTCTAGATGACCATTTTGGAAAACATACTTCCACTTTGAGTTTAACCATGATTTTTGGATATAGTTTCATGTTCATAAGAAAAATCATTTTTCCAGAATAACAAATTTTAAATCAAAGTTTATCCTAGTTTTTAATTATCAAACCCAAAACAGCCCGCGATGTTACTACAAAGGCGTATGTCCGGTTTTACAGTATTTTTCGTGTTTTCAGGTTTTAAATTATTAAGTTATCATATCATATAGATATAGAACATGTGTTTAGTTGATTTTAAAAGTCAAGTTAGAAGGATTAACTTTTGTTTGCGAACAAGTTTAGAATTAACTAAACTATGTTCTAGTGATTACAAGTTTAAACCTTCGAATAAGATAGCTTTATATATATGATTCGAATGATGTTATGAACATCATTACTACCTCAAGTTTTGTGGATAAACCTACTGGAAATGAGAAAAATAGATCTAGCTTCAAAGGATCCTTGGATGGCTTGAAAGTTCTTGAAGTAGAATCATGACACGAAAACAAATTCAAGTAAGATTTCCACTCGAAATAAGATTGTTACAGTTATAGAAATTGAATCAAAGTTTGAATATGAGTATTACCTTGTATTAGAAAGATATCTTACTGTAAATAAGAAAGATTTCTTGAGGTTGGATGATCACTCAAAGTGGATTTGCAAGATTGGAAGTAAGCTAGCAAACTTGAAAGTGTTGTTAGTGTGTTCTTAAGTAGTTGTTTTGTAACTTGGTTTATGTATGGATTTATGAACTAGATTGAGCTAGATTTTGATGAAGATGATGAAGAACACTTAGAACAAAGTAAGAACACTTGAGAGAGATTAATTTAATTCAAGAAAATTGCAAAGTGAATGTGTTTGTGAGTACCATTCTACAAGTGAATTAGTAGTCTCCATATAGGCTCCATTAGTTTGTAATTTTGTGAGATATTTCATGCTAGATGTTAAATGATGGTTCCCACATGGTTAGGTGACTCACATGGGCTGCTAAGAGCTGATCATTGGAATGTATATACCAATAGTAAATACATTTAGAAGCTGTGTATTGTACGAGTACAAATACAAGTGCACACGAGCAGGGGCGGAGACAAGGGGGGACTGAGGGGTGCTCAGCCTCCCCCAAGGCTCAATCGAGACCCAAGTTTTATTTGTATTATTATGTACAAATAATTTGTAAGCTTCCATCAAGGCCCAAATATCGAATATAATGTTATGGCTTATTAATGTTTTTTTTTTTTTTTTGTTGTTGTTGTTGTTGTAATTATCCGATAAGCGAGTAAGCCACCCCTATATGTAAATCCTGGCTTCGCCTCTGCATACGAGTAGAATTGTTGATGAAAGTGAATGAGGATGTAATTGTAAGCATTTTTGTTAAGTCGAAGTACTTTGATAAGTGTCTTGAAGTCTTTCAAAAGTGTATGAATACATTTTAAAACACTACATGTATATACATTTTAACTGAGTCGTTAAGTCATCGTTAGTCGTTACATGTAAGTGTTGTTTTGAAACCTTTAGGTTAACGATCTTGTTAAATGTTGTTAACCCATTGGTTATTATATCTAAAGAGATGTTAAATTATTACATTATCATGATATTATGATATATTAATATATCTTAGTATGATATATATACAGTTAAATGTCGTTACAACGATAATCGTTATATATATATGTCTCGTTTCGAAATCATTAAGTCAGTAGTCTTGTTTTTACATATGTAGTTCATTGTTAATACACTTAATGACATGTTTACTTATCATATATCATGATTAAACATAGTGTATCAATATCTTAATATGATTCATATGTATTTAGTAAGACGTTGTTATAACGATAATCGTTATATATATCGTTTTCGAGTTTCTTAATTCAATAGTCTCATTTTTATGTATATAACTCATTGTTAAAATAGTTAATGAGATACTTACTTATCATAATAACATGTTTTATATATATATATATATATATATATATATATATATATATATATATATATATATATATATATATATATATATATATATATATATCCATATATATCCATATATATGTCATCATATAGTTTTTACAAGTTTTAACGTTCATGAATCGCCGGTTAACTTGGGTGGTCAATTGTCTATATGAAAGCTATTTCAATTAATCAAGTCTTAACAAGTTTGATTGCTTAACATGTTGGAAACACTTAATCATATAAATAATAATTTCATTTAATATATATAAATATGGAAAAGTTCGGGTCACTACACGCGTAGCGAAGCGGGCTGACCTAAAACTTATATATCTCATTTTACCAAACTAGTGTTATGAGCTCGCGCGTTACTGCGGGAGATGGTTTCGATCCGTACATTTTATAATTGTATATATCAGGGACAGAAAAAAAAAAGGCTACTGTTCAGGAGTTACTATTTATTGGCCTTCCGCCAAAACTTGTTTATCTCGTTTTTCTAAGGTCACTCCCTATCGTAACTAAACTATTCATCCTCTTAATCTTTCACATCAGCGCCACATCAACACCAATATCCTATAACTAACTCATAACTAAACACTCTCTATCATGGCTAAAACAATACTCCTCTTAATATACACTGTACAAGCAATAAAGCATCAAGTCCAACAATAAAAAGCCACTAGAACCCACAATTCCTATAACTAACCTAAATACTTCCATTAAATCCATGGTGAATGCGGGTAACTAATCCGTGCCTATGGTTCATTACGGGTAACTACGAGTAATGAGCGGGTAATGACGGGTAATGGAACCATAGGGAGGGGTCTAACGAGTGTTATGAGTCCGCGAGTTACTATTAATAATTCCAATTTTAAATATTAAACAGATCGTACAAGTGGAATGTAACTGTGCACGAAGACTTACTGAGCAATTTTTATAAAGTTGAAAACACGTTGATTGAATAGCTAGGCTGTAAGGTGGGATTCTATTCTCCACTAACTATATGTAAGTGGGGACAAACACAAGTGGGTTTGTTGATTAATGTGATAAGATCTAGATCTATACATTATTGCTTCATTTGTTTATTATTGCTTCATTTGTTTGATACAAACAATCTTTCAATCCTTTCCAAAAATCCAATGGCTGAAATCGTTGTTAGCGCGGTCGTGTCTGTATTGATCGAGAAACTTATTTCTGGCGACTTAATGAAGCTGGCTCGATCTGAAGGTATCGATTCTCAGCTGAAAAAATGGAAGAAAACATTACCAATGATCGAAGCTCTGCTAGATGATGCAGGCCAGAAGTACATAACACAGAGAGCTGTTAAGTTGTGGCTACAAGAGCTTCATCATCTGGCTTACGACATAGATGATGTACTCGATGATATGGCCACTGAAATTATGCGAAGAAAGTTTAATGACGAACAGCATGCTGGAACCAGCTCAAGTAAGGTATTAAAAAGTATCATCCCAACTTGTTGTACTAATTTCACTCCTCATAAAATGATGTATGGTCGAAAGATAAGTTCTATGATAGATGAGATTACCGAAAAATTGAATGATCTTGTTGAGCAGAAGAGTAATCTAGGTTTGGATATCAATGTGAAAGTTGAAATTAGATCAAACAGAACAAATAACCGGTCTCAAGAAACTTCACTGGTTGATGTGTCCAAAGTTTTCGGACGGGAAGCGGATAAAGAGGCATTGCTTGAGAAGTTATTGGGGGATGAGACACGTAATCAGAATGTGTGTGTCGTGTCTATAGTTGGTCTGGGAGGTATTGGCAAAACAACTCTTGCCAAACTTTTGTACAACGACGAGAAAGTGATGGATCACTTTGAACTCAGGGCATGGGTTTGTGTTTCCGACGAGTTTGATTTATTCAAAATCAGCAAGGTGATATATCAAGCTGTCACCGGAGAGGACAAAACATTTGCTAGTCTAGATCTACTTCAAGTGGCCCTAAAAGAGAAACTTGCAATGAAAAGGTTCCTTATTGTTCTAGACGACGTGTGGAACGAAGACCACAATGTATGGGACACTCTTGAACGACCACTTGTTGGGGCACCTGGTAGTAAAGTTATCCTGACAACCCGGAAGACCACAGTTGCATCGGTGATGAATAGTGTTCAACCACACATTCTGAAGGTTTTATCCGATGAAGACACTATGTCTTTATTCGCCAAATACGCGCTAGATGAACCTAACTTTGAGAAACATCCGTCACTTATAGAAATTGCTCAAAGTATCATTGAGAAATGTAATGGTTTGCCTTTGGCTTTGATAGCACTTGGGAGGGTCTTAAAGAGTAAGGGAAATGATGAATATGAATGGGCAAAGCTTTTGAAAAGTGAGATATGGAGATCAGAAGATAGAAGTGATATTCTTCCGGCACTCAAGTTAAGCTATTATGATCTCCCTTCTCCACTGAAGCAACTTTTTGCATATTGTTGTTTTTTCCCAAAGGACTATGTGTTCAACAAGAATGAACTAGTGTTATTGTGGATGGCAGAGGGGTTTCTAAACCATCCTAAAGGCAACATGTCAATGGAGAGTTTAGGTTGCCAGTATTTTGAAGAGTTGGAATCAAGGTCATTTTTTCAACAATTAACAGATAGCGAATCTAAATACACCATGCACGACTTGATGAATGACTTGGCCATAAGTGTTGCAGGAGAATTCTTCTATTTGTTGGATGATAAGATGGATGTAAATGGAAGAAATGAAGCTTTTGAGAAGTTCCGCCACTTTTCATTCTTGGGTCATCGACATGACGAATTTAATAAGTTAAAGGAACTACATAGATCAAGACACTTACGGACGTTCCTGCCGCTGTCAGTTGGTTGGACTCCGTTTGTTACCTTGGACGATGTTCTTCTAGAGTTGCTTCCCCAATTACGGCTCCTAAGGGTGCTAAGCCTAAATCGGTATTCAATCACAAATGTACCACAATCTATTGGTGGTCTAAAGCATTTAAGATATCTCAATTTTTCGAGTACAAACATCAGACAAGTTCCGGAAGAGGTCGGTGAGCTTTATAATCTACAAAGCTTGTTGGTTTGTGATTGCATGGAGTTATTTAGGTTGCCAATCAATTTTTCTAAATTAATAAACCTGCGGCATCTGGATATGAGTAATACACCAATGTTGAGGAAGACACCGCTAGGGCTTGGTGGATTAACAAGTCTACAAACTCTGTCCAAAGTTAATATCGAAGGAGTTAACGGGTTCAAACTATCTGACCTAAAAGGCCTCCTGAATCTTGAAGGTAAACTTTCCATTACAGGATTGGACAAGGTGATGGATCCAAAACAAGCAATGGATGCCAACTTAAAAGGAAAGGATGGTCTTGTTAGTTTGGATATGGAATGGAGTGGTATATTTGATGATTCTCGGAACTTAATGATAGAATATGAAGTATTTCAAAGTCTGAGGCCTCCCATTGAGTTGAACAAACTGAATATTTTGCACTATGGTGGAATAAAATGTCCTAGTTGGTTTGCAGATCTCTCATTTAATAAGTTAACAGAGCTAAAACTCGAAGGGTTCATAAATTGTACAAGTTTCCATAATATTTCAATTCCATCGTTAGTATCCTTGGGAGTTCTTAACATGGTAAGCTTGAAAATATGGTCAAATAGTGAAGGTGACAATGCCAAAAAAAGTAGTTCATTCCCTCGTCTTCGAAATATGTATATAGATTATTGTCCGAAGTTGGTTGAGGTGTCAATTGGATTATTACCGTCACTTGAGGTTTTAATTTTAAAAAGTTGTCCTGAAGCAGTCTTAAGAGGCATTGTTGATGTTTCTTCAGCAATTCAGATGTTGGAATTGTTTGATATTACAAATTTAATAAAACTTCATGGTATTGCATTTCCATCATTGGAATACCTGAAAATTTCTAACATGGAAGACTGGGAGAGATGGTCGAACTGTGAGGATGACAAAACTATCGGATCATGTCCTCATCTTTGTGAAGTTTGTATAGAATATTGTCCGAAGTTGGCTGTGGTGTCACCTGGATTAATACCATCACTCGAGGTTTTGGATCTAACAGGTTGTTCAGAAGCAGGGTTAAGAGCGATGGTTTCTACGTCTTCAACAATTCAAAAATTGGAACTGCAGAATATTAAAAATCTTACAAAACTTGACGGGGAAGTCTTAAAACATCTCACGGAAATTGAATATCTGGGTATTAGATATTGTGATGAATTGAGATACGTTTCGGAATCAGTGGGAAAGAAAGAGTTAAATGTCGGAAGTAGCAACATGAAACATGTCATTAGAGATGTTGATCTTTCTGATTGTAATTCGTTGGAGAATTACAATTGCCCTAATAGTGTTGAGAAATTGGAGATTGCTAGTTGTTCTTCAATTACATCATTGACCTTGTCAACAACATTGCAGGAGCTCCCATTCTCTCTCAAAATTGTTAAAATCAGCAGTTGTGAGAAATTAAAGTCATTTCCTCATGAGCATTTGCAATGTCTCACGTCTTTGGAAGAGATGTGCATAACTAGTTGTCGAAGAATGGATTCATTCCCATGTGGGTTGTGGCCTCCTAATTTGAGGAAGCTAACAATAGGAGAGTTAAAGAAACCAATGTCAAAGTGGGGGTTGCAGAATTACCCGACCTCACTTGTTGAACTTTGTTTATTTGGTTTTCATTCAGGAGTGACTTCATTTGCAATGGAAGGAGATGCTATGAATAATGCTTCAACATCTTTTCTTCTTCCACCATCTCTAACTTCATTAAGAATCATTGAATTTGAGGATGTGGAATCAATTTCAGAGGTTTTACCGCACCTCATTCACCTTCAAGAACTTTTAATTCAATCATGCCAGAATGTTAAAGATGTGCTAGAATCAACTTCATCTTTGATGGTACATGTGTCTTAGTAGAAAGGTACATCCTCTCAGTCCGTTGCAATACTAAATACCAGTCTTAATTGATTATTGCCTATATTAGCTTACTATCTATAATATTTAATAATGGCTTGCTTCGTTACATTTATTCACTGATACTCATTCTTTTAATTTAACTGTTGCTCATTATTCTGAAACGATTCTTTTCATGTTTAAGAACCATCAACGTTATTTGGTGTTGCGTTGTGCGCTTTTAGCCAAAATAATGACATAACCATCTCTATCTTCTCTATCAATAAGTGGTTTTAAGGATATGGAATAAATTTTACAGGTCTTATAACACCTCAACCACCTTCAATATCTTTATATATCCTTTCATGATGGAATCTTAGTGATGTGCCACAAACAAGTTCATCTTTGTAACTATATGGCGAATATTGGGAAAATTGTGATATGTTATGATGTTATACTAGTTATTTATGACTTATTATTAAGCGATTACTTTGACTATTTGAAGTTTGAAACTAGTAGGATAACAGGGAACTTCATATGATATGTATCCAATTTTGCAGGTGATTCATCTTGCGTACAACTGTGAGGACGACAAATAAAGTGGTGGAATGAAGGGGCTGTCATTGCAAAAGTTTCAGAGTTGTGACCGAATTGGAAAGTGTTCGTTCGCAATTATACCATTGTGCAGCTGTATAGATAACTTGTTGATAGTTTAGTTATTGGCACATTAGTTGTGACTTAACTTTGAAAGGATTATACATTTATACGAATATGATATATTATGATGAGATTAAAGTTCTTAACTATTTAATGATATTGGAGTACATTTGGGAATTGTTATATTCATTAGATACATGATCGTGTAAGAACTTTATATGGTATTATGTGACGACATAAAGCCTTGATCGGCGTACTTTTAATATTGTTGAAATAAAACGTGAATGTACTGATTTTCTTAACCTCTTCTTTCTCAAACAACCAGTCGTGTGTTTGTGCGTATGGTTTTCTTAACCTCTTCTTTCTAACCAGTCGTGTTTTTGTGTGTACGTAGTTGACTTAAATAAAACATGAACGAAATCCTAGTGTGATAAGTGTCATTTTAAGGTTCATAATATTATTAAGATATTAGGACAACACAACCCTATTATGTAGATGAGCTCAGTCCATTAGAGTAGATTAGGGTTTTGCATGTTCATTGTAATCTATATAGTTGATTGCTAATACACAGTAACATACGGGTATTCTATTATTCTACAACAATTCAATGAATCTTCCACTTATTTGATGGCCTAGTTAAGAGATTATTTATAGTTCTTATCTTGTTTGACAACACTACAGAGCAGCTTCTCTCAAGTCAACGTCCGACTAGTCCCAGACTTGATTGGCTACATTCACCGTGAGACATAGGTCCAGGCAATTTGAAGAATGCCTACCTATATCATGCCTTTATGTGCTCTTTACTATACTTTCCATGCATATTTTCATATATGCATCACTATGTTTCGTGCTTGCTTTGAATAAAATGTGTGCGTGTTATGTTTTAATAAATGTTTTTTCCAACGTGCACAATTTAAGGGGGAGTTTTGCTCTAAGGGCGAGCTTAGTTCTAGGGGGAGCTAACCTTTTTTCTTCGACAAAAGGGGGAGAAAGATGGATATAAGTGATTGTTAACACTTGCGTATTTATAGAAAAAATGTCCCTCATCACTTGTATGTTTGTCATCATCAAAAAGGGGGAGAATGTTGGTTGAGTGTTGGTTAATAAACTAAACGACAAACTTAAGATAATTAACCAACGAATATGTTTTGATGATGACACACACATATGCATAAGTGATGACTGACATCGTAATATAAAACACGCAAGGTCACTAATCCATACTTTATCTTGCAAACGACCAAGTCAAGCATAGGTTAAAGAATGAAATTAAAAGTTCAGCTAAACACACGGTCGAGGTACGGTCGACCGCATAGGCAACCGTGAAACCCCAAACTGAATTGCAACGCAGTTTTATGAAAACAAGTTGCACGGTCGCCACCACGTTCAACCGCAGTGCGACCGCAGTTTTCTCTGTTACCGTTTTTGACCAAATAAAGTTTGACTAGTTTCCGACATCTATAATTCATGAAACCTTTCTCAACATGCTTAGAATAGATGCCTTCTCCATACTCAATTGAATTTTGGTCATAAAAACACTAATTGTGATTAATTACGTCTAATGACATCTTAATGACAAATTAACCAAGATTATGCATAACACATAAGTGTTAATCCACAACTTGTTATCTTAATCCTTATCTAGATATCCTTAGTATGATCATCAAGTACCAACACACTTAAGCCAATGTCATTAGAACAATAATGGTTATTAGAAATGACTTAGTGATTAATTAAGACTAAATGAGAAACAATGCTCTCAAGGTTAAACTAGTAATGACTTGTAATCCTAAAACACACTTAGATACATTTAGGATGGTCACAAAGTCCCAACTAGAGATTGCTCTTCCCTTGTGCATGTGTTGGACATTAATGTGTGCTTACACATTAATCAAGCAATATGTTATATTGAAATTAAACTTGTTAAGAGCTTGAATTATAAATTGTGCAAGTATCTATATGTTTGATTCTAGAATAACTATCTCTTGCTATGTGAGTATTACTTGCTACTTGTCAATATGCTTAATACTCATAATCTTGTCAACTTGACTAATATGTTTGCCATGTGCTCACTAGTTAGGATTCAAGTAACTAACCTATTCCAATAGATTAAGTGCAAATGGTTCATAATGAAATCATAGTCAATTATCTATTTGGTCTAGTCTAAGTAACTAAGTGTGATTGCTTATTCAAGAATGAATTAACTTTAATGTCTCTACATACTTCATGATTATCTTATAGAGACATTGTTCAATTAATCTCTAACTAAACTTAAAAAGAACATGACTTGTGATTAATTGAAACTAGGAAGTTAATAACATAGTGACTAGTCTTTAGAATTGAACCAAAGGCATTAATGTGACTAACTAATTCTTGACCAAACTGAGATTTCCCAAAATATCAATCAAGACACTTCTCCAAGAATGTTGGGTTTGCCACTTTTGAAATGATTAGTCAATTTCATGCAATAAGACCAAATCTCACACACTTAATGTAGTGACCCGAACTTTTTCATGTTTATATATATTAAATGAAATTGATATTTATATGATTAAGTGTTTCCAACATGTTAAGAAATCAAACTTGTTAAGACTTGATTAATTGAAATAGGTTTTATATAGACAATTGACCACCCAAGTTGACCGGTGATTCACGAACGTTAAAACTTGTAAAAACTATATGATGTCATATATATGGATATATATATATATATATAGTTAACATGGTATTATGATAAGTAAACATATCATTAAGTATATTAACAATGAACTACATATGTAAAAACAAGACTACTAACTTAATGATTTCGAAACGAGACATATATGTAACGATTATCGTTGTAACGACATTTAATTGTATATATCATATTAAGATATATTAATATATCATAATATCATGATAATGTAATAATTTAACATCTCATTTGATATAATAAACAATGGGTTAACAACACTTAACAGGATCGTTAACCTAAAGGCTTCAAAACAACATTTACATGTAACGACTAACGATGACTTAACGACTCAGTTAAAATGTATATACATCTAGTGTTTTAATATGTATTTATACACTTTTGAAAGACTTCAAGACACTTATCAAAATACTTCTACTTAACAAAAATGCTTACAATTACATCCTCGTTCAGTTTCATCAACAATTCTACTCGTATGCACCTGTATTCGTACTCGTACAATACACAGATTTTAGATGTATATACTATTAGTATATATACTCCAATTGTGACGATCGCTCCAAATCCATATGGACGAACACGTCATTCATCGATTTTATTGCGAGGTATTTGACATCTATATGATACGTTTTGTAAACATTGCATTCTTTTGAAAAGGCACACCATAAATGAATATTTAAATCAAAGGTTTTCGACATCTGATGATTTCCACATATAGACAATCACCATAAATAATAGTTTACAATAGTAATTCCGTTGACAATTCAGTCAAAATAAGATACATGGTGATGATTTGGTGAATGCAACGTTTCCTTGATAAATATGCCATGTAAGACTCCATGCACATAGCTTGTCTAACATATAAGCAAACATCGGAAGACTTCTAGGGAACCTGAGAATAAACATGCTAACAATTGTCAACACAAAGGTTGGTGAGTTCATAGTTTTAATGTTTTGCATAATCTGTACATAAAGGTGGATCACAAGATTTCAGTTGTTTCATCTAGAAATGTTTATTAAAATATTCTACAAGATTGAGCACCCTGGTAACTAAGCTTTAACGTTTATCTAATAAGTACCCCTGTGATTAACATGCAACCAACATGTACGATACACTCTAATAGCATACGTCTATTTTATAGTTCAGGCTAGGGTTTCTATACCTGGAACAGACAGGGATGTCAAGCCCTATGGATCCATATACTACTACTCGCGCCCACCAGTTCTTATAACCGGCAGTTACTAGTTACCAAAGCTAAGGGATTTTCGGTTCAAACTCAGTATAGAATTTAGTATGTACTTGTATCCATTGCGTTTAAAATAAAGTGCATGTATTCTCAGCCCAAAAATATAGATTGCAAAAGCAATTAAAAAGGGAGCAAATGAAACTCACCTTAGCAGCATATAAAGTCGTTCACCAAAATGTGACCGAAACTCGGATTATCAAATAACCGTAGATCTCAACCTAGAGAACATATGTTGGTCAATAAATGTTTATCAAGCTAGGTTAGGTCATAGTGTATCACAATCCTAATGCTCGAGATCGACATACAAAAGTTTATCAAAAGTCATTTCAAAAAGTCATTTTTGACAATAGTTCAACAAAACAAGACGTACCTTGAATAAGGATTCATTTACTCGGTTGGTAATATTCAAAAATACATTTTATCAATCTCGTAAACAAGTTGTTTAAATCTTAATTGCAGATTTAAAAGCAATTTCAATTAACGTCAATCATAATTCAGTTGATCATATCTTTTAATTCGTTCATCGAAACTATTCGATATCTAAATGAAAAGTTATTGATTTTTCGCCAGCTTTCCAAAAACATGTATATCATATACCTTTTACCAGTAATATATGTATTTAATTCGTGATTCATTGTAAACTGTTTAGCGACGAAATTTAGCATACAAGCATGTATAAATATATATACTCGAGCACTAGACATGGATACACTATTAATTTACAAAAGATAAAATATAAATGCTTACGTATCAATATTGTGATTCAATATTTCAGAAAAGTACGTAGACGTAACGGAGATGATAAACACTAGGTTTGATTTACAAATATACCCCCGAATATTACCCATAACCTCCTTGACAATAACCCATAATTTCCTTAACTCTAGCTTGCTCGAAAACCCGTTTCGAAATCATTTGGACATCACTCCGCCGTGATATTTTATATATATTATTATTTTTGTATCGTAAAAATAATAATACTAATACTATTAATAATAAGATTAATAATAATAATCTTAATATTAATAATAATAATAATAATAATAATAATAATAATTATTATTATTATTATTATTATTATTATTATTATTATAAATAATAAATTAAATAAATAACATAAGTAATACGGAGTAATATAAAGAGTGTGAGAAAACTGAACCAGAAGTCGAGCAATTTATAGCATCTTTCCTGAAAAAGCACCCCATGCGATCGCATGGAATTTGTGCTTCAGGGCCATGCGATCGCATGGCACCCTGGGACAGTTCACAATCTTTTAACTTTTAGCTTGTCGACATATTATTTAATTATATATAATTTATATAATTAATTATATATAATATTAAATTGCATAGTTGACTTGTAATTTTTGTTCCGATAAGTCGTACGTCGTCACCCGACTTATGTCCCGGTTCCGGTTTTTCGAGTGTCCCTTCGTACGCTGAGAAAACTTGTACCTTACGTTTCGTGAATCGTACTTTTATCAAAATATAGTCTTAAATTATCCATAAACTATACCACTCGAAATATAACTTATACGTTTGAGTATTTTGGTCATTTACTTCTATAAATCATCGGCTCGCTATTTGTTAATGTATATAATAAAAATTCATTTTATGACCAAGTTTATATTTTATTGTATTGTTAAATATATATTTTCAACATTAATAAACACGTTTTAAAATACATCTCGCAAGTTATTCATATATCTAATTCCAACAGTTAATATTCCTTATTTATTGTATGTGTTATTTAAACAAATACACTTAATTAATCAATTCTATTATATCGAAAAAAACGTTCTAGCATGTTTAAAACAAAATCAATTGAATATTATGCAGTTTAGTTCTCCATTAATTTTTATCCAACTTTCATTATCTAACACTTTATCATTTATTCTGAATACCGTTAAAAAAAAGGAATGATTTCTCAAATCAGTGTGGACCTCACAACAGAGACCCGTAACAATATCATAATCATTAAGAGACTCAATAAATATCTTTTAATTCAATCGTTTGGCATAATCTTTTAACTCCGTAGTTAAATATATCAATCAGGTAATCAAACCAATAAGTTTAATGCACAGTATCATATACTCAACACTTAGTTACGTTTTCAAGTTATAGTATATATATATATGTATCTATTTATATATAATTGTTCGCGAATCGTTGAGAACACTCGAAAGGTAATTGAATAGTTCAAAATTTTGAGATTTAACTTCATAGACTTTGCTTATCGTGTCGAAAACGTTTAATCATACAAGATTAAGTTTAAATTTGGTCAGAAATTTCCGGGTCATCACAGTACCTACCCGTTAAAGAAATTTCGTCCCGAAATTTGAGTGAAGTTGTCATGGCTAACAAGACAAATGTTTTCACGACGAATATGAGTTGATAAATAGAATTTTTTTTATCACCGTTGAATAATATGGATAAAACAATCCAATTACTCGGAGCGTATGAGAGAAGCTATCGTAATAGAGTGAAATGGAGAATAGAGATGCGTCTTATCTCTTGACGTTTAAGGAATAGAAAATCTTCATAATCTAAATAAAATTTGATTCTTCGGAATTTGCAGAAATTAGGATTTTCTTTGATTAAATGTGTAATCTGCCTCGATTGCTATGTCTAATATTTCGCTATAAATTGACCTCTTCCGTTTCATTATTTTCACCACTCCTATATCTTCTTCCTCATTTCATACTTCCAAAAGATTGTGAAATGCTTCATCCAGTTCTGATTCTTGATATACTCCTAACTTTCATATCTGTCATTCTTCTTTTTCATCTACCGCCAGAGGAAGTTATTTTCTTCTACCACTACCTTGGGGTTATAGTATTTTTCATTCTCCCGTGCCTTTACGTTGCAGTACGTATCGATATGCAACGTTTGTAATTTATGTGTTGTTGTCGGGCTTTATATTTTCCATTATAATTCGGAGCTTCATGCTTTCATTTTTCCTTCCCGACTTCAAATCAAGCGATTAATAGTCCAGAATTCGTAGATATGGAGTTTTGGATGAACATAGTTAATGTTCTAAGAAGGTAATCGTAATGGCACAATCTTGATTTGTCAAATTACCAGAATATTCGGAAAGATAGAACTATCAAGAAGATATATTCTTAATATGTTTGGAGATTGGGTAGAATGTAAGAGCCGTGTAACATGGCACATGATGACGGTATGGACTGTGAATCATCATGTTTCATTAGAAACTCAGCATGACTTACTGTAATATAATCACGTTGATCAAGTGTCATTATATTATACTAACGCATGCTTCAGTTCCCAAAATTACTTCAAAACATCCATTTTTTTCGAATTTTTCATATTTTAGAAACTAAAATAGTTTCTTTTATGATGTAACACAGATATTGCGAAGAGGTAATGATTTCAGATAAGAATGGTTTCGAAAAATACCTTCAGAAATATGGAGGATATTTATAATGGGAGATACGATGATATCTTAGAATATTTAAGATAAGATGATGATGAAGAATATTGTCCGCAAAGGTTTTTGAGTAAGGAGCAATGTATTCGCTAATGATTTCAGCAGACACTAAATCATTTGGATTCTTTGAAGGAAGATTTAGTCTTTGTGCTTTGTCCACAGCCTCCTTCATGGTCTGCTCAATCCGATTTTCAATTCCAAACCTTCTCTTTTTCTCAACTTTACCACCATACTATTCTTTATCATCAAACTTTTGACTGTTAAATTTGTTTACCATTTTTGTTGCTTTATCAGCATTGTTCCAATTTCAAAGAACTAGTTCATAGTTTGGGATGTTTTTCAGAAACTTCACCTTCGAAGTATGTAAGTCTAGAAGATAGACATTATATGTATATATATAACTGTTGGCGTAGAATTGCTGCGAAATTCGAAATACTGATTGCTAATTCCCGGTAGTTGGTATGGCAATTACTGTTACAAGATGTGGATGAGTACATGATAGGGTTTCAATGAGTATAAGGATTTTTTTCGAAAGGTCAAAGATCAATGGAGTTGTTGGTAAATTTACTGCTAATGTGGTGGAACATAAAAGGTTCCCCAGTAACAAAAACGTATATGTTAGGGTTATAATATGGCTAATCTGAAAAGTCGAAGTTGACTAGTTGGAAGTGTAGTAAAATTGGATACTTTGAAAAGGGATTGCAAAATTATTTTCGGTAAAAACAATGCTAAAGGATCTTGCACAGTTTTGAAGTCAAAGTATAGCTTTGAAAGATGTAGAGATATAAGAATGATGTCACTTGTTAAATCTTTACTTGGATTCTGTTCTGTCAGAATATGTAATTGAATTTGTATGAATATGATTGTATGTCGTTGTGAGTATTGTTAATAATTTTTGAATCAAAGTTGAAGAATGTACAGTATAACATATTAATTGTGAACTTATATATTTCCCGGGAATTACCTACCCGTTAAAGATTTCACAAGTAATATTTTGTACAAAAAAATTTTCATTACAGTCTTTATGAAAATATATGTATGTATATTTCTTCAGATGTAATACGGATTTAATGAGTTAATATCATATTAAGCTCATTTGATTTTCGACTTGACTTAGAAATGATTAATCTCCAAAACATTAAAGATTACATAATCTTTGCGGAGTTTTTCACTAATGAAATCAACACTTCATTATTTATTCTTATTGATATTCCTCAGTGAAGGATGTTGGTGCTCGTGGAATTTTTGTGAACCTTACAAGGCACAGATGATGTTTTCTGGAAAGTTTTGAGTACATCAAAAATGAAAATGTAAAATCAATTATGTAATTGAATAATACACTTGGTTTATTATGAAATGGAATTCATTAAGTTGAAACAGAGATTGTAGTTAACAATGGTTAAGTTATTAAGGAAGGATGTACATCATTGCATATTAGTGATATGAACTAACCGAGTAGTACCTACCAGTTAAGATTTACACGTAATAGCTTAGTACGAAAAGATTCATTTTGATTTCAAAATTCATATATATTAAATATACATAAAAAAAATTTCCAGGGGAAATGAGTTAATACTTCATCGGTTATTGTTGCTGGTATTTCTTGGTAACTATGGTGCGTATGACATTGATGCTCGTGGAACAGATTGTGAAGTTGAGGTTTGCGATGCGGATGTTGTTGGTGGTGGTAATGGTACTGTTGATGTTGTTGTCGGTGGTACTGTTGATGCCGGTGATGCTGCTGGTGCTTGTAACCTTTGCACCATATTCTCCAAAGCCACTACCCGAGCATGAAGCTCGTTGACTTCTTCTACTACACCGGGATGATTGGTGGTTTGGACGAGCGGATGAATAAGATCCAGAATTTGAGATAGTATATTATCGTGACGAGATACTCTGGAAATGAGAGAGAAAATGGTGTCTCGAACAGGTTCTTCGGTAAGTGCTTCAGGTTCTTCGCCAAGAGGGCAATGTGGTGGATGGAAGGGATCGCCTTCTTCTTGTCTCCAATAATTAAGTAGGCTACGAACCCATCCCCAATTCATCCAGAATAGATGATGGCTAATTGGTTGATCCATTCCGGTTACACTGTCTTCGGAATTCAGGTGAATATCCATATCGGAATAGCTGTCAGATTTTAAGGAATTTGAACTAGATACGTGATCCATCTTGTATAATCAGGGAATTGATTTTGATATGAGATAGATTATAGGATTTAGTTTGGTATTCTCTGATACATAATTTACATATGTATATATAATACCAAAATTCCATAAGTTACGGAGAAATTTTCGGAAGATGACAGTAAAAGTTTACAGTAACAGATACGCTAAGATGTGAATTTTTGTCTACACACTATTTATGCAATAAATGCAGTAAAACGTGTCTAGACTTAAGAATGATAAACATGTAATTTCTGACAAAAATGATAAGCAAAACTTTTAACATGCAGACACGGTCGAAGTCCAGACTTACTAATGCATCTTAACAACTATCAGTTAGACACACTCATGCAAGACCTGGTTCGCTAGGACCAATGCTCTGATACCAACTGTGACGATCGTTCCAAATCCATATGGACGAACACGTCATTCATCGATTTCATTGCGAGGTATTTGACCTCTATATGATACGTTTTGTAAATATTGCATTCTTTTGAAAAGGAACACCATAAATGAATATTTAAATCAAAGGTTTTCGACATCTGATGATTTCCACATATAGACAATCACCGTAAATAATAGTTTACAATAGTAATTCCGTTGACAATTCAGTCAAAATAAGATACATGGTGATGATTTGGTGAATGCAACGTTTCCTTGATAAATATGCCATGTAAGACTCCATGCACATAGCTTGTCTAACATATAAGCAAACAGCGGAAGACTTCTAGGGAACCTGAGAATAAACATGCTAACAAGTGTCAACACAAAGGTTGGTGAGTTCATAGTTTTAATGTTTTACATAATCTGTACATAAAGGTAGATCACAAGATTTCAGTTGTTTCATCTAGAAATGTTTATTAAATATTCTACAAGATTGAGCACCCTGGTAACTAAGCTTTAACGTTTATCTAATAAGTACCCATGTGTTTAACATGCAACCAACGTGTACGATACAATCTAATAGCATACGTCTGTTTTATAGTTCAGGCTAGGGTTTCTATACCTGGAACAGACGAGGATGTCAAGCCCTATGGATCCATATACTACTACTCGCGCCCACCAGTTCTTATAACCGGCAGTTACTAGTTACCAAAGCTAAGGGATTTTCGGTTCAAACTCAGTATAGAATTAAGTATGTACTTGTATCCATTGCGTTTAAAATAAAGTGCATGTATTCTCAGCCCAAAAATATAGATTGCAAAAGCAATTAAAAAGGGAGCAAATGAAACTCACCTTAGCAGCGTATAAAGTCGTTCACCAAAGTGTGACCGAAACTCGGATTACCAAATAACCGTAGATCTCAACCTAGAGAACATATGTTGGTCAATAAATGTTTATCAAGCTAGGTTAGGTCATAGTGTATCACAATCCTAATGCTCGAGATCGACATACAAACGTTTATCAAAAGTCATTTCAAAAAGTCATTTTTGACAATAGTTCAACAAAACAAGACGTACCTTGTATAAGGATTCATTTACTCGGTTGGTAAACCCAATTCCACTAAAGTGGAGTATGGGGGTGGTTAGATGTAGGCAGTCCTTTCCTCTACCCTAAAGTAAAAGGGAAGTCATTCTTCTACCCAGGATACCTATCGGTCCCCAGGTAGAGGAAGTCGTCCCTCCCTATTCTGTAGAGCAGAGAGGCAGCTTCCTAGGGACCTCCGTAAACAAGTTGTTTAAATCTTAATTGCATATTTAAAAGCAATTTCAATTAACGTCAATCATAATTCAGTTGATCATATCTTTCAATTCGTTCATCGAAACTATTCGATATCTAAATGAAAAGTTATTGATTTTTCGCCAGCTTTCCAAAAACATGTATATCATATACCTTTTACCATTAATATATGTATTTAATTCGTGATTCATTATAAACTGTTTAGCGACGAAATTTAGCATACAAGCATGTATAAATATATATACTCGAGCACTATACATGGATACACTATTAATTTATAAAAGATAAAATATAAATGCTTACGTATCAATATTGTGATTCAATATTTCAGAAAAGTACGTAGACGTAACGGAGATGATAAACACTAGGTTTGATTCACAAATATACCCCCGAATATTACCTATAACCTCCTTGACAATAACCCATAATTTCCTTAGCTCTAGCTTGCTCGAAAACCCGTTTCGAAATCATTTGGACATCACTCCGTCGTGATATTTTATATATATTATTATTTTTGTATCGTAAAAATAATAATACTAATACTATTAATAATAAGATTAATAATAATAATAATAATAATAATTATTATTATTATTATTATTATAAATAATAAATTAAATAAATAACATAAGTAATACGGATTAATATAAAGAGTGTGAGAAAACTGAACCAGAAGTCGAGCAATTTATAGCACCTTTCCTGAAAAAGCACCCCATGCGATCGCATGGAATTTGTGCTTCGGGGCCATGCGATCGCATGGCACCCTGGGACAGTTCACAATCTTTTAATTTTTAGCTTGTCGACATATTATTTAATTATATATAATATATATAATTTATATAATTAATTATATATAATATTAAATTTACGTGCATAGTTGACTTGTAATTTTTGTTCCGATAAGTCGTACGTCGTCACTCGACTTATGTCCCGGTTCCGGTTTTTCGAGTGTCCCTTCGTACGCTGAGAAAACTAGTACCTTACGTTTCGTGAATCGTACCTTTATCAAAATATAGCCTTAAATTATCCATAAACTATACCACTCGAAATATAACTTATACGTTTGAGTATTTTGGTCATTTACTTCTATAAATCATCGTCTCGCTATTTGTTAATATATATATAATAACAATTCATTTTATGACCAAGTTTATATTTTATTGTATTGTTAAATATATATTTTAAACATTAATAAACACGTTTTAAAATACATCTCGCAAGTTATTCATATATCTAATTCCAACAGTTAATATTCCTTATTTATTGTATGTGTTATTTAAACAAATACACTTAATTAATCAATTCTATTATATCGAAAAAAACGTTCGAGCATGTTTAAAACAAAATCAATTGAATATTATGCAGTTTAGTTCTCCATTAATTTTTATCCAACTTTCATTATCTAACACTTTATCATTTATTCCGAATACCGTTAAAAAAATGAATGATTTCTCAAATCAGTGTGGACCTCACAACAGAGACCCGTAACAATATCATAATCATTAAGAGACTCAATAAATATCTTTTAATTCAATCGTTTGGCATAATCTTTTAACTCCGTAGTTAAATATATCAATCAGGTAATCAAACCAATAAGTTTAATGCACAGTATCATATACTCAACACTTAGTTACGTTTTCAAGTTATAGTATATATATATATGTATCTATTTATATATAATTGTTCGCGAATCGTTGAGAACACTCGAAGGGTAATTGAATAGTTCAAAATTTTGAGATTTAACTTCATAGACTTTGCTTATCGTGTCGAAAACGTTTAATCATACAAGATTAAGTTTAAATTTGGTCAGAAATTTCTGGGTCATCACACCAATGATCAGCTCTTAGCAGCCCATGTGAGTCACCTAACACATGTGGGAACCATCATTTGGCAACTAACATGAAATATGTCATAAAATTACAAAAATATTAGTAATCATTCATGACTTATTTACATGTAAACAAAATTACACATCCTTTATATCTAATCCATATACCAACGACCAAAAACACCTACAAACACTTTCGTTCATCAATTTTCTTCATCAAATTGATCTCTCTCAAGTTCTATCTTCAAGTTCTAAGTGTTCTTCATAAATTCTATAAGTTCTAGTTTCATAAAATCAAGAATATTTCCAAGTTTGCTAGCTTACTTCCAATCTTGTAAAGTGATCATCCCACCTCAAGAAATCTTTCTTATTTACAGTAAGATATCTTTCTAATACAAGGTAATACTCATATTCAAACTTTGATTCAATTTCTATAGCTATAACAATCTTATTTCGAGTGAAAATCTTACTTGAACTTGTTTTCGTGTCATGATTCTGCTTCAAGAACTTTCAAGCCATCCAAGGATCCTTTGAAGCTAGATATATTTTTCTCATTTCCAGTAGGTTTATCCACAAAACCTAAGGTAGTAATGATGTTCATAACATCACTCGATTCATATATATAAAACTACCTTATTCGAAGGTTTAAACTTGTAATCACTAGAACATAGTTTAGTTAATTCTAAACTTGTTCGCAAACAAAAGTTAATCCTTCTAACTTGACTTTTAAAATCAACTAAACACATGTTCTATATCTATATGATATGCTAACTTAATGATTTAAAACCTGAAAACACGAAAAATACCGTAAAACTGGATATACGCCGTCGTAGTAACACCGCGAGCTGTTTTGGGTTAGTTAATTAAAAATTATGATAAACTTTGATTTAAAAGTTGTTCTTCTGGGAAAATAATTTTTCTTATGAACATGAAACTATATCCAAAAATCATGATTAAACTCAAAGTGGAAGTATGTTTTCCAAAATGGTCATCTAGACGTCGTTCTTTCGACTGAAATGACTACCTTTACAAAAACGACTTGTAACATGTATTTCCGACTATAAACTTATACTTTTTCTGTATAGATTCATAAACTTAAGTTCAATATGAAACCATAGCAATTGGATTCACTCAAAACGGATTTAAAACGAAGAAGTTATGGGTAAAACAAGATTGAATATTTTTACTTGTTGTAGCTACGTGAAAATTGGTAACAAATCTATACAAATCATATCCTAGCTAACTTATATTGTATTATACATGTATTCTAATATATTATGTAATCTTGGGATACCATAGACACGTATGCAAATGTTTTGACATATCATATCGACCCATCTATATATATTATTTGGAACAACCATAGACACTCTATATGCAGTAATGTTGGAGTTAGCTATACAGGGTTGAGGTTGATTCCAAAAATATATATACTTTGAGTTGTGATCTAGCCTGAGACGTATATACACTGGGTCGTGGATTGGGTCAAGATAATATATATCAATTTATTTCTGTACATCTAACTATTGACAACTAGTTGTAGGTTACTAACGAGGACAGCCGACTGAATATATTTAAAACATTAAAACGTATTAAAAAATGTTGTAAATATATTTTGAACATACTTTGATATATATGTACATATTTGTTATAGGTTCGTGAATCGACCAGTGGCCAAGTCTTACTTCCCGACGAAGTAAAAATCTGTGAAATTGAGTTATAGTCCCACTTTTAAAATCTAATATTTTGTGATGAGAATACATGCAGCTTTATAAATGTTTTACAAAATAGACACAAGTACGCAAAACTACATTCTATGGTTGGATTATTAAACCGAATATCGCCCTTCAAGTCTGGTAGCCTAAGAATTAGGGAAATGGCCCCTAATTGACGCGAATCCTAAAGATAGATCTATTGGGCTTAAAAACCCCCATTCAGGTTATGGATGGTTTAGTACTTCGAGATTATTATACAGACGAGAGGTTCTGTTTTGGGGATATTCTATGCATTAAGTTAACGTCGGTTACCAGGTGTTCAACATATGAATGATTTTTATCTCTATGCAGTTTGCGAAATGTCTGATAAGAGATGTGTTATAAAAATGAAATCTTGTGGTCTATTATTATGATTTAATAATATGTAGGTTAAACCTATAACTCACCAACAATTTTGTTGACGTTTTAAGCATGTTTATTCTCAGGTGATTATTAAGAGCTTCCGCTGTTGCATACTAAATTAAGGACAAGATTTGGAGTCCATGCTTGTATAATATTGTTTAAAAACTGCATTCGAAGACTTATGTTGATGTGTAATATTATTGTAAACCATTATGTAATGGTCGTGTGAAAAATGCTATATTTTATATTATCATTATTTGATAATCGTCGTAATATTTTAAAGGTTATGGTTTGTTTTAAAATCGAATGCAGTCTTTGAAAAACGTCTCATATAGAGGTCAAAACCTCGCGACGAAATTAATTAATACGGAACGTTTATAATCAATATGAATGGGACATTTTACTTAATGCATATAGTACTTGTATAGGATGTTTGGTTTCTTTTGCAGGTGCTAGAAGGAGTAAATTTGCCAAAATGTGGTGTTCAAATTTGAGTCAAACGGCTATACAACGGATACCAAATTTGGATTGGAGCACGCACGGTCGCACAACGGTCGACTGTGCAGGCAACTGTGTGTCAACGGATACTTTTTGAATCCCACTATAAAAGGAAAACATTTAAGAGCATTTGAAGCTGACCCTCTTGCATATATCAAAGGCTTATTTCGAGAGATTACAAGGGCTCTAATTACTACTCAAATGTGATCAAGCAAGAGAAGATTCTATAATCTTAGAGATATAGAATTTGCTTGTTGTAAACTTACTAATCAAAATCATTAATCTTGTGAGTTTACTTATTGTGATGTATGTCCTAGTATTGTGTTAGGATTATCATTGCAAAGTGTATAAGTCTTGTAACTTCACTTAGTAGAAGTATAGGCTAGCTTAGTGATCTACTTCCTTAAAGGGACTTAGGAAGTTGATTAATCTTATTTGGAGATTAATACTTGTCCAAGGTGAAGACAAGTTGATCTAGGTTAGAGTTGATCTTTCAAAGGGATAGAAAGATTAGGTTTGTTGTCTACCAAAGAAGTTGAAGACTTGTAAATCGGATCTCCACCGGGTTTGGAGAAAAGTGCTTAGTGAAGCAACAAATCCCGATTAGTGTAATCGGGGAGTGGATTAAGGTGGATTAGTTAACATCCACCCGAACCACTATAAATCCTTGTGTATATGTTCTTTACATTATTTCACTTATCATTTTGAACATATACACTACACAAATCAAGTTTGAGTTGAATTGGTTGATCAAAGTTAATTGAATTGGTGATCAATCGAAAAAGTATTAAAAACGTATCAAGTAACTATTCACCCCCTCTAATTACTTACAATTGGTATCAGAGCGGTTGCTCAAATCATTGCGCTATAAACGATTGCGAAAGCGTCAAAATTCGTTTTGTGCAAAAACTTGAGTCAACGATTCTCGGATCAACTCAAACTATGGGATACTTGAAAGAATTGGTGAAAGAAGCACCAATCTTTGATAAGATGAATATTGATGTGTGAAAATTAAGATTTGAGTCTTATCTCAAATCCAAGGATTACTACTTGTGGAGAATAATCAAAGTAGGAGATTTTGTACCACAAGCTAGTTCAAGACTAGTGAAGTCAACATTTCAAAATAATGATGTTTTGAAATAATTTGATGCAATTTCACTACTTCATGGAATTCCTCCTAGTGAAGAAAGATTAAAGATAATCTCATGTGAAAGTGCAAAAGAATGTTGGGACTCACTATGTTCACAAGAAGATTTAAACTCTAAGAGTTTAAAGGGTAAAGGAATGGGGAAGGATTTGGAAAAAGTTGGTGATTCTCAAACAAAAGGGTTGAATGGAAATGAAGACTATTGCCTCATGAGTTCTTGGAATGATTTGGATCAAGATGGTCAAAGTGAAGAAGAGGTTGAATCTCCATTCAAAGAAGATGATTTCTCAAGCATGGATTGCAATGAGGTACATGCATTCTATCCTTCTAATTATGAAGAATTGTTAGATGATTACAAGACTATTAAATTTGTGTATGATAGTAGTCGTGACAAAGTAAAACTTTTGGAGAAAGAATTACACAAAGTAAGACAACTTAACAAAGTTTTAATTGATGAAAATAACACCTTGAAAAGAAAACTTGAAAGGATAACTATTTGTGATTCATCAAGAGGTAAAACATGAAATGAATGTATGTCACGACTCTAGCAAACACAAATCTTGTAATCAAAGTCCATTGTCTATTATTAGGAAAAATTGAAAATATGGGAAAAATAGACCAAGCTAGCAATTCCATAGTAGGGATAAGTCAAGGATTGGGTAATCTTAAAATCAATCAAAATCAATGATCAAAATTCTAATGAGAATAACCTTCTCAAAAAGACTTTGTATTAATGAAAGGTTTTTCTTACCAATGCAAAATTGTTTTTGAAAAGTGATTTTAAAATATTAGTGTAGGAAGCTTACTTGCTTTAGGATTGTGTGTTTATGTGAAAATATGTGATGCATGCTAAATACTAGATTGATGCGTTTTGTGTATACTATGTGAATGATTATATATATATATATATATATATATATATATATATATATATATATATATATATATATATATATATATATATATATATATATATATATATATATATATATATATATATATATATATATATATATATTACGTGGCATTGATGATTAATCATCGGGAGGATGTAATCATTCAATGTTAGGAAAAGAAAACTTGTCCTCAAGTATTCTATAGAACCTAAGAATCGTCAAAACGTGCTCGAAGAAAGAAGAAGTGAAGAAATAAGTGATCAGAAGGATCCACGGCAGCACCACGGATGACCGTATACTCGACCGCAGACTCGTGTCATGTACGTGTAAAAACAACTCTTGCCAAACTTTTATACAACGACGAGAAAGTGAAGGATCACTTTGAACTCAGGGCATGGGTTTGTGTTTCTGACGAGTTTGATGTATTCAAAATCAGCAAGGTGATTTATCAAGCCGTCACCGGAGAGAACAAAGCATTTGCTAGTCTAGATCTACTTCAAGTGGCCCTTAAAGAAAAACTGTCAAAGAAAAGGTTCCTTATTGTTCTAGACGACGTATGGAGCGAAGACCACAATGTGTGGGAAACTCTAGAACGACCACTTGTAGGGGCACCCGGTAGTAAAATTATGGTGACAACTCGGAAGACCACGGTTGCATCGGTAATGAATAGTGTTCAACCTCACATTCTAAAGGTTTTATCCGGTGAAGACGCTCTGTCTTTATTCGCCAAATATGCGCTAGATGAACCTAACTTTGAGAAACATCCGTCGCTTATACGAATTGCTCAAAGTATCATTGAGAAATGTGATGGTTTGCCTTTGGCTTTGATAGCACTTGGGAGGGTCTTAAAGAGGAAGGGAAATGATGAATATGAATGGGCAAAGTTGTTGAAAAGTGAGATATGGAGTTCAGATGATGGAAGTGATATTCTTCCGGCTCTCAAGCTAAGCTATTATGATCTTCCTTCTCAACTAAAGCAACTTTTTGCGTATCGTTGTTTATTCCCGAAGGACTACGTGTTCAACAAGAATGAACTAGTGTTATTGTGGATGGCAGAGGGGTTTCTAAACCAAGCTAAAGGCAACATGTCAATGGAGAGTTTAGGTTGCCATTATTTTGAAGAATTTAAATCAAGGTCATTTTTTCAACAATTAACAGATAGTGAATCTGAATACACCATGCACGACTTGATGAATGACTTGGCCGTAAGTGTTGCAGGAGAGTTCTTCTTGTTGTTGGATGATAAGATAGATGTAAATGGTAGAAATAAAGCTTTTGAGAAGTTTTGCCACTTTTCATTCTTAGGTCATCGACGTGCCGAATTTAAAAAGTTCAAGGAACTACGTAGATCAACACACTTACGGACGTTCTTACCGTTGTCAGTTGGTTGGAATGTGTTTGATACCTTGGACAGTGTTCTTCTAGAATTGCTTCCCCAATTACAGCTCATAAGGGTGCTAAGCTTAACTCGGTTTTCAATCACAAATGTACCACAATCTATTGGTGGTCTCAAGCATTTGCGATACCTTAATTTTTCGAGAACAGGCATCAGACAAGTACCGGAAGAGGTTGGTGAGCTTTATAATCTACAAAGCTTGTTGGTTCGTGACTGTAAGGATTTATCTAGGTTGCCGGTAAGTTTTTCTAAATTAACAAACCTGTGACATCTAGATATGAGTAATACTCCAATGCTAAGGAAGACACCATTAGGAATTGGTGGTTTAACAAGTCTACAAACTCTCTCCAAAGTTAATATTGAAGGAATTAATGGGTTCAAAGTATCTGACCTAAAAGGCTTGTTGAATCTTGAAGGTCAACTTTCCATTATAGGTTTGGACAAAGTGATAGATCCAAAACAAGCAATGGATGCAAACTTAAAAGGAAAGAAGGGTCTTGTTAGTTTGGATTTGGAATGGAGTGATATATTTGATGATTCTCGGAATTTAATGACAGAATATGAGGTATTCCAAAGTCTAAGGCCTCCCATTGAGTTAAACAAACTGAAGATTTTGCACTATGGGGGAATGAAATTTCCTAGCTGGTTAGCAGATCTCTCATTTAGTAAGTTAACAGATCTAAAACTCGAAGGGTTAAGAAATTGTACAAGTTTTCATAATATTTCAATTCCATCGTTAGTAACCTTGAAAGTTTCTGAAATGGTAGGCTTGGAAATACGGTCAAATTGTGATGGTGACAATGACAAAATAACTAGTTCATTTCCACGTCTTCGGAAACTTCATATATACTATTGTCCGAAACTGGCTGAGGTGTCAATTGGATTATTACCATCACTTGAGATATTGATTTTACAAAGTTGTCCTGAAGCGGTCTTAAGAACCATTGTTTCTGTTTCTTCACCAATTCGGAGATTAGAATTGTTTAATATTACAAATCTAATAAAACTTCAGGGAATTGCATTTCCATATTTGAAATACCTGAAAGTCTCTAACATGCAAGATTTGGAGATATGGTCAAGTTATGATGATGACAAAACTATCGGATCATTTCCTCTTCTTCGTAAAATTTGCATTGAAAATTGTCCGAAGTTGGTTGAGGTGTCAACTGGATTAATACCGTCACTTGAGGTTTTGGATCTAATAGGATGTTCTGAAGCAGGCTTTAAAGCGATGGTTTATGTGTCTTCAACAATTCAGAGGTTGGAACTGTGGGATATTAGAAATCTTACAAAACTTGACGGGGAAGTTTTAAAACATCTTAGGGAAGTCGAATATTTGGGTATTGGCCATTGTCATGATTTGAGATACGTTTGGGATTCAGAAGCATGCATGTGTCTTGTGAAGTTACAAACGTTAAATGTACTTGTTTGTGAGAATTTGGTATCAATGGGAAGGAAAGAGTTTAACGTTGGACGTAGCAATATGAAACATGTCGTTAGAAATGTTGATATTTCTAATTGTAGTTCATTAGAGAGTTACAGTTGCCCTAATAGTGTTGAGAAATTGGAGATCAGGTGTTGTTCTTCAATGACATCATTGACCTTGTCAACATCATCGCAAGAGCTCCCATTCTCTCTCAAATTTGTTAATATATGCAATTGTGAGAATCTAAAGTCATTTCCTCATGAGCATTTGCAAAGTCTCACATCATTGGAAGAGATGTGGATAACTAATTGTCTAAGCATGGATTCATTTCCATGTGGGTTGTGGCCTCCTAATTTAAAGAGGCTAACAATAGGAGAGTTAAAGAAACCAATGTCAGAGTGGGGGTTGCAAAATTACCCGACCTCACATGTTGAACTTGGTTTATTTGGTACTAATTCAGGAGTGACTTCATTTGCAATGGAAGAAGATGCTATGAATAATGCTTCAACATCTTTTCTTCTTCCACCATCTCTAACTTTATTAAGAATACTTCGATTTGAGGATGTGGTATCAATTTCAGAAGTCTTACCACACCTTATTCACCTTCAAGAACTTTTAATTCAATCATGCCAAAATATTAAAGATGTGCCAAAATCAACTTCATCTTTGATAGTACATGTCTCTTAGAAGAAAGGTACAACCTCTCAATCTGTTGCAATACTAAATACGAGTCTTAATTGATTATTGCCTAAATTAGCTTTTTATTTCCTTGTCATGCTTCATTACAGTTATTCACCAATACTCACTCATGCTTCATTACATTTATTCACCGATACTCACTTTCTTTGAATTTAATTGTTTCTCATTACTATGTTTGTACAATAGCTCGCCACTATTTAATTTAATTCCTCAAACACTTACTAATAATTTGTAGTCTTTTCTTGTTAGTCAGAAAAAAAAAAAAAAAAAAATTATTATCATGTTTTAGGAGAACTATCAACATTATTTAGTGTTGACTTGTGTGCTTTTAGGAAAAATAATGTTATAACCATCTCTATCTTCTCTATCCATAAATGGTTCTAAGGATATGGAATAAATTTACAGGTCTTACGACACCTCAACCACCTTCAATATCTTTCTATCCTTTCATGCTGGAATTTTAGTGATGTGCCACAAACTTCATCTTTGTAACTATATGGCGATTATTGGGAAAATTATGATCTGTTATGATGTTATACAAGCTATATGTGACATATTAAGCGATTACTTTGATTATTTGAAGTTTGAAACTAGTAGGATAACTGGGAACTTCATATGATATGTGACTAAATTCACAGGTGGTTCATCTTGCATACAACTGTGAGGACGCGAATTATAGTGGCGGAGTGAAGGGGCTTACATTGCAAAAGTTTCAGAGTTGTGACTGAATTGAAAACTGTATATTCACAACTATATCATTGTGCAGCTGTCTAAAAAATTTGTTTCATAGTTTAGTTATTGGCACATTAGTTGTGACTTAACTTTGAAAGGATTATACAAGAATCTAATATATTAGGATGTGATCGTGTGAGAACTTTATTCAGCATTATGTGACGACCAAAAGCCTTGATCAGCGTACTTTTAATGTTGTTGAAATAGAACCGGAATGTACTGTTTTGCTTAACCTCTTCTTTCTCAACCAAACTGTCGTGTTGTTGTGTGTATGTAATTGAACTTAAATAAAATGTTTGTGTGTATGTAGTTAAATAAAACGTGAACTAAATTCTGGTGTGGAACGTGTCTTTTTAGGGTTCTGAGAGATATTGGTAATTTCTGTGTATATTGCATAATCTCACAGCAAACATATATACACCAAAGTATATACAGGATATACTCTAATCTAGGCAATACAAACAAACAACAAAACCCAATACCACATGCGGGGTGTTAGGGTGGGTGAGATGTAGACAATTCTTCCCCTATCCGAGAATAAAAACAAGTCATCTCTTCACCCAGAGTGAAACACTTTCAAAAGTAGAGACTCTCTATTCGACGGATAAAGAGATTGCTTCCGAGTGGACCTCCGGCCAGTAAGGAAATTTAAAAAAAAAATTGTAAAAGAAATTTAAAATAAAATTGAGAAGCCATGAAAATGATATAATCAAATTTCCATGGATTTTAATCTAGGCAATAATATAATCTAAATATGGAGCATATAACATCGTTGACTATTACTTCCCCGAAGTTAAAGCGTTCAGTTGCCGAATGCAGAGACTTGAACGAAATTCTTCAATGAGTATTCGTGGCAAACCTTTCGTGAATATATGATGATATCGTGTCGGGACGTGTACTATACGGACTTGCCCTCTTGAAACCTTTTCACGAACAAAATGTATATCGAGTTCAATATGCTTTGTCCGTTGGTGTTGAACCGGATTTCCGGACAAATATATGGCGCCGACGTTGTCACAGAAAACAAGTGTGGCTTTCGTGATAGGACAGGAAGTTTGAGAAGAAGGCTCTGCAACCAACACGATACTACAATGACATTTGCCACCTCCCAGTATTCAACTTCGACACTTAATCTAGAAAGTGTCGATTGTCTTTTGGAAGACCATGATATTAAATATCACCTAAATAAACACAGTACCCTAAAGTAGATCGACGAATGTCGGGACACTCGGCCCAGTCGGCATCCGTATATGAAACCAGAGAAGTGGAAGTCGACATGGAAATAAACAACGCAAGAGATATAGCGATGTGTATGTAGCATATGATGCGTTTCATAGCTAGCATGTGAAACTCATGTGGAGCATGCATATGTAGACAAACCTTTGAATTGTATACGAAATATTAGGCCGTGTAAATGTAAGATATTGAAGGGCCCCAGCAAGACTCCAATGAAAAGTGGGAGCGTGATACGAGGCTCCCATCGAACTACTTTGCTTCATGTTAGTGTCAGCAGGAGTGGCGGCTGGACTGCTCGGCGTCATACCTGTACGATTAATTATATCACGAGCATATGCGGATTGATTTAAAAATAAACCATTGTTGCTCCGAGAAACTGATATACCGAGAAAGGAGCTAAGTGGGTCCAAGTTTTTCATGACAAACTCATTAGCTAGCTTAGACATGAAGAAATCACGTAGGGTGTCCGATGACGTTGTTAGAATGATGTAAACAAATGATGTAATCTACGTAGAGTAATAAGTATGTAATATGTGTACCGTTCCTATATACGAATAGTGAGTTGTCACATTTGCTATGAGTGAACTCAATAGTATAAACAAAGTCGGCAAAACGTTGGTGCTATGCTCGTGGTACTTGCTTTAAACCATAGAGGAGCGGTTAAGCAAGCATACGTGATTAGGCCGAGATGTGTCTTAACCCAATAGGTTGGTGGATATATATCGTTTCGTTAAGTGTACCATGTAAAAATGCGTTCTTAACGTCCAATTGGTGGATAGACCAAGATTTTGAAACGACTAAACTTAGTACGGTGTGAATGGTGGCCGGTTTGACAACCGGACTAAAATTCTCGTGACAATCTATACCAAGTTGTTGAGAACGCCCATCACCTAGAAGTCAAGCTTTGTATCGCTCAAAAGTGCCATCTGATCTACTTTTATGGCGAAATATCCACATTGATCTAATTATATGCATGTTTGGTTTACGAGGGACAAGTTCCCACGTCTTATTATCAATCAAAGCTTGATACTCATCGGTCATGGCATGACGCGAAGTTAATATCGGTTAGAGCTATTTTGGGATTGGAAGGAATAGGAGAGACATAAGTAGACGTTGAAAGATTGAAAGGGACTTTTGGTTTATAAATACCGGACCAGAGCGAGTGGTAATATTTCGTAAAGGTTGAGGAGGAGATGAGTTTAGAGAATTTTGAGAGTGGCCCGATGCAGCAGAAGGTAGTGGAGTGGAATTGGACAGATTAGTAGCCCCAGAATCGGAAGTAGAGTGGGAGGTGGACTGATTTGGCAATAGTGGACTGATTGGAGAGGCCCATTTGAGACGGGCTGATTTAAGTTGGAAGGAGAATTAGTATTTTGTGAATTAGTGTTTTGGAGAATTAGTATATTGAGAGTTGGGCTGAGTTGGAGAGAGCGGATCAGTTGCGCTAATGGGCTAAATATATGAGTCTGGATAGAGAAACAATGGACTAATATTATCATGAAGAACTTGGTAGTTAGAGGAAGGTGATTTAGAGGTGGTCGACAAGGAAATATTGTTTCGTTAAATATTACGTGTTGGGAGACAATTATCTTTTTAGTTGAATGTCGTAACACTTGTACCCGAGATGGATTTTGGGGTATCCAAGAAGACACAAGGTGAGGATCGGGGTTGAAGTTTATTGATTATAGTAGAAGGAAATAGCGGGTATCATAAGCAACCGAATACTTTTAGATGGTTGTAGTAGGGAGAGCGATTATATAAGATTGTAGTGGGGGAAAGATTATTCAGTTAGTTGTTTGCTTGGTAAGATGTTTAATAGATATGTTGCGACTTCAAGAGCATGAGGCCAACCGTGAGTGTGAACGGATGCATGAAACATGATTGTGCGCATTATATTACTAATGTCACAAATTTTTCTTTGGGTCTTTTCGTTTTGAGAGGTGGTGTAGGGACAAGAGAACCGAAAACCATTCATTGTTTTTGCAAAATCGATGAAACGAAGTATTATTATATTTGGTACCATTATATTGAAAGGTTTTGATGTTCTTTTCGAGTTGTGTTTTTATGAGATTTTGGAAGGTCGGAAAAACGCCATATGGTATGGTCCATAGAAAGTTTGTAAAGTCATCAAGAAATACTATGTAGTAGCGATATCCATTATTACTAACAACGGGTGAGCTCCACAAATCACTATATATTATATCAAAAGCATTAAAAGTATATGTAGTTGAACGATAAAACGGTAAGCGGACATGTTTGCCAAACACTTGATTGACAAAAAGAAACTTTATTATGACGGATTGCATTGAATATAATCTTTATTGCTAATGGATTTAATGACATTAAACCAGGGTGGCCTAGGCGTTGATGCCACAAATCAGCTGAAGAAACAGAAAAGGCATAAGGACACAAAAGTAGTTGTAGCTTGTGTGTGGAAATGGGATAAAGATCACCCATACTATTGCATCCCATTATGTGTGTTCCCGTCAGGTATTCCTTCACATTAAAACCAATCGGTTCAAATTCAATAGAAAAACAATTATCAATAGCAAGACGACGAACAGAGATGAAGTTTTTAATTAGGTGTGGAGAATGAAGGACGTTGGATAGAAAAAGTGGTTGATTATGGTTGATGGGTCATGAAGTATGACTGAAACCATTAATAGGTATGTCGTGACCATTTCCAACAATAATATATTTAGAAGCATTTGAAGGATAATAGGAAGTGAGATTACCTTAGGAGCTCGTCATGTGCGAAGTTGCGCTTGTGTCAAGATACCATTTTTCATCAGGGGGATGTAAACTCATTGTATGCATGGCCTCTTCAATGTCAGTAGGTGAGGTTGATGTAACAAAGTGAGCATAATTGTGAGTGGGCCTAGGACCCAGTAAGCCCTGTTGGTTTGGAGCGAATGTGGGCCTGGACGGATAAGGGCGTGGTGGAGTGGCCCAGATAGGATTTTGTCACACCTGAGGCTCATGGGACCACTGTTTCTGAGACGGGCCATAAGTAAACTGATGTGGCCCAATTGAATATGATATTGTGATGGTCCAAAATCATGTAGTTACTGCCACGGTTGTAATTGGTATCGTTGGGTGGTAGTGCGGTGGTCGGAGTGGTAGTAATGAGGGCGGCACCGGCGTTAATTGCAGAGCTCGAGGCGGATTGCTGTTTTCGTGATTCTTCCAAGATGATCATAGATCGGGCGTCATAAAACGATGGTGTCGGTTTAGTGTGTGCAAGATAGGCACCAATTGTTTGATAGCTATCACTTAAGCCCGAAACTAATTGCAAACCCATGTTTTAATCAAGAATATTACCGCCAACATTGTTTAATTGGTCCGCAATACTTTTCAATTCCTGACAGTAGGATGATATGTTGGGGAAGTTCTCCAATCGGATGTTAGAAAATCGGTGTTGAAGTGAATGGCTCGTGATTTTTCATTATCCTGAAATATACTCTTGACTCGGTCCCAAGCTTGTTGAGCGGTTTGATCGGGTTTGAGGATGGTAAGAAGAAGTTCTTTGCATATTGTACTATATATCCATTGAGTTAAAATGGCATCATGTTGTGCCCAGTTTTTTGGATGTGGGGTCCGAGTGGGATTGGTTTCTGCGGTTTGTGAAACAGACGAACTTGATGTAGTTGTACAGGGGATGATGTGTTCTATAACTTAAAAACCACGACAACGGATCCGAAACAAATCAACCCACGAACCGTATTGACTTTTATCCATCTCCATAGTAATAGGGATGAAGTTTTTGATGTTTTTGAAGGTAATGGCGGGATGAATTTTGTTGGAATCTGCCATTGATGAAGGTGTTTGTGAAAATAAGAAAAAGGAAGAACATAGATAAAAGATGATAGGTTATATAGAAAGGAAATTTGATACCGTGAGAGATATTGGTAATTTTTGTGTATATTGCTTACTCTCACAGCAAACATGTATACACCAAAGTATATCCCTAAGAATGGTATGCCTAACAAACTTCCTTACTATATGGAAGTGATATACATGATATACTCTTATCTAGGCAATGATATAATCTAAATATGAAGCATATAACATCGTTGATTATTAGGTTCATCATATTCATAATTCTTTAAAGTCAACTTCTTACTAGTCCCTGACTTGATCCACTAGTCCCTATGAGTTTCTAACCGGTTAGTCCCTGACTAGCAACTTTTACAACCTTGGTTCATCTCACACGTTCAGGCTCATAATAGTGAACATGACATAACTCATAAGTTATGGGAACTTGGGCTAAACTGTATTAGAATAACACACGATTGTTTTAGTAGCTACGAAGATCAAATCGTCATATAGTCACTATCTACCACACTGGTTTAACACTCTTAGAAATCGAACAAAAACTTAGGCGAGATTACAAGAGATGCAATGAGAAACAAAATATGGTCCATACAAACAAGAATGGTAAGTAAACGTATCTATGAATTTGAGATGCCGTTGTTTTCAGTCAAAATGGTTTCTAAAAGCGATTCACATGCATCCTCAAGCAAATCCAACACCTGCCACAATAAAAGAAACATCAAAAAGTTACTCTTTATGTTAACAGTTTGTCTAACATGTAGGCATAAAGTCAAAAAGTATATAACATTATAACATCATGTCTCCTATCGTATAGCTTACCTGCTCAAAACCTTGTGGCCCACCATAGTAAGGATCTGGCACTTCGGTTGCATCATGTTTTTTACAGTAAGAGCACATTAACTTAACCTGCATGACAACACATGCGCAATCCAAACAGATTATAAGAAATGTGAATTCCTTAATATTCTTTCAATCTTTATACAAACCTTCTTGTATGCATCAGCTGGTAACGTCTCCTTCAAACTCCATCTCTCTAAAGCTGCAAGTATATCCTCTACGATCCATACAAAAGTTCAAATCAAAGTTAATATAAATTGTCTACTTCTATCTAATTTGGATTACATTAAGCACATAAAAACACAAAAAGTGACCTTTGTTTTGTTTGTCCATTGCAAGAATGAGATCAAATTCTCTAAAATCCGAAGGCCTTATCGGTCTTGATATCGATTTGATTTCAATACCCCTTCTTTTAGAGGCAGCTCTCATTCGAGAATCTGCTGGACCTCCCTTTCAAGAAATCAAGATAAACATAATTGACAATCAAATTAAACAAATTGAAGCCCAGATCACAAATGGGTACCCTATGATTCCTCTAAAAGTATAATTTCAAGTAAATAAAGATAGATAAACATTTGTTTCACAAAACAGAATTCTGTCTGTAATCCATAAAATTGATGATCAAATCAATATTGGGTACTCCGAAATTATCCTAAGAATTAATTTTTTAAGGAAACTAAGATAGCCCATGAAAGTAATTTAACTTTAAATGAAGAAAAAATGAATGAAACTCATAATCACGTAAACAAACCTCATGATAATTGATGGTACCAGCAGAATCAATGACAAATTTGGAAGAAAGATTTCTTTTTTTAACCAAATCAGTGAAAACACCTTCAGCAGCAGGGCTTCTACAAATATTACCCAAACACACAAAGAGAACAGAAAAGGGTTTTTCTGTAATTTTATCTGTCTGAGTTGTGGAAGCCATTGATGATGTGATTATGGTTATTGGGCTTTGTTTAATCTTTGATCTTTGATGAGAAAGATTTGAACTTTGAAAAGATGGGTATGAATTTTGAGGAAAAAGGGCTGCAAGAAAAGGGGATTTTGTATGGGAATGAATATATGGAAATTTGGGAATGGTTGGGAGACTACTGGTGTTGAGGAGTGACATCATTGGGTTTGGGAGAAAGAAAAGGAGTGAACTCTGAGAAAAAAAATTAAAAAAAAAAAAAATATTTGAATGATTCTTTTTTTAGATTTTTATTTGTATTTATCTTTATTGGGTTGGTTATATTTTCACCACAAAATAAATCCTGAAAATAGCACACAATAATTGTAGTAGTTTTGTAACAAAGTTTGAAGTCCTAAGTTTATAAGTACTAGAAATTTGTATGTAGAAAACTGAAATGGGATTGTTGTTTCTATTTTTTAGATTCTATAATTATGTATGTTAGTTGGGATTTGTTTAAAGAATACAAATAAGAATTTTAATGACCACAAGAACTTCTATAAAGAGCAATGCTATTTCTTTTTTACTGTAATTAAGAATTTGAAGCATTATTTAAGTTAAGACAATCCTAATTTGTAACGTTAGACTGATGTGTAAGAGAATAGAGATAATGTTATTGAAATGTTGTTTAATGGAATGCTTAAAAGAACCATTGTTTCTAAGCTTTCATATATTACTAGGTGTTTGGGTCCTTTAACTTTTAAGTAGAATTGCACACAATAAAACTAGAGGGAATATTCTTAGCAAAAGGGATTTGCACAAGTTTAGCACCCTTGGTTTCTTAACTATGGAGCACACATAACATCAGTTGTACAATCATATACAAAGGAGTGGTTTCGTCAAAACTGAATTAAGTGCAAATGATTGACACTTGAATGACAATAAGTTGTTTGATAATCATTTTAAATGAGATAAAATTACCATATTAACATCTTACATGAATAAAAATGTTTGACGAGTGTTCTGGATATAATTTAACGATAATATCATAGAAAATTTAAGTGCTTAATGGTTAAGAAGAGCGTGTTCTGAATGGTTTCGCAGTAAATGCGGAATCATTCAGCGTCATACATCATTCAGAGGTCAGAAACAAACTGTTCGGAATTTAACATTGAACCATTCAATTATGAGGTAAACAAGCACACCCGAAGTGTATAACGGATGAACCCTTAACTTCATATATCAAGCATCTAGGTCACACAATGATCATTTTTAGCTGATATTTAAAAAGGTCAAAGAACCATAGCAAAAACATCAAGAAAACACAAACCAGGAAGCATATAGTATATGTCAAAACAACCCACTTGGCTGATAATTTCATATCTAATAGTATAAGAAGGAACTCAAAAAAATTTGCATTGTCTAAACAATTCAAATAGTTCATGACAAAACTAAGATACAAATACTTAAACATAAATAACAAAATGATGTAAACCTTGATTCCTTAGTCAAATAGACTGAATCCCATGTCCTGAAAAAATAAACATACATGACAACAAACAATAGTAAGCACATTATTAAACAAGCCCATTAGATATAAAATAGTATAAGTTTTTAAAGAATCAAGATATTGTAACAAAACTTACGTCATCAGATTCTTCTTTCTCTTCAACTTTCTCCTCTTTCTTTGTCTCAGCTGCAGCGGCAGTGGGTGCAGCACCACCGCCAGTTGCAGCGGCAACTGCAACACCGCCACCGCCAGATGGAACTGAAGCCAGTTTCTCCCTTCCGGAAGCAATCAATTCTGTGATGTCCTTACCCTTGACTTCAGACAATAGCAACTCAATTCTGTCTTCATCAGCATCAGCTCCAACTGCAAAACACATTTTATTATTCTTAGCTTACATTACATTTTTTGCATATATAAAAAAACATAAACAAGCTTCGTGGGTTCAAATTGTCACCTAAGGGACAAATGAAGTATACTCACACAAGTATTTACATGAAATTATAAAAGCCTCTCAAATGTTAGCACCAAATGTATTTTTACACCATTTTAATGTAAAAGGTAGATAAAAACCTCTCCAACATTTTTTACACATTATAACAATAAACTTATCTATTGAACGACAAATGCAGTAAAAAAGAAACTCTTCTATCAAAAAACTAAAAGAGCATTATAACAAATTTGTTACAAGTAAAACAGTTGGAGAGGTTTTACAATTAAAACAGCACACACACTCGTGTAGGAAAATTAGTAGTAACGCTCAGATTACACCAAATATGTTATTATCACGCTAAAACCGACATTGTCACTTTAACACTTTGATAAAAATTAATTTTCTTTTCAATCCTTAATATCATGCTTGATGTAATTAATATAAAAACAGCAATCACTTGCTATTAAAATATCAGTATATTATAAGATCCTAAGTATATAATAGAATAGATCAATAAAAATAGAATTGCTTAATAATTTCAAACTAATATTTAGTGTATATACATTGAAACACAAAAGATAAGTGTACGCATAATCCTTAAAGGTACCTTATTTCACTTATATAGTTAAAAAAAATTGTGGCCCTCATTGCAGATGTTCGACTTCGATAAAAAAAAACAAAATTATGTACTCATTTACATCTATTGCAAATCAAACTAATGAAGGATCAAGCAAAGTAAACAACTAACAAACTACATGAAAATCTAAGCCCAAAAAACCAATAATTATTCATTAACTAATTCATCTCACAACCACATCTTGATTTCTATTACCACTAATAAAGAACACTATAGACTATTCACATTTCATATTAATTACTATTACTAATTACTAATTAGCACAACACAAAGAGCCATGAAAAACTTATCAAAACAATACAATAACTTGTAAATAGTATACTAATCATAAGTATCAAACTCAGAACATTATATTAAATTTAAATTAAAATACAATCACAATATATAAGAGTATTCTACCTGAACCAAGAATGTTCTTCAAATCTGTAGCAGATGGTGAGGTGTTACCTCCCAATAGAGCCAACAAATAAGCAGCAACAACCTTCATTTTTCTGCTTTATTAAATAATAAAAAAAAAAAAACACAATTTCAATTCACAATCACATATTTTAATTATATATTAATAATTATATATTTTAATTATATATTTAGAAATACACTTCAGTATATATGTAAAATACAATAATATTAATTAATATATGTCATATCAATAAACAGATAATTGAAGAAGATGAGATACCTGTAGCGTACTGAAACAGATCTGTATCTATTTGCCTCCTTTGAGTTTTTAGGGTTCAGCGCAGCAACAGCAGTTATATTGAAACCCTAATCCTAACTAATAGCTTCCCGGGTTATTTAGTGGGCCACGTATATTGAAATTGGTTAATGGGCCGCTTTTGGTCGAATCATTTGTTTTATTGCGTTGTTCGTTATATATTTTTATGGATAGTCCATTTTTTATCACCCTAAAAAAACTAAAAAAAATATATTGTAAAAATTTCCGCGCAAGTCCCAAGGTGGCTGCGAACTTTGCAACTTGGGCAATGTCGGGTTGTGAACGATTGTGGTCAAGTCGCAAGGTGCTTGGCGAGCCTTGCGACAGGATAATACTTTGGTCATTTCTCAATTTATAATTTTCGTTCTTTTTTTACTCTGTCGAAGTGAAATCCTGCAGCGAATCACGGGTATAAAATCCTCGTTTTAAATTATTTATCACGATTAAAGAATTATCATTTAATTTTAAACTATTTATTTCTTATTAATATACTCCTTACCATTTATTTAAGAGTTTATGTGATGATAACTCTACTCCTTACTATTTATTTATGAGTTTATGTGATGATAACTCTAAAGGTATACTTAAAAGATAATAAAGCATTAACAATAATAATACATGGAGTGGGGGATAGTTATTTAGAGTGGTTATTATTAGAGTGCTCCGAATCAAAACACAATTTTATTTTCAGGACTAACCGTCACATCAGCACTTCCTTTTCATGACTAACAACATTACTAATAGTAACATATTTTCTCAAATAAATTCAAAATCACTTAAATTATTTAATTAAAGATATTACAACTATAAAAGCTTAAGGTACAAATATTATTAACATCGCCAACAATCCACACAAATTTCACCAAAGGGCTGAAAGAGAGACGAGAAGGAGGGCGACTAGTTGGGCGGCCGCCTGGGCGCACCGCTACCAGAGGCACCCTCCTGGGCGAGGTGGTGGGCGGGAGTCAAGAAAGCACTGTTGGAACCAACCTTAATGTACAAGAGAAAAATAAAACTTGTTTTCTTTTATTTAATTTAATCTAATATAATCTAACAAGCAGGGTGGTCAGCCGCGCATTGCGGCTGAAATGTCCCGTTCTTATTTGTAACAACCCAAACCGTAACCGACCAAACACGACGAAATTTCAAACAAAAAAAAAAAATTTTGCTGGAAGACTGTTTGCGCGCCGCGCGCCCCAGCTTGCGCGCCGCGCAAAAGCTGGCTGTTGCCGGTTGCCTTTTATGCGAAAAAGATGAGCGACTTCCCGACACATTTAGCCAAAACGCTTTTAACCTTACATTAATATATGTAAAACTAGCACATAACTAAGGTTTGAGCGAGTTTTACAAAGTGGGGCCCACACGTGCCCAAATTACCCTTTAAGTATCAAAATACAAATTTTAGACCATAAGACTCTTAATACAAAACAAAGCCGAGCATGGCGATTGGGGATACACTACCCAATCCTAATAAATCCAAAAGCAAGCCTTCTACGCAAACTATGCAAGTCCTCTAATCCTCGCGCTTACCCGAGCCACCATCCGCATGCAATCTATAAAAAGAGTCAACAACGAGAGGGTAAGCTAACGCTTAGTGAATGATAATATACTACATACATATATATGCATAAAATGGACACGCCACATAAATAAACAAATACCGCATACCGGAGCGTCCAAGCCTAAAGGCAAGCTAATCTAAGTACACCGTACGATCACTAAGCAACAAGCTAATAATACCATCAATAAGGTAAGTTCACCAACGTCAATGTGAACAACGCCAATAACTACACCCGGAGGGTTAACTACATCACGACAATACAACATTAAACACGAATTAGCAATTCGACAATCATGCAACATATCGTGCATATACCAATAACCGCAAATCCACATTAGCTAGCAATACCAATAGCATATAGTTCATAATTAAATATGCCAATACATAATTCATACAACCATGGTTAACCAATTCGAACAAGGGAAACGGTACATACAAGACCGTTGGAGTTCATAACATCCGTTAGTGCTACTTAATCAACGCGTAGTCACTAATCCCCCGGGTGATGTCTTAAACAACGCGACTCACTCACCCTTTCCAATGTGGCGTCTTAAACAACGCGACGATTCCACATGCCATTCAATACGATGGGTGGTGTCTTAAACAACGCGACATCCACTCCAATACATTGTGGTGTCTTAAACAACGCGACATCCACTTCTTTACCATGTGGTGTCTTAAACAACGCGACATCCACTTCTTTACAATGTGGTGTCTTAAGCAACGCGACAATGCCACATTCATACGACACAAATAAATACATTATATACACATACGCATAATTATTCCACTCACAACCACGTGTGATAACGTACACCCAAAATGTGTACTTTGCCAAAGGTAGTCAACCAAAACGCACAACCGTGCCAATTGGACCTATGCACAAGTCCATCAAATCCACCTACATGTGAAGTGAGCTCTATAGATGAGAATCACTTCACCCGATCCGCACCCATCCTACACATACATATGCATATAGGATATTAACACTCACCTTGAAGTCTTGAAGAAAGCTTCCAAGTAAACCGCAACTCGCCAATGGAAAATACCTATTCCATTATCACAATTACAACAATACACTTAGAGTGGATTCACAAGTCAACCAAATTCGACACTTAGTGCAATTTGACCCAAATGCACTACCAAGTACAAACCGCGCCCAAACTAACCAATAATCACTCACACAAGTGAGAATGGTCCTATTATGCCAATTAAACCCGAACTCAAGTGTCAAACACGTGTCATACCCATTTTGACACTTAACCCTAATTTTGACCCATAAAGGCCAAAATCTCATCCTTTACAAGTTTTGACACCAAAACACATTTAACTCGGTTCTATACTTCAACTTAATCCATTTTAAGTTTATAACCTCATTAAATCGCCAATCGGGTCATAATCACCACCAAACCCTAATTTGACCCAAAGTCAAAGTTAGTCAACCAAACAACCTCAAATGGGTTCCAATACTTCCATAATCGCTAACTAAAGTGATTAAACTAAATTTCAAGTTCTAAACATGGCCAATTTGTTCACCAACCCAAAATCCACCAACAATTTACAATAAACCCGATTACTAGCATCACTAAACCCATTTCATCACCTAAAAGGGTATTACAACAAATTAACTCAAAACCCTAACTTGAATATCAAATTAAATAGATGAAATTCGGAGTTTGAGCTTACCAATACTATCACCGCGTAGCCGAGAACGAAAGGAACAACTTTAAAACCCGAGACTTTGATCGATTCGAGCTTCTTCTTCCCCAAAACCTCAAATCTCTCTCTAGACTTCTCTCTCTCTCTAAGAATGGATGAGGAAGATGAATGGATGTGAAATGATCCAAAGTTGGATCTAAACCAACTGAAAATGCCCACAAATCCGGCCCCATGTGAAATTACCCAATTGCCCCTCATTAAAACAATTAAAATAAAGAGTGTTCTGTCAGCGCCTATTTGCGCGGCGCGCGGCCTCATTGCGCGGCGCGCAGAATGCCAGCATCAGATCCTTTTGCTTTTTAATTAAATATAACGAAACCTCATTCCCAAAATGTCATTAATACACAATTACGCGAGATAAATATTCGGGTCTTACAACTCTCCCCCACTTAAACTCGATCACGTCCTCGTGATCCTCATCACTTAATCAAAAGGACCTCACTCAACGGTACTCATCATAAGTCCCAAATCCGACTTCCCTAGGCAATTCTTCCCAACGAATCGCCTTCAACAACTAAATCGTCACCCGTGATTTATCCAAATCACCATCCGAGCACTAAAACCATGCTCATTCCCTAACATCGGGGAAACTCAACCAAATCTCGTATCGAGGTATAAATCCCTTAGCGTACTATTACCGAGTACAACGCTAAAGCGACCAAGTCTCAACTTGAAGTCAACAATCCGAACGTTGAAGATCGCACCACATGAATCCTTACGGGTTACACTTACCACTAAACATCCTTTGTAGCGTGCAATATAACAAATATGCCACTATCCTAACATCATAAGCAGCGGCTAAAACCAAAAGCGCCCAAAACGACTAAGGCAACGCTAAACCTAAGGTATACAAAATCGACTATTGTCACACTCGTAACAACATGTGAGCGAAATACGGCTATCACATCACTAATCACACAACATGGTCCTCACGATCCCACCATCGGCGTATAAACAACCGATAGTTCACTCAACACCGGATGAAGTCAGCGGACCCTGTCAACGGTCATGCTTCATCAATATATCACTACTCTCATGATGAAGTCAGTGGACCCCGAAGGTCATGCTCCACCAATATAACAATACCTCATGATGAAGTCAGCGGACTCCGAAAGTCATGCTTCACCACTATAACAAATCCTAACGGATACCACTAACCATCCACACTATCGAGCAAGAACCACCTATATCAAACATAGGCACAAAACAATATTTCTCTAGAAGAGAATCCGACACGCACATCCCTTAACCGAGGGATTTCACCTTGCTCGCCAAACACGCCCATTATCTCTCAACGAGATTTACCACGTTACCACCTCGGTGATAATTTAAATCCAAACCATAAGTACAACTTAACCGTAATTGTATTCTACCACAAATCGACCAAGACTAGGTCCCAACACAAGTTTTGGACCTACCAAAAACGTCATCCGAAATCTCACCCTAAGGTCTCCTCGTGCGGGAGTGTAACTTCCCTACTTGGAACTACGTTCCATAACCACGTCATGTACAACCGTACAATGCTACCAAAGGTAGACTTTACCAACAATTGGGTTCACACGACCCATTACCATACCCTGCTCCAAACCTTGAGCATACTAAGGATCTTAACCTATCCTTAAACACTTTGAACGAAAAGTGTACCACAGATTACACGAACTATACACTCGCAATTATCCAATTGCTTTAGTTTGTCGAATTTCAACCTAGTCACTCATGTACTTAAGGGTTTCTCCCGGTACCCTACGTACAATGAAACTACAACACAATCGGAGTCGACATCACGCTAGTAGGTATAAAAGAGGCACCTAATGTCGCGTCATAAAGACTCCATTACCAACACACATCGAGATTTTAAACACTCGATCTCAAAGGTTCCAATCACCCGACGAACCCCATGGTTCATCACTTCAACACATAAGCGAACACGCGCTTAACAATCGAACACCAAATCCATTTCCGTGGCTTGGTAGTAACATTTCCCAAATACTAAGGAATGCTTGGTTACACCAAGTCTTACGCCCTTCGTTCAACAACCAAACATGCAAATTACTATGCAATTAACAAGTCCGAACATATATGCCACGTAAATAAATATTCAAAGACATATTTATTAAAACGAAACATACCTCAACGTCTCCTTGCGGCATTCGCCGCCGCCAACTCGGGACAATCCGGCTTGCGATGTCCCTCTTTATGACAATAGTAGCACATTCCGTCATCACTTCTCGGCATTGTGCATTCCCACAACTTGTGACCCCTAACGCCACAATTGAAACACCTAGGCGCACGAGAATCCACCGCGCCCTTTACCACATTACTCGTACTCGCACTCGGACCCTTAGTCCTCTTACTCGGAGCACCATAAGAAATAACCCTTCTCTCACTTGAAGGTTCGGCCTTTTTCAATCGCGTATAAGACTCGAAACCTCTAGCCACCGCAAATAACTCCGCAAACGACTTCGCGTAACCCCGGCTAATTTTGCTTTTCAAGTCATCGCTCAAAGTTCGATAGAAATCCTCCATCAACAAACGATCGTTCCCCAAATATTCCGGGCAAAAACGAGCCTTCGACATAAAAGTCGTCTTTAAAGTATTCAAGTCTATAGAACCCTGTTGCAAATTTCGCAACTCACAACGCAATTCCGATAAATCGGCTGAAGTTCGGAACTCCTCGAAGAATTCCTCCTTAAATTCGTCCCACGATAACGTCATAAACGTTTCACCACCGACAAGATCAATCTTGCCATCAAACCAATCCTTCGCCCTACCCCGCAACAAACTAGTAGCGAGTCTCGTCTTTTTCTCGGGAGGGCATTCCATAGTACGAAAACACCCTTCGACATCCGAAACCCAAGTCGTACTCACCAAAGGATCCGGTTTCCCATCATACATCGGGGGTCTAGTCCTCATGAAGCTCTTAAGACAACGCTCCATTTCACCTCTATTTTGGAATTCGGAATACTTCCCATCCATTTCTTCTCGAAACGCTCTCATTTGCTCCGCAACGGCGGCCGTAACTCTAGCGTTAAATTCCGTGTCATTCGTCTCGGTCTCGTTTCGCGTCGTCATTCTAAAGAATGCAAAACGATTAGTCCACGCACGTATAAAACGACACGCACAACACCACCCCATCTTGCTAAACACTCGTCGTACATCACTTGTTAGACACGATTTGCACCCGTAATAAGGTCTGCAAGTTCTTATTACGCACACACGCCGCATCGACTTGTTAGTACAACGACCGCCTCGCTCGATGATATAAACAACCACAACCAAAATTCTACGCGGTACAAACACACGCGAGAATTACTATCACAACACAAGAGCATATTAATAATAGCCGCATTACTAATATAAACGTTAGTCAACCTATAAACAAGGCACTAACTAAACCCATTCCGACCCGTAATCCTACAAGTCCCGCAACAAATTAAGCACACACAAAAGTCTAAGTCTAGGCACCTATCTCAAGTCACCTAAATCCCTTAGACCAGGCTCTGATACCACTTGTAACAACCCAAACCGTAACCGACCAAACACGACGAAATTTCAAACAAAAAAAAAAAAATTTGCTGGAAGACTGTTTGCGCGCCGCGCGCCCCAGCTTGCGCGCCGCGCAAAAGCTGGCTGTTGCCGGTTGCCTTTTATGCGAAAAAGATGAGCGACTTCCCGACACATTTAGCCAAAACGCTTTTAACCTTACATTAATATATGTAAAACTAGCACATAACTAAGGTTTGAGCGAGTTTTACAAAGTGGGGCCCACACGTGCCCAAATTACCCTTTAAGTATCAAAATACAAATTTTAGACCATAAGACTCTTAATACAAAACAAAGCCGAGCATGGCGATTGGGGATACACTACCCAATCCTAATAAATCCAAAAGCAAGCCTTCTACGCAAACTATGCAAGTCCTCTAATCCTCGCGCTTACCCGAGCCACCATCCGCATGCAATCTATAAAAAGAGTCAACAACGAGAGGGTAAGCTAACGCTTAGTGAATGATAATATACTACATACATATATATGCATAAAATGGACACGCCACATAAATAAACAAATACCGCATACCGGAGCGTCCAAGCCTAAAGGCAAGCTAATCTAAGTACACCGTACGATCACTAAGCAACAAGCTAATAATACCATCAATAAGGTAAGTTCACCAACGTCAATGTGAACAACGCCAATAACTACACCCGGAGGGTTAACTACATCACGACAATACAACATTAAACACGAATTAGCAATTCGACAATCATGCAACATATCGTGCATATACCAATAACCGCAAATCCACATTAGCTAGCAATACCAATAGCATATAGTTCATAATTAAATATGCCAATACATAATTCATACAACCATGGTTAACCAATTCGAACAAGGGAAACGGTACATACAAGACCGTTGGAGTTCATAACATCCGTTAGTGCTACTTAATCAACGCGTAGTCACTAATCCCCCGGGTGATGTCTTAAACAACGCGACTCACTCACCCTTTCCAATGTGGCGTCTTAAACAACGCGACGATTCCACATGCCATTCAATACGATGGGTGGTGTCTTAAACAACGCGACATCCACTCCAATACATTGTGGTGTCTTAAACAACGCGACATCCACTTCTTTACCATGTGGTGTCTTAAACAACGCGACATCCACTTCTTTACAATGTGGTGTCTTAAGCAACGCGACAATGCCACATTCATACGACACAAATAAATACATTATATACACATACGCATAATTATTCCACTCACAACCACGTGTGATAACGTACACCCAAAATGTGTACTTTGCCAAAGGTAGTCAACCAAAACGCACAACCGTGCCAATTGGACCTATGCACAAGTCCATCAAATCCACCTACATGTGAAGTGAGCTCTATAGATGAGAATCACTTCACCCGATCCGCACCCATCCTACACATACATATGCATATAGGATATTAACACTCACCTTGAAGTCTTGAAGAAAGCTTCCAAGTAAACCGCAACTCGCCAATGGAAAATACCTATTCCATTATCACAATTACAACAATACACTTAGAGTGGATTCACAAGTCAACCAAATTCGACACTTAGTGCAATTTGACCCAAATGCACTACCAAGTACAAACCGCGCCCAAACTAACCAATAATCACTCACACAAGTGAGAATGGTCCTATTATGCCAATTAAACCCGAACTCAAGTGTCAAACACGTGTCATACCCATTTTGACACTTAACCCTAATTTTGACCCATAAAGGCCAAAATCTCATCCTTTACAAGTTTTGACACCAAAACACATTTAACTCGGTTCTATACTTCAACTTAATCCATTTTAAGTTTATAACCTCATTAAATCGCCAATCGGGTCATAATCACCACCAAACCCTAATTTGACCCAAAGTCAAAGTTAGTCAACCAAACAACCTCAAATGGGTTCCAATACTTCCATAATCGCTAACTAAAGTGATTAAACTAAATTTCAAGTTCTAAACATGGCCAATTTGTTCACCAACCCAAAATCCACCAACAATTTACAATAAACCCGATTACTAGCATCATTAAACCCATTTCATCACCTAAAAGGGTATTACAACAAATTAACTCAAAACCCTAACTTGAATATCAAATTAAATAGATGAAATTCGGAGTTTGAGCTTACCAATACTATCACCGCGTAGCCGAGAACGAAAGGAACAACTTTAAAACCCGAGACTTTGATCGATTCGAGCTTCTTCTTCCCCAAAACCTCAAATCTCTCTCTAGACTTCTCTCTCTCTCTAAGAATGGATGAGGAAGATGAATGGATGTGAAATGATCCAAAGTTGGATCTAAACCAACTGAAAATGCCCACAAATCCGGCCCCATGTGAAATTACCCAATTGCCCCTCATTAAAACAATTAAAATAAAGAGTGTTCTGTCAGCGCCTATTTGCGCGGCGCGCGGCCTCATTGCGCGGCGCGCAGAATGCCAGCATCAGATCCTTTTGCTTTTTAATTAAATATAACGAAACCTCATTCCCAAAATGTCATTAATACACAATTACGCGAGATAAATATTCGGGTCTTACATTATTGATTAAAAACGTTCCATATTAATTGATTTTGTTGCGAGGTTTTGACCTCTATATGAGACGTTTTTCAAAGACTGCATTCATTTTTAAAACAAACCATAACCTTTATTTCATAAATAAAGGTTTAAAAAGCTTTACGTAGATTAAATGATAATCTAAAATATCCTGTTTACACACGACCATTACATAATGGTTTACAATACAAATATGTTACATCGAAATCAGTTTCTTGAATGCAGTTTTTACACAATATCATACAAACATGGACTCCAAATCTTGTCCTTATTTTAGTATGCAACAGCGAAAGGTCTTAGTATTCACCTGAGAATAAACATGCTTTAAACGTCAACAAAAATGTTGGTGAGTTATAGGTTTAACCTATATATATCAAATCGTAACAATAGACCACAAGATTTCATATTTCAATACACATCCCATACATAGAGATAAAAATCATTCATATGGTGAACACCTGGTAACCGACATTAACAAGATGCATATATAAGAATATCCCCATCATTTCCGGGATCCTCCATCGGACATGATATAAATTTTGAAGTACTAAAGCATCCGGTACTTTGGATGGGGTTTGTTAGGCCCAATAGATCTATCTTTAGGATTCGCGTCAATTAGGGTGTCTGTTCCCTAATTCTTAGATTACCAGACTTAATAAAAAGGGGCATATTCGATTTCGATAATTCAACCATAGAATGTAGTTTCACGTACTTGTGTCTATTTTGTAAATCACTTATAAAACCTGCATGTATTCTCATCCCAAAAATATTAGATTTTAAAAGTGGGACTATAACTCACTTTCACAGATTTTTACTTCGTCGGGAAGTAAGACTTGGCTACTGGTTGATTCACGAACCTATAACAATATATACATATATATCAAAGTATGTTCAAAATATATTTACAACACTTTTAATATATTTTGATGTTTTAAGTTTATTAAGTCAGTTGTCCTCGTTAGTAACCTACAACTAGTTGTCCACAGTTAGATGTACAGAAATAAATCGATAAATATTATCTTGAATCAATCCACGACCCAGTGTATACGTATCGCAGTATTGATCACAACTCAAACTATATATATTTTGGAATCAACCTCAACCCTGTATAGCTAACTCCAACATTCACATATAGAGTGTCTATGGTTGTTCCGAAATATATATAGATGTGTCGACATGATAGGTCGAAACATTGTATACGTGTCTATGGTATCTCAAGATTACATAATATACAATACAAGTTGATTAAGTTATGGTTGGAATAGATTTGTTACCAATTTTCACGTAGCTAAAATGAGAAAAATTATCCAATCTTGTTTTACCCATAACTTCTTCATTTTAAATTCGTTTTGAGTGAATCAAATTGCTATGGTTTCATATTGAACTCTATTTTATGAATCTAAACAGAAAAAGTATAGGTTTATAGTCGGAAAAATAAGTTACAAGTTATTTTTATAAAGGTAGTCATTTCAGTCGAAAGAACGACATCTAGATGACCATTTTAGAAAACATACTTTCACTTTGAGTTTAACCATAATTTTTGGATATAGTTTCATGTTCATAATAAAAATCATTTTCTCAGAATAACAACTTTTAAATCAAAGTTTATCATAGTTTTTAATTAACTAACCCAAAACAGCCCGCGGTGTTACTACGACGGCGTAAATCCGGTTTTACGGTGTTTTTCGTGTTTCCAGGTTTTAAATCATTAAGTTAGCATATCATATAGATATAGAACATGTGTTTAGTTGATTTTAAAAGTCAAGTTAGAAGGATTAACTTTTATTTGCGAACAAGTTTAGAATTAACTAAACTATGTTCTAGTGATTACAAGTTTAAACCTTCGAATAAGATAGCTTTATATGTATGAATCGAATGATGTTATGAACATCATTACTACCTCAAGTTCCTTGGATAAACCTACTGGAAATGAGAAAAATAGATCTAGCTTCAAAGGATCCTTGGATGGCTTGAAAGTTCTTGAAGCAGAATCATGACACGAAAACAATTTCAAGTAAGATTTTCACTCGAAATAAGATTGTTATAGTTATAGAAATTGAATTAAAGTTTGAATATGATTATTACCTTGTATTAGAAAGATAACCTACTGTAAGTAACAAAGGTTTCTTGGTCTTGGATGATTACTTGGAATGGATTTAGAAAACTTGGAAGTAAACTTGCAATCTTGGAAGTATTCTTGATTTTATGAAACTAGAACTTTTGGAATTTATGAAGAACACTTAGAACTTGAAGATAGAACTTGAGAGAGATCAATTATATGAAGAAAATTGAAGAATGAAAGTGTTTGTAGGTGTTTTTGGTCGTTGGTGTATGGATTAGATATAAAGGATATGTAATTTTGTTTTCATGTAAATAAGTCATGAATGATTACTCATATTTTTGTAATTTTATGAGATATTTCATGCTAGTTGCCAAATGATGGTTCCCACATGTGTTAGGTAACTCACATGGGCTGCTAAGAGCTGATCATTGGAGTGTATATACCAATAGTACATACATCTAAAAGCTGTGTATTGTACGAGTACGAATACGGGTGCATACGAGTAGAATTGTTGATGAAACTGAACGAGGATGTAATTGTAAGCATTTTTGTTAAGTAGAAGTATTTTGATAAGTGTATTGAAGTCTTTCAAAAGTGTATGAATACATATTAAAACACTACATGTATATATATTTTAACTGGGTCGTTAAGTCATCGTTAGTCGTTACATGTAAATGTTGTTTTGAAACCTTTAGGTTAACGATCTTGTTGAATGTTGTTAACCCATTGTTTATTATAACAAATGAGATGTTAAATTGTTATATTATCATGATATTATGATATATAATATATCTTAGTATGATATATATATACAGTTAAATGTCGTTACAACGATAATCGTTACATATATGTCTCGTTTCGAAATCATTAAGTTAGTAGTCTTATTTTTACATATGTATTTCATTGTTAATACACTTAATAATATATTTACTTATCATTTAACATAATTAACCAAGTGTATCAATATCTTAATATGATTCATATGTACCTAGTAAGACGTTGTTATAACGATAATCGTTATATATATCGTTTTCGAGTTTCTTAAATTAATAGTCTCATTTTTATGTATATAACTCATTGTTAAAATACCTAATGAGATACATACTTATAATAAAATCATGTTAACTATATATATAACCATATATATGTCATCGTATAGTTTTTACAAGTTTTAACGTTCGTGAATCACCGGTCAACTTGGGTGGTCAATTGTCTATATGAAACCTATTTCAATTAATCAAGTCTTAACAAGTTTGATTGCTTAACATGTTGAAAACACTTAATCATGTAAATAACAATTTCATTTAATATATATATAAACATGGAAAGGTTCGGGTCACTACAGCGGCGACCACCCTCGTTTACGTAAAACTTTTTTTGTAGCATCCAATTATATATTCTAATAAAAATATATTGAAGCAAAGCAGTTAACGTAACCTATAAGACAATAATTCGTTTTAGAATATTAAACATCTAATACAATTGCAAAGAAACATAGTTTCATATATTACTATATGAGTTGTAACAAATTAATTATCCTGAATTGTCTAAATTATACTACGTATTGTATAATATTTTTTTGAGATGTATCGAATTAATTGTTATAAATAATTACTATATAACACGTAAATAAATTTTTATACACGTAATAAAAATTACTCGGTATAAATTAGATGAATGATTTAATAAGGTTTGAAAATTTAAGTTAGAAAAGAATGGCACAATTTTAATGTAATTTATAATTGTAATTGTAATGTAATTTGTGTTACACATTAAAGAAATAATTTATTAATGACTCCAAGTCTTTAATTGGAGCAAGGGTATGTAGCTAGTATTAAAAAAAGCTATGTGGGTAGGTTCGAAAAGCTGTGTTGCCGGAAGTATGACGGTTAGATGTTGTTGGAACAAAGACGAAAATAGTTTGGGATGAAAAAGGAAAAAAAAAAACAAAAAACAAAAAAGACAAAAAAGTTACTGTTAAGGAATAGTAATTTTGGATTTGCTCAATTGCAATATTTACATTTACATATACACTAACATCAAAAACTTATGCAAAAACTTATGACTAGTACTATTTACGCGCATCAAACGCTTGTACATTTCGCTACAATAGTTGTACACCGGTCACTGTTCACATATATACTAATAGCAAAAACTTATGCAAAAAACTTATGAATAGTACTATTTACGCGCATCAATCGCTTGTACATTTCGCTACAATAGTTGTACACCGGTCACTGTTCACGTGAATAGTACTATTCACGTACTAGTACTATTTACGCGCATCAAACGCTTGTACATTTCGCTACAATAGTTGTACACCGGTCGCTGTTCACATATATACTAATAGCAAAAACTTATGCAAAAAACTTATGAATAGTACTATTTACGCGCATCAATCGCTTGTACATTTCGCTACAATAGTTGTACACCGGTCACTGTTCACGTGAACAGTACTATTCACGTGAAGAGTACTATTCACGGTACTGTAACAAATTTTTTTTTTGTTTGGAACAGTTTTTTTCCCATTTTTTCCTTTTTGGGTTTCCTTTATATTTTTCTTCACCCGCAGCAAATATCTACTAGACAAAAAATATGAATAGTACCGATGGTTTCTTTATAATTAGCAGCAGCAAATATCTACTATGCAAAAAATATGAATATTACCGATTGTTTTCTTTATATTTTTCTCTACCCATTGTAACAATTTTTTTTTATTTTTTCTTTTTTGGTTTCCTTTATATTTTTCTCCACCCGCAGAGATGCACCTACATTGTTAATTTAAAATAACATTTAAATCTTTGAGGGGTTAAACCTTTTAGTTCGACTCGAGCTGCGCTTCAACGACATCATCGTTAAACTAAACGCAATAAAATACATTGAAAACCGAACCCCCGGCGCGAAGCGAGGGTAAAATACTAGTTATTAATATTATTCAAAGATAGTTGTAGGTGCTAACTCGCCGCTATATTAAGACATAATTATGTATATAACCTGACTTTATCAAGTCCTACTTTTTTTACCAAGTTCAACAAAACGTGAGCAACTAAGAGCACTAGGAGTTATGACACTGGACTCAGTGTTAAATTTCAGTGTTAAACTTAACACTAAGATTTAACACTGAGGCTAAAACAGGGAAAATCATTGGGTGTTAAATTTCAGTGTTAAATCATTTATAATTTTATTTTTTATTGATTATTTCGTATAATTTACATATTATCTAAAAGACAAAACACTATTTCAATATTCATCAATAGTAACCAAGGGTATTTTCATCATTTCACCTTCTTCTTTTTTTTTTGTCTTCAACGATAAAAGAAGCAACTTTCGTAAAATAACCAACCCTTCAATGTTACCAAAATATGTCAAAAAAAATTCTTTTTTATAAAAAAATCAACTACCTTTTTTTTTCCTCAACGATAAAAGAGGCAACTTTCATAAAAAGAACAACCCTTCAATGCTACCAAAAGATGTCGAAAAACATTCATTTTTTACAAAATAGATCAACTAACTTTAAAAAAAAGGAACGCTAAAAGAAGCAACTTTCGCAAAAGGAACAACTCTTCAATGTTAAATGTCGAAAAAAAATTACAAAAAAAATTAAGACTTTTTTTTACTCGCATTCAAAACAGAGCCCCCGACGCGAAGCGTGAAATGTCCCGTTCTTATTGATTAAAAACGTTCCATATTAATTGATTTCGTTGCGAGGTTTTGACCTCTATATGAGACGTTTTTCAAAGACTGCATTCATTTTTAAACAAACCATAACCTTTATTTCATCAATAAAGGTTTAAAAAGCTTTACGTAGATTATCAAATAATGATAATCTAAAATATCCTGTTTACACACGACCATAACATAATGGTTTACAATACAAATATGTTACAACAAAATAAGTTTCTTGAATGCAGTTTTTACACAATATCATACAAGCATGGACTCCAAATCTTGTCCTTATTTAAGTATGCGACAGCGGAAGCTCTTAATAATCACCTGAGAATAAACATGCTTAAAACGTCAACAAAAATGTTGGTGAGTTATAGGTTTAACCTATATATATCAAATCGTAACAATAGACCACAAGATTTCATATTTCAATACACATCCCATACATAGAGATAAAAATCATTCATATGGTGAACACCTGGTAACCGACAATAACAAGATGCATATATAAGAATATCCCCATCATTCCGGGACACCCTTCGGATATGATATAAATTTCGAAGTACTAAAGCATCCGGTACTTTGGATGGGGTTTGTTAGGCCCAATAGATCTATCTTTAGGATTCGCGTCAATTAGGGTGTCTGTTCCCTAATTCTTAGATTACCAGACTTAATAAAAAGGGGCATATTCGATTTCGATAATTCAACCATAGAATGTAGTTTCACGTACTTGTGTCTATTTTGTAAATCATTTATAAAACCTGCATGTATTCTCATCCCAAAAATATTAGATTTTAAAAGTGGGACTATAACTCACTTTCACAGATTTTTACTTCGTCGGGAAGTAAGACTTGGCCACTGGTTGATTCACGAACCTATAACAATATATACATATATATCAAAGTATGTTCAAAATATATTTACAACACTTTTAATATATTTTGATGTTTTAAGTTTATTAAGTCAGCTGTCCTCGTTAGTAACCTACAACTAGTTGTCCACAGTTAGATGTACAGAAATAAATCGATAAATATTATCTTGAATCAATCCACGACCCAGTGTATACGTATCTCAGTATTGATCACAACTCAAACTATATATATTTTGGAATCAACCTCAACCCTGTATAGCTAACTCCAACATTCACATATAGAGTGTCTATGGTTGTTCCGAAATATATATAGATGTGTCGAAATGATAGGTCGAAACATTGTATACGTGTCTATGGTATCTCAAGATTACATAATATATAATACAAGTTGATTAAGTTATGGTTGGAATAGATTTGTTACCAATTTTCACGTAGCTAAAATGAGAAAAATTATCCAATCTTGTTTTACCCATAACTTCTTCATTTTAAATCCGTTTTGAGTGAATCAAATTGCTATGGTTTCATATTGAACTCTATTTTATGAATCTAAACAAAAAAAGTATAGGTTTCTAGTCGGAAAAATAAGTTACAAGTCGTTTTTGTAAAGGTAGTCATTTCAGTCGAAAGAACGACGTCTAGATGACCATTTTAGAAAACATACTTCCACTTTGAGTTTAACCATAATTTTTGGATATAGTTTCATGTTCATAATAAAAATCATTTTCTCAGAATAACAACTTTTAAATCAAAGTTTATCATAGTTTTTAATTAACTAACCCAAAACAGCCCGCGGTGTTACTACGACGGCGTAAATCCGGTTTTACGGTGTTTTTCGTGTTTCCAGGTTTTAAATCATTAAGTTAGCATATCATATAGATATAGAACATGTGTTTAGTTGATTTTAAAAGTCAAGTTAGAAGGATTAACTTTTGTTTGCGAACAAGTTTAGAATTAACTAAACTATGTTCTAGTGATTACAAGTTTAAACCTTCGAATAAGATAGCTTTATATGTATGAATCGAATGATGTTATGAACATCATTACTACCTTAAGTTCCTTGGATGAACCTACTGGAAAAGAGAAAAATGGATCTAGCTTCAATGGATCCTTGGATGGCTCAAAGTTCTTGAAGCAAAATCATGACACGAAAACAAGTTCAAATAAGATCATCACTTGAAATAAGATTGTTATAGTTATAGAAATTGAACCAAAGTTTGAATATGATTATTACCTTGTATTAGAATGATAACCTACTGTAAGAAACAAAGATTTCTTGAGGTTGGATGATCACCTTACAAGATTGGAAGTGAGCTAGCAAACTTGAAAGTATTCTTGATTTTATGAAACTAGAACTTTTGGAATTTATGAAGAACACTTAGAACTTGAAGATAGAACTTGAGAGAGTTCAATTAGATGAAGAAAATTGAAGAATGAAAGTGTTTGTAGGTGTTTTTGGTCGTTGGTGTATGGATTAGATATAAAGGATATGTAATTTTGTTTTCATGTAAATAAGTCATGAATGATTACTCATATTTTTGTAATCTTATGAGATATTTCATGCTAGTTGCCAAATGATGGTTCCCACATGTGTTAGGTGACTCACATGGGCTGCTAAGAGCTGATCATTGGAGTGTATATACCAATAGTACATACATCTAAAAGCTGTGTATTGTACGAGTACGAATACGGGTGCATACGAGTAGAATTGTTGATGAAACTGAACGAGAATGTAATTGTAAGCATTTTTGTTAAGTAGAAGTATTTTGATAAGTGTATTGAAGTCTTTTAAAAGTGTATAAATACATATTAAAACACTACATGTATATACATTTTAACTGAGTCGTTAAGTCATCGTTAGTCGTTACATGTAAGTGTTGTTTTGAAACCTTTAGGTTAACGATCTTGTTAAATGTTGTTAACCCAATGTTTATAATAACAAAAGAGATTTTAAATTATTATATTATCATGATATTATGATGTACGAATATCTCTTAATATGATATATATACATTAAATGTCGTTACAACGATAAACGTTACATATATGTCTCGTTTCAAAATCATTAAGTTAGTAGTCTTGTTTTTACATATGTAGTTCATTGTTAATATAATTAATGATATGTTTACTTATCATAATATCATGTTAACTATATATATAACCATATATATGTCATCATATAGTTTTTTACAAGTTTTAACGTTCGTGAATCACCGGTCAACTTGGGTGGTCAATTGTCTATATGAAACCTATTTCAATTAATCAAGTCTTAACAAGTTTGATTGCTTAACATGTTGGAACCATTTAATCATGTAAACATCAATCTCAATTAATATATATAAACATGGAAAAGTTCGGGTCACTACAGTACCTACCCGTTAAATAAATTTCGTCCCGAAATTTTAAGCTGTTGAAGGTGTTGACGAATCTTCTGGAAATAGATGCGGGTATTTCTTCTTCATCTGATCTTCACGCTCCCAGGTGAACTCGGGTCCTCTACGAGCATTCCATCGAACCTTAACAATTGGTATCTTGTTTTGCTTAAGTCTTTTAACCTCACGATCCATTATTTCGACGGGTTCTTCGATGAATTGGAGTTTTTCGTTGATTTGGATTTCATCTAACGGAATAGTGAGATCTTCTTTAGCAAAACATTTCTTCAAATTCGAGACGTGGAAAGTGTTATGTACAGCCGCGAGTTGTTGAGGTAACTCAAGTCGGTAAGCTACTGGTCCGACACGATCAATAATCTTGAATGGTCCAATATACCTTGGATTTAATTTCCCTCGTTTACCAAATCGAACAACGCCTTTCCAAGGTGAAACTTTAAGCATGACCATCTCTCCAATTTCAAATTCTATATCTTTTCTTTTAATGTCAGCGTAGCTCTTTTGTCGACTTTGGGCGGTTTTCAACCGTTGTTGAATTTGGATGATCTTCTCGGTAGTTTCTTGTATAATCTCCGGACCCGTAATCTGTCTATCCCCCACCTCACTCCAACAAATCGGAGACCTGCACTTTCTACCATAAAGTGCTTCAAACGGCGCCATCTCAATGCTTGAATGGTAGCTGTTGTTGTAGGAAAATTCTGCTAACGGTAGATGTCGATCCCAACTGTTTCCGAAATCAATAACACATGCTCGTAGCATGTCTTCAAGCGTTTGTATCGTCCTTTCGCTCTGCCCATCAGTTTGTGGATGATAGGCAGTACTCATGTCTAGACGAGTTCCTAATGCTTGCTGTAATGTCTGCCAGAATCTTGAAATAAATCTGCCATCCCTATCAGAGATAATAGAGATTGGTATTCCATGTCTGGAGACGACTTCCTTCAAATACAGTCGTGCTAACTTCTCCATCTTGTCATCTTCCCTTATCGGCAGGAAATGTGCTGATTTGGTGAGACGATCAACTATTACCCAAATAGTATCAAAACCACTTGCAATCCTTGGCAATTTAGTGATGAAATCCATGGTAATGTTTTCCCATTTCCATTCTGGGATTTCGGGTTGTTGAAGTAGACCTGATGGTTTCTGATGCTCAGCTTTGACCTTAGAACACGTCAAACATTCTCCTACGTATTTAGCAACATCGGCTTTCATACCCGGCCACCAAAAATGTTTCTTGAGATCCTTGTACATCTTCCCCGTTCCAGGATGTATTGAGTATCTGGTTTTATGAGCTTCTCTAAGTACCATTTCTCTCATATCTCCAAATTTTGGTACCAAATCCTTTCAGCCCTATACCGGGTTCCGTCTTCCCGAATATTAAGATGCTTCTCCGATCCTTTGGGTATTTCATCCTTTAAATTTCCCTCTTTTAAAACTCCTTGTTGCGCCTCCTTTATTTGAGTAGTAATGTTATTATGAATCATTATATTCATAGATTTTACTCGAATGGGTTCTCTATCCTTCCTGCTCAAGGCATCGGCTACCACATTTGCCTTCCCCGGGTGGTAACGAATCTCAAAATCGTAATCATTCAATAATTCAATCCACCTACGCTGCCTCATATTCAGTTGTTTCTGATTAAATATGTGTTGAAGACTTTTGTGGTCGGTATATATAATACTTTTGACCCCATATAAGTAGTGCCTCCAAGTCTTTAATGCAAAAACAACCGCGCCTAATTCCAAATCATGCGTCGTATAATTTTGTTCGCGAATCTTCAATTGTCTAGACGCATAAGCAATCACCTTCGTTCGTTGCATTAATACACAACCGAGACCTTGCTTTGATGCGTCACAATAAATCACAAAATCATCATTCCCTTCAGGCAATGACAATATAGGTGCCGTAGTTAGCTTTTTCTTCAATAACTGAAACGCTTTCTCTTGTTCATCATTCCATTCAAATTTCTTCCCTTTATGCGTTAATGCAGTCAAGGGTTTTGCTATTCTGGAAAAGTCTTGGATGAACCTTCTGTAGTAACCAGCTAGTCCTAAAAACTGGCGTATGTGTTTCGGAGTTTTCGGGGTTTCCCACTTTTCAACAGTTTCTATCTTTGCCGGATCCACCTTAATACCTTCTTTGTTCACTATGTGACCGAGAAATTGAACTTCTTCCAACCAAAATGCACACTTTGAAAACTTAGCGTACAATTCTTCCTTCCTCAATACTTCTAACACCTTTCTCAAATGTTCACCGTGTTCTTGGTCATTCTTTGAGTAAATAAGTATGTCATCAATGAAAACAATGACAAACTTGTCAAGGTATGGTCCACACACTCGGTTCATAAGGTCCATGAACACAGCTGGTGCATTAGTTAAACCAAACGGCATGACCATAAACTCGTAATGACCGTAACGTGTTCTGAAAGCAGTCTTTGGAATATCATCTTCTTTCACCCGCATTTGATGATACCCGGAACGTAAGTCAATCTTTGAATAAACAGACGAGCCTTGTAGTTGATCAAATAAGTCGTCGATTCTCGGTAGTGGGTAGCGGTTCTTGATGGTAAGTTTGTTCAACTCTCGGTAGTCGATACACAACCTGAATGTACCATCTTTCTTCTTGACAAACAAAACAGGAGCTCCCCACGGTGATGTGCTTGGTCGAATGAAACCACGCTCTAAAAGTTCTTGTAATTGGCTTTGCAGTTCTTTCATCTCGCTGGGTGCGAGTCTGTAAGGAGCACGAGCTATTGGTGCAGCTCCTGGTACAAGATCTATTTGAAATTCAACGGATCGATGTGGGGGTAATCCCGGTAATTCTTTCGGAAATACATCGGGAAATTCTTTTGCAATGGGAACATCATTGATGCTCTTTTCTTCAGTTTGTACTTTCTCGACGTGTGCTAGAACAGCATAGCAACCTTTTCTTATTAGTTTTTGTGCCTTCAAATTACTAATAAGATGTAGCTTCGTGTTGCCCTTTTCTCCGTACACCATTAAGGGTTTTCCTTTTTCTCGTATAATGCGAATTGCATTTTTGTAACAAACGATCTCCGCTTTCACTTCTTTCAACCAGTCCATACCGATTATCACATCAAAACTCCCTAACTCTACTGGTATCAAATCAATCTTAAATGTTTCGCTAACCAGTTTAATTTCTCGATTCCGACATATATTATCTGCTGAAATTAATTTACCATTTGCTAATTCGAGTAAAAATTTACTATCCAAAGGCGTCAATGGACAACTTAATTTAGCACAAAAATCTCTACTCATATAGCTTCTATCCGCACCCGAATCAAATAAAACGTAAGCAGATTTATTGTCAATAAGAAACGTACCCGTAACAAGCTTCGGGTCTTCCTGTGCCTCTACCGCATTAATATTGAAAACTCTTCCACGGCCTTGTCCATTCGTGTTCTCCTGGTTCGGGCAATTTCTAATAATGTGGCCTGGTTTTCCACATTTATAACAAACTACATTGGCATAACTTGCTCCGACACTACTTGCTCCGCCATTATTCGTTCCGACACCATTTGTTCCTTTCGTTCTATTAACCCCTGGTCCGTAGACCTCACACTTCGCCGCGCTATGACCATTTCTTTTACACTTGTTGCAAAATTTGGTGCAGAACCCCGAGTGATTCTTTTCACACCTTTGGCATAGTTGCTTCTGATTGTTGTTGTTGTTGCGGTTATTATTGTTGTTGGGATGATTGTTGTAGTTGTTGTTGTTGTTGTTGTTGTTGTTGTTGTTGGGCCGTTTGTTGTAGTTGCGATTGATGTTGCGATTGTTGGGATAATTGTTGCGATTATTGTTGTAATTGCTGTTGTTGTTGTATTGGTGATTCTTATCACCGTTTTCCTCCCACTTTCTTTTGACTTGCTTCACATTGGCCTCTTCAGCAGTCTGTTCTTTAATTCTTTCTTCAATCTGGTTCACTAGTTTGTGAGCCATTCTACATGCTTGTTGTATGGAGGCGGGCTCATGTGAACTTATATCTTCTTGGATTCTTTCCGGTAATCCTTTCACAAACGCGTCGATCTTCTCTTCCTCATCTTCGAATGCTCCCGGACACAATAGGCACAATTCTGTGAATCGTCTTTCGTACGTGGTAATATCAAATCCTTGGGTTCGTAACCCTCTAAGTTCTGTCTTGAGCTTATTGACCTCAGTTCTGGGACGGTACTTCTCGTTCATCAAGTGCTTGAATGCTGACCACGGTAGTGCGTACGCATCATCTTGTCCCACTTGCTCTAGATAGGTATTCCACCATGTTAACGCAGAACCTGTGAAGGTATGCGTAGCGTACTTCACTTTGTCCTCTTCAGTACACTTACTTATGGCAAACACCGATTCAACCTTCTCGGTCCACCGTTTCAATCCGATCGGTCCTTCGGTTCCATCAAATTCCAAAGGTTTGCAGGCAGTGAATTCTTTGTAGGTGCATCCTACACGATTTCCTGTACTGCTAGATCCAAGGTTATTGTTGGTATGTAGCGCAGCCTGTACTGCGGCTATGTTTGAAGCTAGAAAAGTACGGAATTCCTCTTCATTCATATTCACGGTGTGTCGAGTAGTCGGTGCCATTTCCTTCAAAATAGTTAAATGGAACAAGTTAATCATACAGAATATTAAGAGTAGTTAATAGTATTTCGTAGCATAATATGAACTCATTTATAAAAGCTTTTTCTTCATATTAGCGTTTTATAAGTTTAAATTCGGGTAGTACCTACCCGTTAAGTTCATACTTAGTAGCTAATATACAATTCAACTACTACAATTCTATATGAAAAACTGATTATAATAATATTTCGCGTTCAAACTTTTATACAATATTTTACAAACTTACAATACCGCTTATTTTACATAAAGCATGAAATATAGCACACAATAATTTTGATACAAGATAGTTGTGAAGACAATTCTAGCTAGTACACAAGTCGTTCAGCAAAGGCAATAAAGACACGTAATTCATACGTCCAGAAACAAGTCATGCATTCTGGTTTTACTAGGACTACTTCCCATCCTTGGTCTTGTGCAACATAACCGTTATGGCCGTTGATAAGACAGCGTGTTGTAACGTCATCAAAGGGACGAGGGTTACGTAATGTCCAACAGTCCCGTAACAATCTAAAAACCTCATTTCTTACCCCAATTACTGACTCCGTCACTTGTGGAAACGTTTTGTTTAATAGTTGTAGCCCGATGTTCTTGTTCTCACTTTGGTGAGAAGCGAACATTACTAATCCGTAAGCATAACCTGCTTCTTTATGTTGCATGTTAGCCGCTTTTTCTAAATCACGAAGTCCAATATTCGGATATATTGAGTCAAAATAATTTCTTAACCCGTTGCGTAAAATAGCATTTGGGTTCCCCGCAATATATGCGTCAAAGTAAACACATCGTAACTTATGGGTTTCCCAATGTGATATCCCCCATCTTTCAAACGAAAGTCTCTTATAAACCAAGACATTCTTGGAACGTTCTTCGAATGTCTTACAAACTGATCTCGCCTTAAATAGTTGTGCCGAAGAATTCTGGCCGACTCTAGACAAGATTTCATCAATCATGTCTCCGGGTAGGTCTCTTAAAATATTGGGTTGTCTATCCATTTTGTGTTTTTAAACTGTAAAATAGACAAGAGTTAGATTCATAAAAAAAATACTTATTAATACAATCAATTTTTACATATATCATAAAGCATAAGAACACTATATTCCATATATTACACCACACGAATACAACTATCTTATTCCGACTCGCTCGTTTCTTCTTCTTCGGTTTTGGTTCGTTTTGCCAAGTTTCTAGGGATATATGATGTTCCCCTAATACGAGCCGTCGTTGTCCACATTGGTTTAGAAAAACCTGGTGGTTTAGAGGTTCCCGGGTCATTGTTACAACTTAAGGACTTCGGGGGTTGACGATACATATAAAGTTCATCGGGGTTGGAATTAGATTTCTCTATTTTTATGCCCTTTCCCTTATTATTTTCTTTTGCCTTTTTAAATTCAGTTGGGGTAATTTCTATAACATCATCGGAATTCTCGTCGGAATCCGATTCATCGGAGAATTGGTAATCCTCCCAATATTTTGCTTCCTTGGCGGAAACACCATTGACCATAATTAACTTTGGTCGGTTGGTTGAGGATTTTCTTTTACTTAACCGTTTTATTATTTCCCCCACCGGTTCTATTTCTTCATTCGGTTCCGATTCTTCTTCCGGTTCTGATTCTTCTTCCGGTTCCGACTCTTCTTCCGGTTCCTCTTCGGGAACTTGTGAATCAGTCCACAAATCATTCCAATTTACATTTGACTCTTCATTATTATTAGGTGAGTCAATGGGACTTGTTCTAGAGGTAGACATCTATCACATAATATCAAACACGTTAAGAGATTAATATATCACATAATATTCATATGTTAAAAATATATAGTTTCCAACAAAAATGTTAAGCAATCATTTTTAAAGAAAACACGGTCGAAGTCCAGACTCACTAATGCATCCTAACAAACTCGATAAGACACACTAATGCAAATTTTCTGGTTCTCTAAGACCAACGCTCGGATACCAACTGAAATGTCCCGTTCTTATTGATTAAAAACATTCCATATTAATTGATTTCGTTGCGAGGTTTTGACCTCTATATGAGACGTTTTTCAAAGACTGCATTCATTTTTAAACAAACCATAACCTTTATTTCATCAATAAAGGTTTAAAAAGCTTTACGTAGATTATCAAATAATGATAATCTAAAATATCCTGTTTACACACGACCATAACATAATGGTTTACAATACAAATATGTTACAACAAAATAAGTTTCTTGAATGCAGTTTTTACACAATATCATACAAGCATGGACTCCAAATCTTGTCCTTATTTAAGTATGCGACAGCGGAAGCTCTTAATAATCACCTGAGAATAAACATGCTTAAAACGTCAACAAAAATGTTGGTGAGTTATAGGTTTAACCTATATATATCAAATCGTAACAATAGACCACAAGATTTCATATTTCAATACACATCCCATACATAGAGATAAAAATCATTCATATGGTGAACACCTGGTAACCGACAATAACAAGATGCATATATAAGAATATCCCCATCATTCCGGGACACCCTTCGGATATGATATAAATTTCGAAGTACTAAAGCATCCGGTACTTTGGATGGGGTTTGTTAGGCCCAATAGATCTATCTTTAGGATTCGCGTCAATTAGGGTGTCTGTTCCCTAATTCTTAGATTACCAGACTTAATAAAAAGGGGCATATTCGATTTCGATAATTCAACCATAGAATGTAGTTTCACGTACTTGTGTCTATTTTGTAAATCATTTATAAAACCTGCATGTATTCTCATCCCAAAAATATTAGATTTTAAAAGTGGGACTATAACTCACTTTCACAGATTTTTACTTCGTCGGGAAGTAAGACTTGGCCACTGGTTGATTCACGAACCTATAACAATATATACATATATATCAAAGTATGTTCAAAATATATTTACAACACTTTTAATATATTTTGATGTTTTAAGTTTATTAAGTCAGCTGTCCTCGTTAGTAACCTACAACTAGTTGTCCACAGTTAGATGTACAGAAATAAATCGATAAATATTATCTTGAATCAATCCACGACCCAGTGTATACGTATCTCAGTATTGATCACAACTCAAACTATATATATTTTGGAATCAACCTCAACCCTGTATAGCTAACTCCAACATTCACATATAGAGTGTCTATGGTTGTTCCGAAATATATATAGATGTGTCGAAATGATAGGTCGAAACATTGTATACGTGTCTATGGTATCTCAAGATTACATAATATATAATACAAGTTGATTAAGTTATGGTTGGAATAGATTTGTTACCAATTTTCACGTAGCTAAAATGAGAAAAATTATCCAATCTTGTTTTACCCATAACTTCTTCATTTTAAATCCGTTTTGAGTGAATCAAATTGCTATGGTTTCATATTGAACTCTATTTTATGAATCTAAACAAAAAAAGTATAGGTTTCTAGTCGGAAAAATAAGTTACAAGTCGTTTTTGTAAAGGTAGTCATTTCAGTCGAAAGAACGACGTCTAGATGACCATTTTAGAAAACATACTTCCACTTTGAGTTTAACCATAATTTTTGGATATAGTTTCATGTTCATAATAAAAATCATTTTCTCAGAATAACAACTTTTAAATCAAAGTTTATCATAGTTTTTAATTAACTAACCCAAAACAGCCCGCGGTGTTACTACGACGGCGTAAATCCGGTTTTACGGTGTTTTTCGTGTTTCCAGGTTTTAAATCATTAAGTTAGCATATCATATAGATATAGAACATGTGTTTAGTTGATTTTAAAAGTCAAGTTAGAAGGATTAACTTTTGTTTGCGAACAAGTTTAGAATTAACTAAACTATGTTCTAGTGATTACAAGTTTAAACCTTCGAATAAGATAGCTTTATATGTATGAATCGAATGATGTTATGAACATCATTACTACCTTAAGTTCCTTGGATGAACCTACTGGAAAAGAGAAAAATGGATCTAGCTTCAATGGATCCTTGGATGGCTCAAAGTTCTTGAAGCAAAATCATGACACGAAAACAAGTTCAAATAAGATCATCACTTGAAATAAGATTGTTATAGTTATAGAAATTGAACCAAAGTTTGAATATGATTATTACCTTGTATTAGAATGATAACCTACTGTAAGAAACAAAGATTTCTTGAGGTTGGATGATCACCTTACAAGATTGGAAGTGAGCTAGCAAACTTGAAAGTATTCTTGATTTTATGAAACTAGAACTTTTGGAATTTATGAAGAACACTTAGAACTTGAAGATAGAACTTGAGAGAGTTCAATTAGATGAAGAAAATTGAAGAATGAAAGTGTTTGTAGGTGTTTTTGGTCGTTGGTGTATGGATTAGATATAAAGGATATGTAATTTTGTTTTCATGTAAATAAGTCATGAATGATTACTCATATTTTTGTAATCTTATGAGATATTTCATGCTAGTTGCCAAATGATGGTTCCCACATGTGTTAGGTGACTCACATGGGCTGCTAAGAGCTGATCATTGGAGTGTATATACCAATAGTACATACATCTAAAAGCTGTGTATTGTACGAGTACGAATACGGGTGCATACGAGTAGAATTGTTGATGAAACTGAACGAGAATGTAATTGTAAGCATTTTTGTTAAGTAGAAGTATTTTGATAAGTGTATTGAAGTCTTTTAAAAGTGTATAAATACATATTAAAACACTACATGTATATACATTTTAACTGAGTCGTTAAGTCATCGTTAGTCGTTACATGTAAGTGTTGTTTTGAAACCTTTAGGTTAACGATCTTGTTAAATGTTGTTAACCCAATGTTTATAATAACAAAAGAGATTTTAAATTATTATATTATCATGATATTATGATGTACGAATATCTCTTAATATGATATATATACATTAAATGTCGTTACAACGATAAACGTTACATATATGTCTCGTTTCAAAATCATTAAGTTAGTAGTCTTGTTTTTACATATGTAGTTCATTGTTAATATAATTAATGATATGTTTACTTATCATAATATCATGTTAACTATATATATAACCATATATATGTCATCATATAGTTTTTTACAAGTTTTAACGTTCGTGAATCACCGGTCAACTTGGGTGGTCAATTGTCTATATGAAACCTATTTCAATTAATCAAGTCTTAACAAGTTTGATTGCTTAACATGTTGGAACCATTTAATCATGTAAACATCAATCTCAATTAATATATATAAACATGGAAAAGTTCGGGTCACTACAGTACCTACCCGTTAAATAAATTTCGTCCCGAAATTTTAAGCTGTTGAAGGTGTTGACGAATCTTCTGGAAATAGATGCGGGTATTTCTTCTTCATTTGATCTTCACGCTCCCAGGTGAACTCGGGTCCTCTACGAGCATTCCATCGAACCTTAACAATTGGTATCTTGTTTTGCTTAAGTCTTTTAACCTCACGATCCATTATTTCGACGGGTTCTTCGATGAATTGGAGTTTTTCGTTGATTTGGATTTCATCTAACGGAATAGTGAGATCTTCTTTAGCAAAACATTTCTTCAAATTCGAGACGTGGAAAGTGTTATGTACAGCCGCGAGTTGTTGAGGTAACTCAAGTCGGTAAGCTACTGGTCCGACACGATCAATAATCTTGAATGGTCCAATATACCTTGGATTTAATTTCCCTCGTTTACCAAATCGAACAACGCCTTTCCAAGGTGAAACTTTAAGCATGACCATCTCTCCAATTTCAAATTCTATATCTTTTCTTTTAATGTCAGCGTAGCTCTTTTGTCGACTTTGGGCGGTTTTCAACCGTTGTTGAATTTGGATGATCTTCTCGGTAGTTTCTTGTATAATCTCCGGACCCGTAATCTGTCTATCCCCCACCTCACTCCAACAAATCGGAGACCTGCACTTTCTACCATAAAGTGCTTCAAACGGCGCCATCTCAATGCTTGAATGGTAGCTGTTGTTGTAGGAAAATTCTGCTAACGGTAGATGTCGATCCCAACTGTTTCCGAAATCAATAACACATGCTCGTAGCATGTCTTCAAGCGTTTGTATCGTCCTTTCGCTCTGCCCATCAGTTTGTGGATGATAGGCAGTACTCATGTCTAGACGAGTTCCTAATGCTTGCTGTAATGTCTGCCAGAATCTTGAAATAAATCTGCCATCCCTATCAGAGATAATAGAGATTGGTATTCCATGTCTGGAGACGACTTCCTTCAAATACAGTCGTGCTAACTTCTCCATCTTGTCATCTTCCCTTATCGGCAGGAAATGTGCTGATTTGGTGAGACGATCAACTATTACCCAAATAGTATCAAAACCACTTGCAATCCTTGGCAATTTAGTGATGAAATCCATGGTAATGTTTTCCCATTTCCATTCTGGGATTTCGGGTTGTTGAAGTAGACCTGATGGTTTCTGATGCTCAGCTTTGACCTTAGAACACGTCAAACATTCTCCTACGTATTTAGCAACATCGGCTTTCATACCCGGCCACCAAAAATGTTTCTTGAGATCCTTGTACATCTTCCCCGTTCCAGGATGTATTGAGTATCTGGTTTTATGAGCTTCTCTAAGTACCATTTCTCTCATATCTCCAAATTTTGGTACCCAAATCCTTTCAGCCCTATACCGGGTTCCGTCTTCCCGAATATTAAGATGCTTCTCCGATCCTTTGGGTATTTCATCCTTTAAATTTCCCTCTTTTAAAACTCCTTGTTGCGCCTCCTTTATTTGAGTAGTAATGTTATTATGAATCATTATATTCATAGATTTTACTCGAATGGGTTCTCTATCCTTCCTGCTCAAGGCATCGGCTACCACATTTGCCTTCCCCGGGTGGTAACGAATCTCAAAATCGTAATCATTCAATAATTCAATCCACCTACGCTGCCTCATATTCAGTTGTTTCTGATTAAATATGTGTTGAAGACTTTTGTGGTCGGTATATATAATACTTTTGACCCCATATAAGTAGTGCCTCCAAGTCTTTAATGCAAAAACAACCGTGCCTAATTCCAAATCATGCGTCGTATAATTTTGTTCGTGAATCTTCAATTGTCTAGACGCATAAGCAATCACCTTCGTTCGTTGCATTAATACACAACCGAGACCTTGCTTTGATGCGTCACAATAAATCACAAAATCATCATTCCCTTCAGGCAATGAAAATATAGGTGCCGTAGTTAGCTTTTTCTTCAATAACTGAAACGCTTTCTCTTGTTCATCATTCCATTCAAATTTCTTCCCTTTATGCGTTAATGCAGTCAAGGGTTTTGCTATTCTGGAAAAGTCTTGGATGAACCTTCTGTAGTAACCAGCTAGTCCTAAAAACTGGCGTATGTGTTTCGGAGTTTTCGGGGTTTCCCACTTTTCAACAGTTTCTATCTTTGCCGGATCCACCTTAATACCTTCTTTGTTCACTATGTGACCGAGGAATTGAACTTCTTCCAACCAAAATGCACACTTTGAAAACTTAGCGTACAATTCTTCCTTCCTCAATACTTCTAACACCTTTCTCAAATGTTCACCGTGTTCTTGGTCATTCTTTGAGTAAATAAGTATGTCATCAATGAAAACAATGACAAACTTGTCAAGGTATGGTCCACACACTCGGTTCATAAGGTCCATGAACACAGCTGGTGCATTAGTTAAACCAAACGGCATGACCATAAACTCGTAATGACCGTAACGTGTTCTGAAAGCAGTCTTTGGAATATCATCTTCTTTCACCCGCATTTGATGATACCCGGAACGTAAGTCAATCTTTGAATAAACAGACGAGCCTTGTAGTTGATCAAATAAGTCGTCGATTCTCGGTAGTGGGTAGCGGTTCTTGATGGTAAGTTTGTTCAACTCTCGGTAGTCGATACACAACCTGAATGTACCATCTTTCTTCTTGACAAACAAAACAGGAGCTCCCCACGGTGATGTGCTTGGTCGAATGAAACCACGCTCTAAAAGTTCTTGTAATTGGCTTTGCAGTTCTTTCATCTCGCTGGGTGCGAGTCTGTAAGGAGCACGAGCTATTGGTGCAGCTCCTGGTACAAGATCTATTTGAAATTCAACGGATCGATGTGGGGGTAATCCCGGTAATTCTTTCGGAAATACATCGGGAAATTCTTTTGCAATGGGAACATCATTGATGCTCTTTTCTTCAGTTTGTACTTTCTCGACGTGTGCTAGAACAGCATAGCAACCTTTTCTTATTAGTTTTTGTGCCTTCAAATTACTAATAAGATGTAGCTTCGTGTTGCCCTTTTCTCCGTACACCATTAAGGGTTTTCCTTTTTCTCGTATAATGCGAATTGCATTTTTGTAACAAACGATCTCCGCTTTCACTTCTTTCAACCAGTCCATACCGATTATCACATCAAAACTCCCTAACTCTACTGGTATCAAATCAATCTTAAATGTTTCGCTAACCAGTTTAATTTCTCGATTCCGACATATATTATCTGCTGAAATTAATTTACCATTTGCTAATTCGAGTAAAAATTTACTATCCAAAGGCGTCAATGGACAACTTAATTTAGCACAAAAATCTCTACTCATATAGCTTCTATCCGCACCCGAATCAAATAAAACGTAAGCAGATTTATTGTCAATAAGAAACGTACCCGTAACAAGCTCCGGGTCTTCCTGTGCCTCTACCGCATTAATATTGAAAACTCTTCCACGGCCTTGTCCATTCGTGTTCTCCTGGTTCGGGCAATTTCTAATAATGTGGCCTGGTTTTCCACATTTATAACAAACTACATTGGCATAACTTGCTCCGACACTACTTGCTCCGCCATTACTCGTTCCGACACCATTTGTTCCTTTCGTTCTATTAACCCCTGGTCCGTAGACCTCACACTTCGCCGCGCTATGACCATTTCTTTTACACTTGTTGCAAAATTTGGTGCAGAACCCCGAGTGATTCTTTTCACACCTTTGGCATAGTTGCTTCTGATTGTTGTTGTTGTTGCGGTTATTATTGTTGTTGGGATGATTGTTGTAGTTGCTGTTGTTGTTGTTGTTGTTGTTGTTGTTGGGCCGTTTGTTGTAGTTGCGATTGATGTTGCGATTGTTGGGATAATTGTTGCGATTATTGTTGTAATTGCTGTTGTTGTTGTATTGGTGATTCTTATCACTGTTTTCCTCCCACTTTCTTTTGACTTGCTTCACATTGGCCTCTTCAGCAGTCTGTTCTTTAATTCTTTCTTCAATCTGGTTCACTAGTTTGTGAGCCATTCTACATGCTTGTTGTATGGAGGCGGGCTCGTGTGAACTTATATCTTCTTGGATTCTTTCCGGTAATCCTTTCACAAACGCGTCGATCTTCTCTTCCTCATCTTCGAATGCTCCCGGACACAATAGGCACAATTCTGTGAATCGTCTTTCGTACGTGGTAATATCAAATCCTTGGGTTCGTAACCCTCTAAGTTCTGTCTTGAGCTTATTGACCTCAGTTCTGGGACGGTACTTCTCGTTCATCAAGTGCTTGAATGCTGACCACGGTAGTGCGTACGCATCATCTTGTCCCACTTGCTCTAGATAGGTATTCCACCATGTTAACGCAGAACCTGTGAAGGTATGCGTAGCGTACTTCACTTTGTCCTCTTCAGTACACTTACTTATGGCAAACACCGATTCAACCTTCTCGGTCCACCGTTTCAATCCGATCGGTCCTTCGGTTCCATCAAATTCCAAAGGTTTGCAGGCAGTGAATTCTTTGTAGGTGCATCCTACACGATTTCCTGTACTGCTAGATCCAAGGTTATTGTTGGTATGTAGCGCAGCCTGTACTGCGGCTATGTTTGAAGCTATAAAAGTACGGAATTCCTCTTCATTCATATTCACGGTGTGTCGAGTAGTCGGTGCCATTTCCTTCAAAATAGTTAAATGGAACAAGTTAATCATACAGAATATTAAGAGTAGTTAATAGTATTTCGTAGCATAATATGAACTCATTTATAAAAGCTTTTTCTTCATATTAGCGTTTTATAAGTTTAAATTCGGGTAGTACCTACCCGTTAAGTTCATACTTAGTAGCTAATATACAATTCAACTACTACAATTCTATATGAAAAACTGATTATAATAATATTTCGCGTTCAAACTTTTATACAATATTTTACAAACTTACAATACCGCTTATTTTACATAAAGCATGAAATATAGCACACAATAATTTTGATACAAGATAGTTGTGAAGACAATTCTAGCTAGTACACAAGTCGTTCAGCAAAGGCAATAAAGACACGTAATTCATACGTCCAGAAACAAGTCATGCATTCTGGTTTTACTAGGACTACTTCCCATCCTTGGTCTTGTGCAACATAACCGTTATGGCCGTTGATAAGACAGCGTGTTGTAACGTCATCAAAGGGACGAGGGTTACGTAATGTCCAACAGTCCCGTAACAATCTAAAAACCTCATTTCTTACCCCAATTACCGACTCCGTCACTTGTGGAAACGTTTTGTTTAATAGTTGTAGCCCGATGTTCTTGTTCTCACTTTGGTGAGAAGCGAACATTACTAATCCGTAAGCATAACCTGCTTCTTTATGTTGCATGTTAGCCGCTTTTTCTAAATCACGAAGTCCAATATTCGGATATATTGAGTCAAAATAATTTCTTAACCCGTTGCGTAAAATAGCATTTGGGTTCCCCGCAATATATGCGTCAAAGTAAACACATCGTAACTTATGGGTTTCCCAATGTGATATCCCCCATCTTTCAAACGAAAGTCTCTTATAAACCAAGACATTCTTGGAACGTTCTTCGAATGTCTTACAAACTGATCTCGCCTTAAATAGTTGTGCCGAAGAATTCTGGCCGACTCTAGACAAGATTTCATCAATCATGTCTCCGGGTAGGTCTCTTAAAATATTGGGTTGTCTATCCATTTTGTGTTTTTAAACTGTAAAATAGACAAGAGTTAGATTCATAAAAAAAATACTTATTAATACAATCAATTTTTACATATATCATAAAGCATAAGAACACTATATTCCATATATTACACCACACGAATACAACTATCTTATTCCGACTCGCTCGTTTCTTCTTCTTCGGTTTTGGTTCGTTTTGCCAAGTTTCTAGGGATATATGATGTTCCCCTAATACGAGCCGTCGTTGTCCACATTGGTTTAGAAAAACCTGGTGGTTTAGAGGTTCCCGGGTCATTGTTACAACTTAAGGACTTCGGGGGTTGACGATACATATAAAGTTCATCGGGGTTGGAATTAGATTTCTCTATTTTTATGCCCTTTCCCTTATTATTTTCTTTTGCCTTTTTAAATTCAGTTGGGGTAATTTCTATAACATCATCGGAATTCTCGTCGGAATCCGATTCATCGGAGAATTGGTAATCCTCCCAATATTTTGCTTCCTTGGCGGAAACACCATTGACCATAATTAACTTTGGTCGGTTGGTTGAGGATTTTCTTTTACTTAACCGTTTTATTATTTCCCCCACCGGTTCTATTTCTTCATTCGGTTCCGATTCTTCTTCCGGTTCTGATTCTTCTTCCGGTTCCGACTCTTCTTCCGGTTCCTCTTCGGGAACTTGTGAATCAGTCCACAAATCATTCCAATTTACATTTGACTCTTCATTATTATTAGGTGAGTCAATGGGACTTGTTCTAGAGGTAGACATCTATCACATAATATCAAACACGTTAAGAGATTAATATATCACATAATATTCATATGTTAAAAATATATAGTTTCCAACAAAAATGTTAAGCAATCATTTTTAAAGAAAACACGGTCGAAGTCCAGACTCACTAATGCATCCTAACAAACTCGATAAGACACACTAATGCAAATTTTCTGGTTCTCTAAGACCAACGCTCGGATACCAACTGAAATGTCCCGTTCTTATTGATTAAAAACATTCCATATTAATTGATTTCGTTGCGAGGTTTTGACCTCTATATGAGACGTTTTTCAAAGACTGCATTCATTTTTAAACAAACCATAACCTTTATTTCATCAATAAAGGTTTAAAAAGCTTTACGTAGATTATCAAATAATGATAATCTAAAATATCCTGTTTACACACGACCATAACATAATGGTTTACAATACAAATATGTTACAACAAAATAAGTTTCTTGAATGCAGTTTTTACACAATATCATACAAGCATGGACTCCAAATCTTGTCCTTATTTAAGTATGCGACAGCGGAAGCTCTTAATAATCACCTGAGAATAAACATGCTTAAAACGTCAACAAAAATGTTGGTGAGTTATAGGTTTAACCTATATATATCAAATCGTAACAATAGACCACAAGATTTCATATTTCAATACACATCCCATACATAGAGATAAAAATCATTCATATGGTGAACACCTGGTAACCGACAATAACAAGATGCATATATAAGAATATCCCCATCATTCCGGGACACCCTTCGAATATGATATAAATTTCGAAGTACTAAAGCATCCGGTACTTTGGATGGGGTTTGTTAGGCCCAATAGATCTATCTTTAGGATTCGCGTCAATTAGGGTGTCTGTTCCCTAATTCTTAGATTACCAGACTTAATAAAAAGGGGCATATTCGATTTCGATAATTCAACCATAGAATGTAGTTTCACGTACTTGTGTCTATTTTGTAAATCATTTATAAAACCTGCATGTATTCTCATCCCAAAAATATTAGATTTTAAAAGTGGGACTATAACTCACTTTCACAGATTTTTACTTCGTCGGGAAGTAAGACTTGGCCACTGGTTGATTCACGAACCTATAACAATATATACATATATATCAAAGTATGTTCAAAATATATTTACAACACTTTTAATATATTTTGATGTTTTAAGTTTATTAAGTCAGCTGTCCTCGTTAGTAACCTACAACTAGTTGTCCACAGTTAGATGTACAGAAATAAATCGATAAATATTATCTTGAATCAATCCACGACCCAGTGTATACGTATCTCAGTATTGATCACAACTCAAACTATATATATTTTGGAATCAACCTCAACCCTGTATAGCTAACTCCAACATTCACATATAGAGTGTCTATGGTTGTTCCGAAATATATATAGATGTGTCGAAATGATAGGTCGAAACATTGTATACGTGTCTATGGTATCTCAAGATTACATAATATATAATACAAGTTGATTAAGTTATGGTTGGAATAGATTTGTTACCAATTTTCACGTAGCTAAAATGAGAAAAATTATCCAATCTTGTTTTACCCATAACTTCTTCATTTTAAATCCGTTTTGAGTGAATCAAATTGCTATGGTTTCATATTGAACTCTATTTTATGAATCTAAACAGAAAAAGTATAGGTTTATAGTCGTAAAAATAAGTTACAAGTCGTTTTTGTAAAGGTAGTCATTTCAGTCGAAAGAACGACGTCTAGATGACCATTTTAGAAAACATACTTCCACTTTGAGTTTAACCATAATTTTTGGATATAGTTTCATGTTCATAATAAAAATCATTTTCTCAGAATAACAACTTTTAAATCAAAGTTTATCATAGTTTTTAATTAACTAACCCAAAACAGCCCGCGGTGTTACTACGACGGCGTAAATCCGGTTTTACGGTGTTTTTCATGTTTCCAGGTTTTAAATCATTAAGTTAGCATATCATATAGATATAGAACATGTGTTTAGTTGATTTTAAAAGTCAAGTTAGAAGGATTAACTTTTGTTTGCGAACAAGTTTAGAATTAACTAAACTATGTTCTAGTGATTACAAGTTTAAACCTTCGAATAAGATAGCTTTATATGTATGAATCGAATGATGTTATGAACATCATTACTACCTTAAGTTCCTTGGATAAACCTACTGGAAAATAGAAAAATGGATCTAGCTTCAACGGATCCTTGGATGGCTCGAAGTTCTTGAAGCAGAATCATGACACGAAAACAAGTTCAAGTAAGATTATCACTTGAAATAAGATTGTTATAGTTATAGAAATTGAACCAACATTTGAATATGATTATTACCTTGTATTAGAATGATAACCTACTGTAATAAACAAAGATTTCTTGAGGTTGGATGATCACCTTACAAGATTGGAAGTGAGCTAGCAAACTTGAAAGTATTCTTGATTTTATGTAACTAGAACTTGTAGAATATATGAAGAACACTTAGAACTTGAAGATAGAACTTGAGAGAGATCAATTAGATGAAGAAAATTGAAGAATGAAAGTGTTTGTAGGTATTTTTGGTCGTTAGTGTATGGATTAGATATAAAGGATATGTAATTTTGTTTTCATGTAAATAAGTCATGAATGATTACTCATATTTTTGTAATTTTATGAGATATTTCATGCTAGTTGCCAAATGATGGTTCCCAAATGTGTTAGGTGACTCACATGGGCTGCTAAGAGCTGATCATTGGAGTGTATATACCAATAGTACATACATCTAAAAGCTGTGTATTGTACGAGTACGAATACGGGTGCATACTAGTAGAATTGTTGATGAAACTGAACGAGGATGTAATTGTAAGAATTTTTGTTAAGTAGAAGTATTTTGATAAGTGTATTGAAGTCTTTAAAAAGTGTATAAATACATATTAAAACACTACATGTATATACATTTTAACTGAGTCGTTAAGTCATCGTTAGTCGTTACATGTAAGTGTTGTTTTGAAACCTTTAGGTTAACGATCTTGTTAAATGTTGTTAACCCAATGTTTATAATATCAAATGAGATTTTAAATTATTATGTTATCATGATATTATCATGTATGAATATCTCTTAATATGATATATATACATTAAATGTCTTTACAACGATAATCGTTACATATATGTCTCTTTTAAAAATCATTAAGTTAGTAGTCTTGTTTTTACATATGTAGTTCATTGTTAATATACTTAATGATATGTTTACTTATCATAGTATCATTTTAACTATATATATATCCATATATATGTCATCATATAGTTTTTACAAGTTTTAACGTTCGTGAATCACCGGTCAACTTGGGTGGTCAATTGTCTATATGAAACATATTTCAATTAATCAAGTCTTAACAAGTTTGATTGCTTAACATGTTGGAAACATTTAATCATGTAAATATCAATCTCAATTAATATATATAAACATGGAAAAGTTCGGGTCACTACAGTACCTACCCGTTAAATAAATTTCGTCCCGAAATTTTAAGCGAACTCGGGTCCTCTACGAGCATTCCATCGAACCTTAACAATTGGTATCTTGTTTTGCTTAAGTCTTTTAACCTCACGATCCATTATTTCGACGGGTTCTTCGATGAATTGAAGTTTTTCGTTGATTTGGATTTCATCTAACGGAATAGTGAGATCTTCTTTAGCAAAACATTTCTTCAAATTTGAGACGTGGAAAGTGTTATGTACAGCCGCGAGCTGTTGAGGTAACTCAAGTCGGTAAGCTACTGGTCCGACACGATCAATAATCTTGAATGGTCCAATATACCTTGGATTTAATTTCCCTCGTTTACCAAATCGAACAACGCCTTTCCAAGGTGCAACTTTAAGCATGACCATCTCTCCAATTTCAAATTCTATATCTTTTCTTTTAATGTCAGCGTAGCTCTTTTGTCGACTTTGGGCGGTTTTCAACCGTTGTTGAATTTGGATGATCTTCTCGGTAGTTTCTTGTATAATCTCCGGACCCGTAATCTGTCTATCCCCCACTTCACTCCAATAAATTGGAGACCTGCACTTTCTACCATAAAGTGCTTCAAACGGCGCCATCTCAATGCTTGAATGGTAGCTGTTGTTGTAGGAAAATTCTGCTAACGGTAGATGTCGATCCCAACTGTTTCCGAAATCAATAACACATGCTCGTAGCATGTCTTCAAGCGTTTGTATTGTCCTTTCGCTCTGCCCATCAGTTTATGGATGATAGGCAGTACTCATGTCTAGACGAGTTCCTAATGCTTGCTGTAATGTCTGCCAGAATCTTGAAATAAATCTGCCATCCCTATCAGAGATAATAGAGATTGGTATTCCATGTCTGGAGACGACTTCCTTCAAATACAGTCGTGCTAACTTCTCCATCTTGTCATCTTCTCTTATTGGCAGGAAGTGTGCTGATTTGGTGAGACGATCAACTATTACCCAAATAGTATCAAAACCACTTGCAGTCCTTGGCAATTTAGTGATGAAATCTATGGTAATGTTTTCCCATTTCCATTCCGGGATTTCGAGTTGTTGAAGTAGACCTGATGGTTTCTGATGCTCAGCTTTGACCTTAGAACACGTCAAACATTCTCCTACGTATTTAGCAACATCGGCTTTCATACCCGGCCACCAAAAATGTTTCTTGAGATCCTTGTACATCTTCCCCGTTCCAGGATGTATTGAGTATCTGGTTTTATGAGCTTCTCTAAGTACCATTTCTCTCATATCTCCAAATTTTGGTACCCAAATCCTTTCAGCCCTATACCGGGTTCCGTCTTCCTGAATATTAAGATGCTTCTCCGATCCTTTGGGTATTTCATCCTTTAAATTTCCCTCTTTTAAAACTCCTTGTTGTGCCTCATTTATTTGAGTAGTAAGGTTATTATGAATCATTATATTCATAGATTTTACTCGAATGGGTTCTCTGTCCTTCCTGCTCAAGGCATCGGCTACCACATTTGCCTTCCCCGGGTGGTAACGAATCTCAAAGTCGTAATTATTCAACAATTCAATCCACCTACGCTGCCTCATATTCAGTTGTTTCTGATTAAATATGTGTTGAAGACTTTTTTGGTCGGTATATATAATACTTTTGACCCCATATAAGTAGTGCCTCCAACTCTTTAATGCAAAAACAACCGCGCCTAATTCCAAATCATGCGTCGTATAATTTTGCTCGTGAATCTTCAATTGTCTAGAGGCATAAGCAATCACCTTCGTTCGTTGCATTAATACACAAACGAGACCTTGCTTTGATGCATCACAATAAATCACAAAATCATCATTCCCTTCAGGCAATGACAATATAGGTGCCATAGTTAGCTTTTTCTTCAATAACAGAAACGCTTTCTCTTGTTCATCCTTCCATTCAAATTTCTTCCCTTTATGCGTTAATGCAGTCAAGGGTTTTGCTATTCTGGAAAAGTCTTGGATGAACCTTCTGTAGTAACCAGCTAGTCCTAAAAACTGGCGTATGTGTTTCGGAGTTTTCGGGGTTTCCCACTTTTCAACAGTTTCTATCTTTGCCGGATCCACCTTAATACCTTCTTTGTTCACTATGTGACCGAGGAATTGAACTTCTTCCAACCAAAATGCACACTTTGAATACTTAGCGTACCATTCTTCCTTCCTCAATACTTCTAACACCTTTCTCAAATGTTCACCGTGTTCTTGGTTATTCTTTGAGTAAATAAGTATGTCATCAATGAAAACAATGACAAACTTGTCAAGGTATGGTCTACGCACTCGGTTCATAAGGTCCATGAACACAGCTGGTGCATTAGTTAAACTAAACGGAATGACCATAAACTCGTAATGACCGTAACGTGTTCTGAAAGCAGTCTTTGGAATATCATCTTCTTTCACCCGCATTTGATGATACCCGGAACGTAAGTCAATCTTTGAATAAACAGACGAGCCTTGTAGTTGATCAAATAAGTCGTCGATTCTCGATAGTGGGTAGCGGTTCTTGATGGTAAGTTTGTTCAACTCTCGGTAGTCGATACACAACCTGAATGTACCATCTTTCTTCTTGACAAACAAAACAGGAGCTCCCCATGGTGATGTGCTTGGTCGAATGAAACCACGCTCTAAAAGTTCTTGTAATTGGCTTTGCAGTTCTTTCATCTCGCTGGGTGCGAGTCTGTAAGGAGTACGAGCTATTGGTGCAGCTCCTGGTATAAGATCTATTTGAAATTCAACGGATCGATGTGGGGGTAATCCCGGTAATTCTTTCGGAAATACATCGGGAAATTCTTTTGCAATGGGAACATCATTGATGCTCTTTTCTTCAGTTTGTACTTACTCGACGTGTGCTAGAACAGCATAGCAACCTTTTCTTATTAGTTTTTGTGCCTTCAAATTACTAATAAGATGTAGCTTCGTGTTGCCCTTTTCTCCGTACACCATTAAGGGTTTTCCTTTTTCTCGTATAATGCGAATTGCATTTTTGTAACAAACGATCTCTGCTTTCACTTCTTTCAACCAGTCCATACCGATTATCACATCAAAACTCCCTAACTCTACTGGTATCAAATCAATCTTAAATGTTTCGCTAACCAGTTTAATTTCTCGATTCCGACATATATTATCTGCTGAAATTAATTTACCATTTGCTAATTCGAGTAAAAATTTACTATCCAAAAGCGTCAATGGACAACTTAATTTAGCACAAAAATCTCTACTCATATAGCTTCTATCCGCACCCGAATCAAATAAAACGTAAGCAGATTTATTGTCAATAAGAAACGTACCCGTAACAAGCTCCGGGTCTTCCTGTGCCTCTGCCGCATTAATATTGAAAACTCTTCCGCGGCCTTGTCCATTCGTGTTCTCTTGGTTAGGGCAATTTCTAATAATGTGGCCCGGTTTTCCACATTTATAACAAACTACATTGGCATAACTTGCTCCGACACTACTTGCTCCGCCATTACTCGTTCCGACACCATTTGTTCCTTTCGTTCTATTAATCCCTGGTCCGTAGACCTCACACTTTGCCGCGCTATGACCATTTCTTTTACACTTGTTGCAAAATTTGGTGCAGAACCCCGAGTGATACTTTTCACACCTTTGGCATAGCTGCTTCTGATTGTTGTTGTTGTTGTTGTTGCGGTTATTATTGTTGTTGGGATGATTGTTGTAGTTGCTGTTGTTGTTGTTGTTGTTGTTGTTGTTGTTGTTGTTGTTGTTGTTGTTGTTGTTGTTGTTGTTGTTGTTGTTGTTGTTGTTGGGCCGTTTGTTGTAGTTGCGATTGATGTTGCGATTGTTGGGATAATTGTTGCGATTATTGTTGTAATTGCTGTTGTTGTTGTATTGGTGATTCTTATCACCGTTTTCCTCCCACTTTCTTTTGACTTGCTTCACATTGGCCTCTTCAGCAGTCTGTTCTTTAATTCTTTCTTCAATCTGGTTCACTAGTTTGTGAGCCATTCTACATGCCTGTTGTATGGAGGCGGGCTCGTGTGAACTTATATCTTCTTGGATTCTTTCCGGTAATACTTTCACAAACGCGTCGATCTTTTCTTCCTCATCTTCGAATGCTCCCGGACACAATAGGCACAATTCTGTGAATTGTCTTTCGTACGTGGTAATATCAAATCCTTGGGTTCGTAACCCTCTAAGTTCTGTCTTGAGCTTATTGACTTCGGTTCTGGGACGGTACTTCTCGTTCATCAAGTGCTTGAATGCTGACCACGGTAGTGCGTACGCATCGTCTTGTCCCACTTGCTCTAGATAGGTATTCCACCATGTTAACGCAGAACCTGTGAAGGTATGCGTAGCGTACTTCACTTTGTCCTCTTCAGTACACTTACTTATGGCAAACACCGATTCGACCTTCTCGGTCCACCGTTTCAATCCGATCGGTCCTTCGGTTCCATCAAATTCCAGAGGTTTGCAGGCAGTGAATTCTTTGTAGGTGCATCCTACACGATTTCCTGTACTGCTAGATCCAAGGTTATTGTTGGTATGTAGCGCAGCCTGTACTGCGGCTATGTTTGAAGCTAGAAAAGTACGGAATTCCTCTTCATTCATATTCACGGTGTGTCGAGTAGTCGGTGCCATTTCCTTCAAAATAGTCAAATGGAACAAGTTAATCATACAGAATATTAAGAGTAGTTAATAGTATTTCGTAGCATAATATGAACTCATTTATAAAAGCTTTTTCTTCATATTAGCATTTTATAAGTTTAAATTCGGGTAGTACCTACCCGTTAAGTTCATACTTAGTAGCTAATATACAATTCAACTACTACAATTCTATATGAAAAACTGATTATAATAATATTTCGCGTTCAAACTTTTATACAATATTTTACAAACTTACAATACCGCTTATTTTACATAAAGCATGAAATATAGCACACAATAAATTTGATACAAGATAGTTGTGAAGATAATTCTAGCTAGTACACAAGTCGTTCAGCAAAGGCAATAAAGACACGTAATTCATACGTCCAGAAACAAGTCATGCATTCTGGTTTTACTAGGACTACTTCCCATCCTTGGTCTTGTGGAACATAACCGTTATGGCCGTTGATAAGACAGCGTGTTGTAACATCATCAAAGGGACGAGGGTTACGTAATGTCCAACAGTCCCGTAACAATCTAAAAACCTCATTTCTTACCCCAATTACCGACTCCGTCACTTGTGGAAACGTTTTGTTTAATAGTTGTAGCCCGATGTTCTTGTTCTCACTTTGGTGAGAAGCGAACATTACTAATCCGTAAGCATAACATGCTTCTTTATGTTGCATGTTAGCCGCTTTTTCTAAATCACGAAGTCCAATATTCGGATATATTGAGTCAAAATAATTTCTTAACCCGTTGCGTAAAATAGCATTTGGGTTCCCCGCAATATATGCGTCAAAGTAAACACATCGTAACTTATGGGTTTCCCAATGTGATATCCCCCATCTTTCAAACGAAAGTCTCTTATAAACCAAGACATTCTTGGAACGTTCTTCGAATGTCTTACAAACTAATCTCGCCATAAATAGTTGTGCCGATGAATTCTGACCGACTCTAGACAAGATTTCATCAATCATGTCTCCGGGTAGGTCTCTTAAAATATTGGGTTGTCTATCCATTTTGTGTTTTTAAACTGTAAAATAGACAAGAGTTAGATTCATAAAAAAAATACTTATTAATACAAGCAATTTTTACATATATCATAAAGCATAAGCACACTATATTACATATATTACACCACACGAATACAACTATCTTATTCCGACTCGCTCGTTTCTTCTTCTTCGGTTTTGGTTCGTTTTGCCAAGTTTCTAGGGATATATGATGTTCCCCTAATACTAACTGTCATTTTCCACAACGGTTTAGAAAAACCTGGTGGTTTAGAGGTTCCTGGGTCATTGTTACAACTTAAGGACTTCGGGGGTTGACGATACATATAAAGTTCATCGGGGTTGGAATTAGATTTCTCTATTTTTATGCCCTTTCCCTTATTATTTTCTTTTGCCTTTTTAAATTCAGTTGGGGTAATTTCTATAACATCATCGGAATTCTCGTCGGAATCCGATTCATCGGAGAATTGGTAATCCTCCCAATATTTTGCTTCCTTGGCGGAAACGCCAGTGACCATAATTAACCTTGGTCGGTTGGTTGAGGATTTTCTTTTACTTAACCATTTTATTATTTCCCCCACCGGTTCTACTTCTTCATCCGGTTCCGATTCTTCTTCCGGTTCCGATTCTTCTTCCGGTTCCGACTCTTCTTCCGGTTCCTCTTCGGGAACTTGTGAATCAGTCCACGAATCATTCCAATTTACATTTGACTCTTCATTATTATTAGGTGAGTCAATGGGACTTGTTCTAGAGGTAGACATCTATCACATAATATCAAACGCGTTAAGAGATTAATATATCACATAATATTCACATGTTAAAAATATATAGTTTCCAACAAAATTTGTTAAGCAATCATTTTTCAAGTAAACACGGTCGAAGTCCAGACTCACTAATGCATCCTAACAAACTCGATAAGACACACTAATGCAAAATTCTGGTTCTCTAAGACCAACGCTCGGATACCAACTGAAATGTCCCGTTCTTATTGATTAAAAACGTTCCATATTAATTGATTTCGTTGCGAGGTTTTGACCTCTATATTGTAGCGACCCGACAAAATCGTCATTGACGGCGCCGTCTACTTAGGTCCCGTTACGTGGTCATAAGTCTTCAAAACCACGTTTGACCAAAAGATATATCGCATTCATTTCAAATGTAAAGATTGTTCAAAGTTTATAAGAATTGTTCCACCACAAGTTACGTTACAAAGTTATAAGTACAAGTGAAACTTATGCGACACAATTTAAAAGTAGCCAAAAGACGCTCCATGTATGTATATATATACTCGACATCCAATGCAAGTATCAAAATAATGAGCGGAAGCATGTATCATGTATCGTTCAAGGACCTGAGAAAAACATAGAAATCTGTCAACGAAAACGTTGGTGAAATCATAGGTTTAAGTAAGTAAGTACAAGTGAACCACAAGATTTGTAACATTGGTATAATAGTAATACATTCCAAAAGTTTGTTTCACGAGCACCCAATTATCAATGCTTAACATTCCTTCCATAGAACCCCATCACAATAGTGTTTGAACATACACTGTTTCTCGAAAATATATTTCATTCGTAAACGGTAGCGAACCGTTTGAATGAGGGTTTGTCAAACCCATATGGCCATATAACATAAGTTCTCGCTTACACCTGGCAAGTGTAACTAATGATAATCGAATTGAGGATTTTTGTTCAAACTCGTATGTAGAATGTTTGTTTTCCTGTACTTGTGTTCACTTAGTTAAAAAGGAACGTTTATGTTTTCTCATCCCAAATGTAAGTTTCAAAAGAGTAAAAGTGGGACTATGATCTCACCTTGAGTGCACGAGTAGTAAAGTACTTCAACAAGTAAATGTGTGCAAAGAACAATGCTAGTCTTGACCTAAACAATAGGTTGTATCAATAACGGTAAACACGATAGGTCAAAGATGTTCAATTAGTTCTATGGCTCGTTAAGACTCGATCATAATAGCATGTGAATTAAATCATCATGTTTCATGCAAGGTACAAGTATAAAAGCATGTTAGAACGATTGCACAAATATTTGGTTAAGTTTGATTAAAAGTCAACTTAGGCCGGGTCAAAGTCAACGAAAAAGTCAACACGTTCGGGTCGAGTCCCGAACTATTTTTCTGAGGTTTTTAATCATATATGAGCATGTTAGAACAAGTTACATGTGAATCGGAGGCCCATAGCATAGCAAATATTTTCCGTAAAATGACCAACGAGGACAGTAGCCTGTCAGTGCATCTGGACGGCGTCCAGATTTTCTGGACGGCGTCCAGCTTTGAAGGCTGGGATGGCGTCCAGACTTTCTGGACAGCGTCCAGCTTTGAATACCTGGACGGCGTCCAAGTATCTGGACGGCGTCCAGGTTGGATTTCAAGTCTGATGCAGAACTCCTAAGTGCACGAACCAAAAACCAAATAAACACAATTTATGATCCGCAACAATCAAGTCAAGTATTTTATACCGTTGGGAAGGTAATTTGACGAGGAAGACAACTAAACACATTTCATCAATCAATCTACCTATTATAACAACCAAAACCGCATCTAATGCTCAACATTAATCGCATACAAGTTCATAAATGCAATTCAATGATTCGGGCAACCAATTTACATGAATGACATGCCGTTTCGAAGGTAACCAAGCATACAATCCAACTAAACACTTACCAACCATAATCCATGGCATTCAATGTATCAAAAATCCATTTCAACTTCATCAAACCCTAACCCAAATTCACCAAAATCATAAATCAAGTTCATGAACTTTTCTAAAGCAACCTACACATCAAATTGAAGCTAGTGATACTAGGAACACAATTAGAACATGAACTTTTAACATCTAACAACATATGATCATCCAAAATTCAAGAACAACACACCAAAATTCAAGTTCATGCTAGTTACACTAAAACAACGAGATCGAGCATATAAATTACACACACGACATCACAATGAGCCATAGACACTAACTAACACCATTTCAAGTCAAAAAACACGAATTTAGAGAAATCTAGAGTTTTAGAAATGTTACCCAAACGAGATGAAGTTGGTACCAAAATGAAGAGGATGAAGAGAGGATCACGAATATGTAATTTATTTTGTTGTAAGCCTCCTAGATCGAATTTAGATGATGATTGAATGAATTTGGTAAATGTGTGTGTGTTCTTGCTAGAGAGAAAGAGAGAGAGATGGAGATGGTTGAATGGTGGTGATTGGGGTGGACTAGTTGACCTAGTCAACTAGTTTGCCCCGTGTCAATTTTAGTCCCTCGAGTTTGTAGTCGGGTGCGGAAAATACCTAAACGGAATATTTTAAAACGCGTATTAACGGGAGATGTTATAAACATATAACGAAGTTTAAATTAGTATAACGGAAAAGTAAATGGAAAAAGGCGGAATGTTACATTACCTACTCCTTAAAAGAAATTTCGTCCCGAAATTTAAGTAGGCGTAGTAGTCGTTGTTTCTTCCTCGAGATCTTGCGTTTCTGAATTCACGAATAGATGAGGATACTTCCTTTGCATTTGATCTTGTCTTTCCCAAGTAAACTCGGGTCCCCTTTTGGCATTCCAACGGACTTTAACAATCGGGATTCGGCTTTGTTTCAATGTCTTGACGGAGGTGTCCACAATTTCAACCGGTTCCTCCACAAAATGAAGTTTGTCATCAATAGTAAGTTCCTCGAGAGGGATGACGATATCGGTTCGGCAAGACACTTTTTCAAGTTAGATACATGGAAGGTAGGATGAACGGAACTCAGTTGAGGCGGAAGATCTAAACGATAAGCAACGGTTCCAATACGCTCCAAGATTTCGAAAGGACCAATATACCGCGGATTTAGCTTCCCGCGTTTCCCAAAACGGATTACACCCTTCCAAGGTGCGACTTTTAACATTACTCGATCACCGACTTGAAATTCAAGATCGTTGCGTCGTTTGTCGGTATAGCTCTTTTGACGACTTCGGGCCGTCCTAAGCCTATCTCGGATTTGAACGATTTTCTCGGTGGTTTCGTGAATGAGTTCGGGTCTGGTGATTTGCACGTCGCCTACCTCAGCCCAACAAAGAGGTGAATGACATTTTCGGCCATATAGCGCTTCAAAAGGTGCGGCTTTAATACTCGCGTGATAACTATTGTTGTAAGAGAACTCGGCGAGAGGTAAGTGCTTGTCCCAAGCTTTTCCGAAATCAACCACGCAAGCGCGTAACATGTCCTCTAAGGTTTGAATTGTACGATCGCTTTGTCCATCAGTTTGAGGATGATATGTGGTGCTCATGTCTAAACGTGTTCCCAACGCTTCTTGTAAAGTACGCCAAAATCTAGAAACGAAACGGCCATCTCGGTCGGAGATAATCGATAAAGGTACACCGTGTCGGGCTACGATCTCCTTAATGTAAAGTTGTGCAAGTTTCTCCATTTTGTCCGTTTCTTTCATGGCAAGGAAGTGTGCGGATTTGGTGACACGGTCAACAATAACCCAAATGGTATCATAACCGCCCGTCGTTTTTGGTAGCTTGGTGATAAAATCCATCGTTATCCTTTCCCATTTCCATTGCGGAATCTCGGGTTGTTGAAGTAGTCCGGACGGTCTTTGGTGTTCGACTTTGACTTTGGAACATGTCAAACACTTGGAAACATAAGTAGCTACGTCCCTTTTGATGTTCGGCCACCAATATTGTTGTTTAAGGTCGTGGTACATCTTATTGGCACCGGGGTGAATCGAGTATCGTGACTTATGGGCTTCATCTAAAATAAGACTTCGTAGGTCCCCATAACTAGGCACCCAAATCCTTCCGGCGTAATATCGGAGTCCGGTTTCTTTAACTTCGAATCGAGAGGTGGGGACGTTCAAGTGTTCGAGAGAGATGTTTTCATCCTTGAGAGCTTCGTCTTGGGCTACACGAATTTGACTATTAAGGTTTGTGTGGATGGTGATGTTTAAGGCTCGGACACGAAGAGGCACCGCTCTTTCTTTTCGACTTAAGGCATCGGCTACTACATTTGCCTTTCCGGGATGGTAACGAAGCTCGCAATCGTAATCGTTTAAGGTTTCAATCCACCTTCGTTGTCTCATGTTTAGTTGCTTTTGATCGAAAATGTGTTGGAGACTTTTGTGGTAGGTAAAGATAGTACTCTTGGTTCCATAAAGATAGTGTCTCCACATTTTAAGTGCAAAGACAACGGCTCCGAGTTCGAGATCATGCGTCGTGTAATTCCGTTCATGAATTTTTAGTTGTCGAGAGGCATAAGCAATGACTTTCTTCCGTTGCATCAATACACATCCAAAACCATGTTTCGAGGCATCGCAATATACAACAAAATCATCATTGCCTTCGGGAAGTGACAAGATAGGAGCGGTGGTTAGCTTTGTCTTCAAGATTTGAAACGCGGATTCTTGCTCGGTCGCCCAAATGAATTTCTTTCCCTTGTGAGTTAAAGCGGTTAGAGGACGAGCAACCAAAGAAAAATCCTTGATGAATCTACGGTAGTACCCGGCGAGACCCAAGAATTGACGAATGTGAGTAGGAGTAGTAGGAGTCTCCCATTTACTAATGGCTTCGATTTTCGTGGGATCGACTTTAATACCTTGATCACTTACAACATGACCAAGAAATTGAACTTCCTTCAACCAAAATTCACACTTGGAGAATTTGGCATAAAGTCGTTCTTGTCTCAAGAGTTCAAGCACAAGTCGAAGATGTTGTTCGTGCTCTTCTTCATTTTTAGAATAGATCAATATGTCATCGATGAACACAATAATGAATTTATCGAGATACGGTTTGCACACGCGGTTCATAAGATCCATGAACACTGTCGGTGCGTTAGTGAGACCAAATGGCATGACGAGGAATTCATAACTACCATAACGAGTCCGGAAAGCGGTTTTGGAGACATCTTCCCCCTTAACCCTTAATTGATGATAACCCGAGCGGAGATCGATTTTCGAATATACACAAGACCCTTGTAGTTGGTCAAAGAGGTCATCGATGCGAGGAAGAGGATATCGGTTCTTAACCGTCAATTTATTTAGTTCACGATAATCAATGCACATTCGTAGGGATCCGTCTTTCTTTTTAACAAACAAAATCGGAGCGCCCCATGGTGAATGGCTAGGTTGGATAAAACCACGGTCAAGTAGTTCTTGGATTTGACTTTGAAATTCTTGCATTTCGGATGGAGCAAGTCTATACGGTGCACGTGCTACGGGTGCGGCTCCCGGAATAAGATCGATTTGGAATTCAACCGGTCGATGAGGTGGAAGACCCAGCAATTCATCGAGAAATACATCGGAAAAGTCACTAACAATTGGCACATCATCGATATGCTTCTCATCGGACTCGACTTTCTTAACGTGGGCAAGGATCGCAAAACAACCCTTACGGAGTAGTTTTCTAACTTTAAGGCACGAAACGAGGTTGAGTCTGGTGCAACTCTTATCGCCATAAACAATCAAAGGTTCACCATTCTCGATAGGAATTCGGATTGCGTTAAGATCACAAAGGATGTGAGATTTCGTTTTGACTAACCAATTCATACCGATTATTACATCAAAGCTTCCTAGTTCCATGGGTATCAAGTCAATTTCAAATTCCTTACCCAAAATGTTTAACGTACACCCCCGATAATATGTGTTGGCACTTAATAGTTTCCCATTAGCCACTTCAATGGTATAAGTGGTATCTAATGGAATAGGTGGAGTGTCAAAAGAATGAGTCAAAGTCTTGGATACAAAACTCTTATCGGCACCCGAATCGAATAAACAAGTAACATAAGTATTGTTGAGAAGAAACGTACCCGTGACCAATTCATTATCATCTCGGGCTTCCTCGGTGTTGATGTTGAAAGCTCGGCCGCGAGTATTGGGGTTATCTTTCCTCTTCGGGCATGCATTTCTATAATGGCCCGTTTGGCCACATTCGTAACAAGTGCCCGTCTTTGGTGCATTGGGCCACTTTCGAGCGACGGGAGTGGCACTTTTACAATCGTTGGCCTTATGACCAATTCCTTGGCCCCGATGGCAAATTAGCTTACTACATTCGCCAAAGTGATGTTTGTTACATTTGTTGCAAAGAGGTAGATTTCCGGCATAACCCTTCTTGTCGTCGGAGGTGAAAGATTTCTTGGCAAAGTTGTTGTTGCTTGATTGGGGAGCTTCCCATTTTCTTTTGTTGTTACCCGACTTGTCCTCGGCTTTAGGTGCCGGTACTACGATTTCGTCAACCGTTTCTATTAATTTGCGGGCCATGTTCAAAGCTTCTTGATGATTAGTGGGTTTGGATGACATTACTCCGTGTTTGATACTCTTTGGAAGACCATCCATGTAAAGTTCAACCCTTAAAGCTTCGGGGTTCACAAGATTTGGGCACATCAAGGCTAGTTCGGAAAATCGTTGATTATAAGCCTTGAGATCGTTTCTGATCGCCTTTAAAGTTCTTAGCTCTTGTTCGAGCCTTCGGGTTTCTTCACGAGGGAAATATTCGACAATCATCTTTTCCCTCAAGTCGGCCCAAGAGAGGGCGTGAGCTTCATCGGTACCCACCGATTGTACATAAGTATTCCACCATGTAAGAGCGACACCGGCGAAGGTGTGAGTGGAGTATTTGACCTTGTCTTGGTCCCGACAACCGCTTATGCTAAAGACGGCTTCCGTTTGCTCAAACCATCGGGTGAGCACGACCGGTTCCCCGGTTCCATCGAAAGTGTGAGGTTTGCACCCCATGAAAGCTTTATAGGAGCATCCCTCGTTTGAGTTACCGGCTCCATTGTTGTTGTTGTTGTGGTTGTTGTTATTATTGTTGTTGTTGTTGGATGAGTGACCGGCCATGGCCGCATCTACGGCGGTAGCTATCATCCGTTCGAGAGCTTGTTCAGGAGTTTCATTGCGGCGTACACGACGAGGAGCCATTGTTCCTTCAAGACACAAGATTATCATTGATTAGTATTCTCAATAATACTAACCGTGATATAGAATAAAGATAAAGAGAAGTTTTTCCTCGACTCGCCTTAAATTCTTTATGCCATAATGTCGGAACGTTCATATGAGTCACCAAATATAATCCCGGCAATTATATTACCCTGATTCATATGTGCATTCGACATTATTCTATAAAGTCAAGGTGGCGTGTCAATCAAATTAAACAACGTGAGATTAAGATGAACTAAGAGTAGATATGAGTAGAAGCGTTCGAGTATAAATTCACAAGTAGTCAAGTAATTCCTACTTCAAGTCTATATGCCGGTTGTAGTCTAGACTCACCAATGTACCCTATGACTCGAGGTTGACACCAATGAACTCTAAATCCCTACAACCAACGCTCTGATACCATCTGTAGTGACCCGACAAAATCGTCATTGATGGCGCCGTCTACTTAGGTCCCGTTACGTGGTCATAAGTCTTTAAAACCACGTTTGACCAAAAGATATGTCGCATTCATTTCAAATGTAAAGATTGTTCAAAGTTTATAAGAATTGTTCCACCACAAGTTACGTTACAAAGTTATAAGTACAAGTGAAACTTATGCGACACAATTTAAAAGTAGCCAAAAGACGCTCCATGTATGCATATATATACTCGACATCCAATGCAAGTATCAAAATAATGAGCGGAAGCATGTATCATGTATCGTTCAAGGACCTGAGAAAAACATAGAAATCTGTCAACGAAAACGTTGGTGAAATCATAGGTTTAAGTAAGTAAGTACAAGTGAACCACAAGATTTGTAACATTGGTATAATAGTAATACATTCCAAAAGTTTATTTCACGAGCACCCAATTATCAATGCTTAACATTCCTTCCATAGAACCCCATCACAATAGTGTTTGAACATACACTGTTTCTCGAAAATATATTTCATTCGTAAACGGTAGCGAACCGTTTGAATGAGGGTTTGTCAAACCCATATGGCCATATAACATAAGTTCTCGCTTACACCCGGCAAGTGTAACTAATGATAATCGAATTGAGGATTTTTGTTAAAACTCGTATGTAGAATGTTTGTTTTCCTGTACTTGTGTTCACTTAGTTAAAAAGGAACGTTTATGTTTTCTCATCCCAAATGTAAGTTTCAAAAGAGTAAAAGTGGGACTATGATCTCACCTTGAGTGCACGAGTAGTAAAGTACTTCAACAAGTAAACGTGTGTAAAGAACAATGCTAGTCTTGACCTAAACAATAGGTTGTATCAATAACGGTAAACACGATAGGTCAAAGATGTTCAATTAGTCCTATGGCTCGTTAAGACTCGATCATAATAGCATGTGAATTAAATCGTCATGTTTCATGCAAGGTACAAGTATAAAAGCATGTTAGAACGATTGCACAAATATTTGGTTAAGTTTGATTAAAAGTCAACTTAGGCCGGGTCAAAGTCAACAAAAAAGTCAACACATTCGGGTCGGGTCCCGAACTATTTTTATGAGGTTTTTAATCATATATGAGCATGTTAGAACAAGTTACATGTGAATCGGAGGCCCATAGCATAGCAAACATTTTCCGTAAAATGACCAACGAGGACAGTAGCCTGTCAGTGCATCTGGACGGCGTCCAGATTTTCTGGACGGCGTCCAGCTTTGAAGGCTGGGACGGCGTCCAGACTTTCTGGACGGCGTCCAGCTTTGAATACCTGGACGGCGTCCAAGTATCTGGACGGCGTCCAGGTTGGATTTCAAGTCTGATGCAGAACTCCTAAGTGCACGAACCAAAAACCAAATAAACACAATTTATGATCCGCAATAATCAAGTCAAGTATTTTATACCGTTAGGAAGGTAATTTGACAAGGAAGACAACTAAACACATTTCATCAATCAATCTACCTATTATAACAACCAAAACCGCATCTAATGCTCAACATTAATCGCATACAAGTTCATAAATGCAATTCAATGATTCGGGCAACCAATTTACATGAATGACATGCCGTTTCAAAGGTAACCAAGCATACAATCCAACTAAACACTTACCAACCATAATCCATGGCATTCAATGTATCAAAAATCCATTTCAACTTCATCAAACCCTAACCCAAATTCACCAAAATCATAAATCAAGTTCATGAACTTTTCTAAAGCAACCTACACATCAAATTGAAGCTAGTGATACTAGGAACACAATTAGAACATGAACTTTTAACATCTAACAACATATGATCATCCAAAATTCAAGAACAACACACCAAAATTCAAGTTCATGCTAGTTACACTAAAACAACGAGATCGAGCATATAAATTACACACACGACATCACAATGAGCCATAGACACTAACTAACACCATTTCAAGTCAAAAAACACGAATTTAGAGAAATCTAGAGTTTTAGAAATGTTACCCAAACGAGATGAAGTTGGTACCAAAATGAAGAGGATGAAGAGAGGATCACGAATATGTAATTTATTTTGTTGTAAGCCTCCTATATCGAATTTAGATGATGATTGAATGAATTTGGTAAATGTGTGTGTGTTCTTGCTAGAGAGAAAGAGAGAGAGAGGGAGATGGTTGAATGGTGGTGATTGGGGTGGACTAGTTGACCTAGTCAACTAGTTTGCCCCGTGTCAATTTTAGTCCCTCGAGTTTGTAGTCGGGTGCGGAAAATACCTAAACGTAATATTTTAAAACGCGTATTAACGGGAGATGTTATAAACATATAACGGAGTTTAAATTAGTATAACGGAAAAGTAAATGGAAAAAGGCGGGATGTTACATATATGAGACGTTTTTTCAAAGACTGCATTCATTTTAAAACAAACCATAACCTTTATTTCATCAATAAAGGTTTAAAAAGCTTTACGTAGATTATCAAATAATGATAATCTAAAATATCCTGTTTACACACGACCATTACATAATGGTTTACAATACAAATATGTTACAACAAAATAAGTTTCTTGAATGCAGTTTTTACACAATATCATACAAGCATGGACTCCAAATCTCGTCCTTATTTAAGTATACGACAGCGGAAGCTCTTAATAATCACCTGAGAATAAATATGCTTAAAACGTCAACAAAAATGTTGGTGAGTTATAGGTTTAACCTATATATATCAAATCATAATAATAGACCACAAGATTTCATATTTCAATACACATCCCATACATAGAGATAAAAATCATTCATATGGTGAACACCTGGTAACCGACATTAACAAGATGCATATATAAGAATATCCCCATCATTCCGGGACACCCTTCGGATATGATATAAATTTCGAAGTACTAAAGCATCCGGTACTTTGGATGGGGTTTGTTTGGCCCAATAGATCTATCTTTAGGATTCGCGTTAATTAGGGTGTCTGTTCCCTAATTCTTAGATTACCAGACTTAATAAAAAGGGGCATATTCGATTTCGATAATTCAACCATAGAATGTAGTTTCACGTACTTGTGTCTATTTTGTAAATCATTTATAAAACCTGCATGTATTCTCATCCCAAAAATATTAGATTTTAAAAGTGGGACTATAACTCACTTTCACATATTTTTACTTCGTCGGGAAGTGAGACTTGGCCACTGGTTGATTCACGAACCTATAACAATATATACATATATATCAAAGTATGTTCAAAATATATTTACAACACTTTTAATATATTTTGATGTTTTAAGTTTATTAAGTCAGCTGTCCTCGTTAGTAACCTACAACTAGTTGTCCACAGTTAGATGTACAGAAATAAATCGATAAATATTATCTTGAATCAATCCACGACCCAGTGTATACGTATCTCAGTATTGATCACAACTCAAACTATATATATTTTGGAATCAACCTCAACCCTGTATAGCTAACTCCAACATTCACATATAGAGTGTCTATGGTTGTTCCGAAATATATATAGATGTGTCGACATGATAGGTCGAAACATTGTATACGTGTCTATGGTATCTCAAGATTACATAATATACAATACAAGTTGATTAAGTTATGGTTGGAATAGATTTGTTACCAATTTTCACGTAGCTAAAATGAGAAAAATTATCCAATCTTGTTTTACCCATAACTTCTTCATTTTAAATCCGTTTTGAGTGAATCAAATTGCTATGGTTTCATATTGAACTCTATTTTATGAATCTAAATAGAAAAAGTATAGGTTTATAGTCAGAAAAATAAGTTACAAGTCGTTTTTGTAAAGGTAGTCATTTCAGTCGAAAGAACGACGTCTAGATGACCATTTTAGAAAACATACTTCCACTTTGAGTTTAACCATAATTTTTGGATATAGTTTCATGTTCATAATAAAAATCATTTTCTCAGAATAACAACTTTTAAATCAAAGTTTATCATAGTTTTTAATTAACTAACCCAAAACAGCCCGCGGTGTTACTACGACGGCGTAAATCCGGTTTTACGGTATTTTTCGTGTTTCCAGGTTTTAAATCATTAAGTTAGCATATCATATAGATATAGAACATGTGTTTAGTTGATTTTAAAAGTCAATTTAGAAGGATTAACTTTTGTTTGCGAACAAGTTTAGAATTAACTAAACTATGTTCTAGTGATTACAAGTTTAAACCTTCGAATAAGATAGCTTTATATGTATGAATCGAATGATGTTATGAACATCATTACTACCTTAAGTTCCTTGGATAAACCTACTGGAAAAGAGAAAAATGGATCTAGCTTCAACGGATCCTTGGATGGCTCGAAGTTCTTGAAGCAGAATCATGACACGAAAACAAGTTCAAGTAAGATCATCACTTGAAATAAGATTGTTATAGTTATAGAAATTGAACCAACGTTTGAATATGATTATTACCTTGTATTAGAATGATAACCTACTGTAAGAAACAAAGATTTCTTGAGGTTGGATGATCACCTTACAAGATTGGAAGTGAGCTAGCAAACTTGAAAGTATTCTTGATTTTATGTAACTAGAACTTGTAGAATATATGAAGAATACTTAGAACTTGAAGATAGAACTTGAGAGAGATCAATTAGATGAATAAAATTGAAGAATGAAAGTGTTTGTAGGTGTTTTTGGTCGTTGGTGTATGGATTAGATATAAAGGATATGTAATTTTGTTTTCATGTAAATAAGTCATGAATGATTACTCATATTTTTGTAATTTTATGAGATATTTCATGCTAGTTGCCAAATGATGGTTCCCACATGTGTTAGGTGACTCACATGGGATGCTAAGAGCTGATCATTGGAGTGTATATACCAATAGTACATACATCTAAAAGCTGTGTATTGTACGAGTACGAATACGGGTGCATACGAGTAGAATTGTTGATGAAACTGAACGAGGATGTAATTGTAAGAATTTTTGTTAAGTAGAAGTATTTTGATAAGTGTATTGAAGTCTTTCAAAAGTGTATAAATACATATTAAAACACTACATGTATATACATTTTAACTGAGTCGTTAAGTCATCGTTAGTCGTTACATGTAAGTGTTGTTTTGAAACCTTTAGGTTAACGATCTTGTTAAATGTTGTTAACCCAATGTTTATAATATCAAATGAGATTTTAAATTATTATATTATCATGATATTATCATGTATGAATATCTCTTAATATGATATATATACATTAAATGTCTTTACAACGATAATCGTTACATATATGTCTCTTTTAAAAATCATTAAGTTAGTAGTCTTGTTTTTACATATGTAGTTCATTGTTAATATACTTAATGATATGTTTACTTATCATAGTATCATTTTAACTATATATATATATCCATATATATGTCATCATATAGTTTTTACAAGTTTTAACGTTCGTGAATCACCGGTCAACTTGGGTGGTCAATTGTCTATATGAAACATATTTCAATTAATCAAGTCTTAACAAGTTTGATTGCTTAACATGTTGGAAACATTTAATCATGTAAATATCAATCTCAATTAATATATATAAACATGGAAAAGTTCGGGTCACTACAATAAGTTGCTTCCTCAACAGCAAGTATAGTCAGGTTAATTATTTGTATAGTTACTGTGTCTTTGTTTAAGCTTATACATGGGCTCATCTAGTTTAAGCATATCTATGTAACATTTGTGAGGTTTTATGAATATATATATTATCTTGCATTTCAAACAAAAAAAAAATATATTGAAACATATTTACATAATTGTTTATATATGCTAGTAGCCTAATAGCTGCTAATTTTTTTGATAGTTTTACCTTTTGCTACATGTGATTTTTACTAAGGAAGAATAGTGTCAAGTGAGCCATAATTAAGGGATATAAGTTGTAATTGTTCAAGGATAAAATTTGTAAATATTTAAAGGTGTGAGTGTAATTTGAGGGACTAAAATGTAACTTTTTAATTTAATATAATAATTGATTTGTTATAAAATATCTAGATTGTGTTATAAAATATCTAGATTGGATGTTAATTTTATTATTATTATATTTCTTGCATAGTAATATTTTATACTATAAATAGACATGTATGGTAACCATTTAAGGTGCACCATTTCTCTTGAAATATCAATATCAATATTTCTTCTCTCCTTCTTCTCTCTTTGTTCTTATAACCATTAAAGGTAGTTATAAGCCTACTGAATTATAACACGTTATCAGCACGAAAAGCTTAGTGTAATTAAAAGATATCTCAAACGATCACGAATCACTAATCAAGGTATGAAATTATTAATAATTTTCAGACTCGAATATATCAAATTTTGGACTACTAACATTTATATTTATGTTATTTAAGTTATATATGGTCGGTTATACCACCTGAATTATATTTCTGTAATCTAACTTTTACTTACTTCACTAACATTTATATTTATGTTATTTAAGTTATATATGGTCGGTTATACCACCTGAATTATATTTCTGTAATCTAACTTTTACTAACTTCACTAACATTTATATTTATGTTATTTAAGTTATATATGGTCGGTTATACCACCTGAATTATATTTTCTGTAATCTAACTCTTATTAACTTCACTAACATTTATATTTATGTTAATAAGACCTCATGATTGTACGCAACACTTCATTTGACAACACGGTACTTTATGTACGCAACACGTCATTTGACAACACGGTACCATGGGTCGAGATTAATTCCGATCAATACGAATACGACGGGGTCTTTATATGTTATCTAACATTTATGATTACTTATGCAATTAATCATTATTTATTTCATGCATACTAATGTTTATTCTTAAATTTATAATTTTAAAAGTTAAAATAAAAAAATAGTTTGTACTTTTATTAAAAGTAAATCTTAAAAGTTAAAATACAAAAAGAAGTTTGTATTTTTATTAAAAGTAAATCTTAAAAGTTAAAATAAGAAAAAGTAGTTTGTATTTTTATTAAAAGTATATCTTAAAAGTTAAAGTAAGAAAAAAAAGGGGGATGATAAAATGGAATAGTTTTTTTGTCAAAAATGAAGTATTGAAAATGAAGTGGTCTCCTTCTATAACTAAAAAAAAATATATACTTTTATCAAATGAATTTTTTTGTGGCCGACAATTTCAAACACGAGTCCGTGTTTAGTTTATCAAGAATATCTCTTGCTTTGGTGAAAGGTCACGATCACGATATCAGGTGTTGTGAAAGAATTAAAAAATTGGTCAAGTGGCATTTTAAAAACTAGAAAAAAAATTTAAACAAAAAGTTTTTTTTATATATTTATAATTTACGGGTAACGTAAAAAAAAGGAAGTTTTTAAAAAAAAAAAAACAAAGAAAGTGTTTAAATGAGTTTTACAGAAAGGGGGAAAGCAAAGTAAAAAAAAAAAAAACTTTTTTCCAAACAAAGGTAAATGAAAGTAGGACTTAATACAAGAAAAAAGTAAACATCTCCTAGACGTGATAAAATCTATCAATGATAAGTATTAGACTTGATGAGCTAAATGTGACAAAAATGTTTCAACATGTCTTATGTTAATTTTCTAAAATAAGTTATTATTATTCCGAGTTTAACACATATACATATGTTAATTAAAAACAACCTTTTTGTTCTTATGTAGTGTTGGGTTGCAATTTTGGTTGTATGCCATAATTCCATCCAGTAGAGTGACAATAGAAAACTTTTGATGATAATCAATAAAAAACTTTTTTCCAAACTTGTCAAATGTTTTGTTAAAAACGTGACCGTTGAAAAAAGGAGGTTGAATAATAAAACTTAAAAAACAAATTATTTTTTTAAGAGTGTGCATCAAAATGGCCCGTTTAATAATGGGGAGTAAAAATATAGTCAAATTATTTCAACGAACAAGGGTTCAATTGGATGTCTCTTAAAAAAAATCCGCGGGTACGGGTGATGGATCCAATGGATCCGCATCCACGACCCGCGGGTGCTATCCCTAATTGTGACAAGTACAAATCAACTAAAAGTCTAAAAAATAAATGCTCTTATAGGGACCAAATGTTCACAATAATTGCCTAAGCTAGATATGAAACAAATAGTTCATAAAAAAAAAAAAAAGGTCGTTGTGCGTTTTCGGGATGATAGCCGAAATACACTTACAAAAGTAGGTCAGCCGTCAATTCTTTATGGCCATATCAACGTAGATCAATAAAATCATTTATGGTTTTGATAAAAGATTAATTAAAAATTAATTATTTTTTGGTCTTGGATTCTCGGTAACAAAAGCAAAGGTTGTTTTTGGTTGCCACAACAAACAAGACAGAGGTTGTTGACTTTTGTTGTTAAACATGGCACAAGTGAACAATAACAATAGATTATTGTTTTTGAAAAGAATAATGATGCGTTAATTTTATTGTATAAAATAAAATTAAAGAAAATGGTTTTCATTGATGACTATAAACAAACGCAAACAAAGTGTTTGTGGTATTTGGTGATTAAAAAAAAGTGCATCTAAAGCTTCTACTGAAAATAATATGCATCTAAAGCTTCTACTGAAAATTAATGTGCAAGGTACAACGTATAACTATATGGTCAAATTCATTTGAGCCTTCGGAGTCACAAGTATATGATGTATATATATATTACTCAATTAACAAAATAGTAAATCTAAATTAATTCATATGAATAGTAAAACGAAATTAATTAATTTACTATTCACATAAAAAAGCGCATATGATAAAAAGCGCATCGCATATGATAAGCGCATATGATAAAAAGCGAATATGATGAAAAGCACAACGCATATGATGAAAATCGCATATGATTAAAAGCGCATATGGTGAAAAACATAGCGCATATGATTAAAAGCGTATATGGTGAAAAGGATATATGATAAAAAAAAAACACATATGGTGATTTATAAAAAAAAAAAAAAAAACACATATGGTGATTAATGGAAAGCACATATGGTGATTAATGAAAAGTATATTGTGAAAAAGAATCACAAATGTTTCTTGAAAGAATTCAAGGTAAGATATATGAACCAATTCATCCATCATGTGAACCATTTTGATATTTCATGGTTCTAATAGACGCATCTAGCGGATGGTCTCATATTTGTATGTTATCAAGCCGTAATATGGCATTTGCAAAGTTTCTTGCACAAATTATTAAATTGAGAACACATTATTCTGATTGCACCATTAAAAGGATGAGACTTGATAATGCTGGTGAGTTAACATCTCAAGCATTTAATGATCATTATATATCTACAGGGATTGTTGTTGAACATCCAGTTGCTCATGTGCATACACAAAATTGGTTTAGCTGAATCAATAGATAAACGCTTACAGCTAATAACTAGACAATTGATAATGAGTACAAATCTCTCAATATTTATATGTGGACATGTAAATTTACATACTGCGACATTAATTCGCATTATACCATGTGGAAGTCATAAATATTTTCACTTAATACTTGATTTTGGCCAAGAGCCAAATATTTTCTACCTTAAAACATTGGTTGTGCAGTGTATGTTCCAATTGTATCACCACAACACAATAAAATGGTTCTTCAAAGAAAGATGATAATATATTTTGGATATAAAACATCTTCAATCATAAGATATATTGAACCCATGATGGGTGATGTTTTTACAGCACGTTTTGCTGATTGTCATTTTAATAAAACATTGTTCCCTAGATTAGGGGGAGAAATAAAAATAAAAAATAAAATGATGCTTCATGATGTGAACATCAATTAAGGTATATTGAACTCGCACAAAAGAATGTGAAACGAAAGTTCAAAAATAATGCATATGCAAGAACTTGCAAATTAATTACTTTATGCATTTACAGATATAAAAAAGTGACTAAATCATATATACCAGCGATAAATGCTCCAGCTCGAACTGAAATTCCAAAAGCTGGCAATAATGTCACTGTTGAGTCTTTGCCACGCATCAAACGTGGAAGATCAATTGGTTCCGAAGATAAAAATCCTTGAAAAAGAAAATCAGCTGATAATGAGGTAAGAGAAAGTGTTCAAGAAGAACCACAAATCAATATTCCTTCTGCAGAGGATATTGATAAAGGTAAATACTAAAATTGCGATAAATTATGCAATATTATGGAACCGAAATGAAACTAAAATCTCTATGAGATATTTTCATATAATGTTACAATGACATCATGAATAAAGATGATGATCTGGAACTAAAATCTGTCATTGAATATACAAAATGGACATGATTGAGCTCAATGGAAAGGAGCAATAAGAGCTGAATTAGAATCGCTCGATAAAAGAAAAGTTTTCGGATCAATCGTTATCACTTTTAAAGATGTGAAACGTATGGGATACAAATGAATTTTTATCCGAAAAGAAATGTGCAAATGAAGTTACAAGGCAAAACTGGACTTGTAACTCAATATTTCCCACAAAGACCAGAAATGAATTAGGAGGAAAAATTATCCTCCTGTAATGGATACAATTACTTATTAGATACTTAATCAACCTGGTAGTTATTTAAATGCATCTCATGAATGTTGTTACTACTTATCTGTATGGATCACTTAATAGTGATATATATGAATATACCTAAAGGGTTAAGGTATCATAAGCATCTAATGTAAAACCCAAGGGAATATATTCCATTAAATCACAAAGATTTCTAAGTGGGTTTATACAAACGGGACGTATGTGGTATAACCGATTAAATGACTACTTGATAAAAAAAAAGGGTATAAATATAAACTTATTTTGCACGTATGTTTTATAAAAACAATGTTCGGATATGAGATCGTAGTTGTTTATGTCAATGTTCTTAACATCATATGAACAAATAAAGAGATCTATGAAATCATTCAACTTCTAAAGAATTATTTTGAAATGAAAGATCTTGAAAAAACCAAGTATTACTTTGGATTGCAAATTGAGCATATGCCTAATGGTTTACTTGTACATCAAACAACTTATACCGAAAAGATTTTAAAACATTTTTTTAAAGACAAACTCATTGTTGTTAGATCACTCAATATTGACACTGATCTATTTCATCCCTGCGAAGATCATGAAAATTTTAACAGATCGGAAGTTCTATATTTTAGTGCAATTGAGGTTCTTATGTATCTTATAGATTATACAAGACCTGACATTTCTTTTACAGTTAATTTGTTGACAAGGTTCAGCTCAGCCCCTACCAAAAGACATTGGAATGGGATCAAACAAATAGTTTGATACCTTCGGGGAACTACTGATTTATAATTATTTTATTCTAACAACTCGAAACAAGATTTGTTTGGTTATACAGATGCAGATTATTTATCCGATCTACATAAAGCTAAATCTCAAACTGGATATGTATTCCTAAATGGAGGCACCGCAATATCATGACGTTCTCAAAACAAACACTTGTTGCAACATCATCAAATCATGCCGAAGTGATTGCATTACATGAAGCTACTCGGGAATGATTTTAGTTAAGATCAATGATACAAATCATTATTGATTCTTGTGGACTAGAATGCTATAAAAGCGTAACAACTATCTATGAAGATAATACAGCTTACATAATACAAATGAAAGAAGAGTATCAAAAATGACAGAACAAAACATAAATGCTGACGAGGCGCTAAAGCTATAAACGGTCTTAACGGTCATAAGTTTGATGGAAAAGAATGGTATATTGGTAAGGCTCAGAAAAAGACTGAAAGGGAATAGGAACTGAAACAACGGTTTGAACAAACCATGAAGGAGACTGTAGACAAATCACGAGGGCCAAACTTGTACATAAAAGATTTAGATGATACAGTTTCAGATGAAAACCTCAGATTTTTCTCATATACTCAAGATATCGTAAAAGACAACCAGATTAAAATGAGATACGTTCAATCAACAACTCTGCTGATCTTTATACCAAAGCACTGCTAACTGCTATTTTCAGAACACACGTTCATAATATTGGCATGAGGCATGTTCAGAAGATGTAACAACTCAGGCGTTGCCTACTTGAGGGGGAGTCAACTTTATGCTGCACTCTTTTTCCCTTAGCTAAAGTTTTATCCCAATAAGTTTTCTTTAGCAAGGTTTTTAACGAGGCAGTACTAGTTATTCTCTAATAAAATTATCATCCAAGGGGGAGTGTTATAAAATATCAAGATTGTGTTATAAAATATCTAGATTGGATGTTAATTTTATTATTATTATATTTCTTGCATAGTAATATTTTATACTATAAATAGACATGTATGGTAACCATTTAAGGTGCACCATTTCTCTTGAAATATCAATATCAATATTTCTTCTCTCCTTCTTCTCTCTTTTTCTCTCTTTGTTCTTATAACCATTAAAGGTAGTTATAAGCCTACTGAATTATAACATGATTATTATTTTTTGGTAGTCATGTTTTGTTATCAAACCATATTCGATATTTCTTCATTTTCACTTAATTTTTCTCTTTTGCATTAGCAACACATCAATATCAAATTTGTTTTACTATTATTTTACCAACTTTTTAGTAAACTCTTTATATCTTTCACCATCACCTGCAACTTTTTACTGTTTAAATACACAAAATTAATTAAAAACGTTACATTGCACACGTTGTCGATTGTCCATTTCAAAGTCTCCTACCAAGGACACTGAAATTGACGCATCAAATGACACAGCTTCAAAGTCTATTCCGAAGTCCATTTCTCAAAGTCGAATAACTGACCCAGACTTTAATTTTTTCTAATTTTTATGTTCTATTTTTTATTAGTCCATCTAATATTTTCTGTCAACAAGACTTTGAATAAAAATCAGCAACCACTCTTCCACTTTATTAACTTCAAGGTCCTTCCTAGACTTTGATGAGACAATGGAATAGACATCACAATATCTCATGCTCTAAGTTTTTTCACTCTCCATATCTTTTGGGTAGCAAACTGCACATAAACTTTGTACGCAACAAGTGTTGTTGAAGGTGTGAAGAATTTGATCAAAGGAACAAGGCTTGACTTGGTGAACAAGTCGTAGAGAGCTTGACTTGGTGAACAAGTCGTAGGGAGCTTGACTTGGTGAACAAGTCGTAGAGATTCTGTTGCCTTAATTAAATCTTCTAGTAGGAATAGAGTATGAGCAAGTAATAGATATTTATGGAATGTCTTTTGCTTGAAGGACAAGTTTAACTTGGTGGACAAGTTTAACTCTTCCTATAAATTATAACCCCTAGCCTCATTGTAATGTGTGCACGAAAATAATAAGAAAATTTCCTTGGTTTGCGCCCGTGGAGTAAACCCTTCTCCGCGTTTTGGAGTTGGGATATAACCACGTTAAATACCCTGTGTCGTTTATCATTTTTATTTATCGTTCTAGCTTTATTAATCGTTTGTCGTTTGTGGGTTTGGTGGTTTGATGAATCATCTATCTTGTTAGGGCCTACCGAATTCCTAACAACTGTGAGGAGTGTTTTTTTTTTTTTTTTTTTATATATTTATTTATACGAGGAACCCCTACTACGAACGGGCACATTGGCCCCCCCCGCAGCGAGTAAATCCCGGGTAAACGGCAAGCCAACCCTCCACCGCTACCAGGTAAAACATCCTCAGGCTATTGGTCTCTTAAGTTTCCCCAAGCGTTTGAAGTGCCTTGAAGGGAATCGAACCCGTGACCTCACCTTCATTGAAAGTGTTGGTGGCCATCCAAGCTATGCCTGGATGGTTGTGTTTTTTTTTTTTTTGTTCTTCATGTTGTTAATTATCTTTTTAACCTTAATCACTGCTATCTCAAGCTTGTGTTTATCAACTCCGACAAAACTTTCTAAAATAACCATTCATGTCAAATAATGTTTACATACAGAAACATTTTGAAATAAAAGTAGAATTATTTATACATAGATGATACACTTTTTAATAGAAACTTAATTCAATTTATAAGTTGACCCACATAGAACAGTCTTGCTATATATAGTCATTAACATTATGGTCTTGATTACTTTATCTACCGATAGTTGTATACCTTGATTGCTAGTTCAATTTTGCTCATCAACATTTTTTACACACCAAAAAATGTAAAACTAACATTAGATCTCACCAAACCAATTTCTTTTATGGTCCCAACCATCAATGAAAAGTTATTATATGTTTCATGTAGTAAAATAACACTAGCTCTGACCAATAACTTACCTAAGTATAAAGTGGTTGGTAACGTAAAGAGGCATGTAAAAATTCAAACCGTGAAGATATGATATACACATAATTTATAAATAAAAGTTTGTAGAAATACTTCTTTAATCTTTGTTTGAGTGTGACTCAAAATTTTAGAATTTTCCATTATTTAAAAAAAAATTATTTAAATTTTCACTAATCAAATATCATATCCATCAATGAAAGCTTTTGATTAGTTAAAAACAATAAAGTTAACATTTATAAAAATAATTATCTCACACTTTTTAATAGATCTATTAAATTTTTACACACTTTCTCCAAATATTTTTACATTTTTCTCTCAGTGTCACTTAATTATTTTTTTACACATATAAGAATATTTAAAAAAAAAAAATTGAAGATAGCGAATCTATGAAAATAAGATGAATATCACTCTCAAATATTAAAATCTTTGCAAACCATGACCATTGTAGGAGTTGTGTTGTGATCGGTAACATTAGTTTCTTTTTAAGGGGAGTGATATGTACACAACCTATTTTTGTTATGTACACAACCTTCATGCTTTACAGTACAGTACAATATTGTAAAGTATTAAAGTTGTGTACATAACAAAAATAGGTTATGTACATGTCATCACCTTCTTTTAATGTCAGTATAATATATAATATTGCAAGTTAAATGATCCAATCATCAGTCTAGCCTACACTCTCAAACTTATTTTGACATTAACGAATTTTTCGATTTTCGATAAAGGCAAAAAGAATAAAGAGCTTTGAGTAATAATCGGGACATGTTATTGTTGTATAGTTATAGTAATTTAATGAATAGTTTATCATACACTAAAAAGCAAATACACCAAAGTGTCAAATTCTTTCGCACTACTAAATTTAACTTTTTATTACAATAAGTTTTATTATCATAGACTTAAAATTTATATTGTTCATATTTATATAGTTTTATAACAAAAATAAAACGTAAACCTCAACTACTTGTCACATTGACTTAAAATATGTCACACCCCCAAATAAGGCCTGGAGTATTTGTGACTAATTATATCAAATCACAGTTGTATAAACGAGAACGACTCTATATGAGACGTTATATTGAGTTTTGCAGCGAAAGATAAATAAGTTACATTGTATATAATGAACAACGCATTAAATGTCTTTAATTGATATGATATGTAATGAAGACTCCAAGCATAGCAAGCAATCATCATTAATTTAGCAAGTGTAAGTCTTTCAAATTATCCATGAATGACTTGTTGAAATGTTGCTTTCAATTAGCAAATACACAGCGGAAGTATTATGTAAGACTTGAGAATAAACATGCTTTAAAGTGTCAACACGAGGTTGAGTGAGTTCATAGGTTTGTCATAAACAATGATTTCAGTAATAGATATAGACCACAAGATTTAGTTTATAAAGTTGATCTCGCAGGGATCAAAAAGTTATGACAGTTCGTGATATTTAGACTAAACGTTTAAAGTTTGCCCCAATGACAAGTTGTGTCTATACTTGTCGGTTTAATTTCATTATTAAGCAATACAAAGACTTAGTCAAATGTATCGGGGACGTTACTCCCGATAGGCCTACCTCCAATAATTAAGAATGCATTCAACGAGCAATTAAAAATATCACTTGTAACATCCCAAATATTTAAGGTATTATTTTATGTAAATTTTGTTGCCAAGAAATTAAATTGTAAAGGTTATTTTATGTTAAATGGATGAAGGTTAAGTTTATTGGTTAAGTTAAGAAGGACTAATGGTGCAAAGGTAAGATTAAGGACTTCCCTAACTATAGTTGTGGTGGGGAGGGTAGAAAGTGTCAATAGGCCAAAGTTATTTAATAAAAGAAGTTAAATTGCTGGAAATTAGTGAAAATTGCAAAAAAATTATACAGAACCTCCTGGTGAGTGTGTGTGTGTCGACTTGGGTAGAGGAGAAGGAGAAATCCATCATTTTGTGAAATTAAGAGCATGCAATTGAAGATTTGTGAAATCTAACACACCTTAATCACTCTAACAAGCTTCAATCTTCCATTTTCACTCTCTTGGTGCACAATTAGGGTTCTTAAACTCTAAAAGTCAAGGTATGAATTTTATGTTGATGTATTGCTTGTATTGTGTGTTAATGATGAGATTATGCTTAAGAAAGTTGCTATTTATTAAATTGTGCACATTTGAATGAGTTGGAATGGAATTGTTGATGATTTTAGAAGTAATTACATGTATGAACTTGCATTATAGATTTATGGCATGAATATGGTAAGATTGATGATGTTTTAGTTAAATTTCTAGTCATGCACACCAAGTGTTTGTTAAAATGTCTCAATGAGGTGATTATGTGTTCTAGCTAGAAATTATGATGAAGGATGTTCATATATGAATTATTGTTATAGTTGTAAGTTATAGAAATTGATAGTTTGATAATGTAATGGTGTTAGTAATGAAATTTGGATTGTATGCACATTTGTTAAATAATGAAAGGATTAAAGGAAAAAGTTGCATATATTGCTAAAAGTGAAGAACTAGTAATTGTACTTGATTAAAGTGATGAATTTTGATGGGTAATAATCTTGTTTTAGAAAAGATGTGATCAAAGCTAGAATGTATGAATGTTGTGATTAGGGGGTAAAGTGTATGTGTAAGTATGAATGATGTAATGATTCAAGAAAGTTGTGATTTTGATTTAGTTATATGATTAATGGGATTAGCTCATGTATAGGTGCTAATCAAGGAAAAGAGGTTACAAGTGACCAAGGAAATTCAATTAAGCAAGGTGAGTTTATAGGGGGTAATATGGGTGGGTCAAGAGTGGCTTAGTGTTCTCGGATTGCATCCGTGCAAGAGAGTAACGACTAAGTGCACTAGTTATGTAGCTTAGATAGAACTATGGGGCTAGCTCAATAGTTGTATCTATGGTTGATGTTTAGCTTAGGCAAGGTTATTACATTGCTAGTAATCTTGCCTATGGTTCATGTTAGCTTAGACACTTTGGGTGTCTATGTATGAGATGATGATAGCTTAGGCATATTTAGTATGTCTATGGTTAGCTTAGACTTGATTACTAGGTTCGGCCTAGTAAGTCATGTCTATGGTATGAATAATCGGATCCGAAAGTGTGCAAGCAACCTAAGGGTTGAAGGATAAGTGTTTGATTATGCCCAAATGATTTATGTTTTATGTTTTGTTGCCTTCCTATAACTCACTAAGTGTAAAAGCTTACCCCCATGATGTTTTATGTTTTAGGTGCTAAAGTCCATCGAGAAGGTAAGGAACCCGTGTGAAGAGCTTGAAGAGCATTGGCATTGTGTAAGTGGTATTGCAAGTCCCTTTTTGTAATCACGCTCTATAGTTACCGCTTACCAAACGCCAAGTATTTTGAAGTGTTAAGTTGTCATTGTTGAATTTGGGACCAAATGTTGGTTTTGATTCAAGGAAACATATTTTATTGACTAAATGTTGTTTATGGATGGTTTAAGATATTAGAAACGGAATTTTTATGGTTGTGTATGAATTACGCTGTTTTGAAAGTGTTTGAAAATGATGAGAAGTGCAAAATTGGTTTAAGTTAATTGTTGCAGGTCTGGCACCCGGACAAGTGTTATGTCGCGCCGCGGCAAAGGGCTCTGCGCCGCGGCAAACAACTAATGTTCAAAACAGAAATGGAGTTAACAAGGTTAAAAAGTTAAGTGTTATGTCGCGCCGCGACAAGGCAGGCCGCGCCGCGGCAATTGCCTTGTCCGGCCAGTGACTTAACTTTTCAAAAAAAAAAAAAAAAAAAAAAAAAAAAAAATTTTTTACTCGATTCAAGGCGTTAAAAGTTGGTATCAGAGCTGTGGTTTAAGGGACTTGGATAACCCACGATAGGGATTATCTAGGCTTAAACCATTGTTGTGAAGGATAAGCGGTTTAGGACTTGCATAAGTGTTAAAGTCGTATAGTTGTGCCATGCTCCATAGGGTAGAGTCATTGACGAGACCCGTAGTATAATGATTGATCTATGAAAGGAGTTTGATACCCGTTAGCCATGATGTCATAGTGGACTTAATGTGTAATGAAATGGTGTAATAACAACAGGCCATTGTTATTACTTCATTTTAGTACACATGAACGTCTACTATAGTCATGGTGAATCGAGTTAGGAATTCTTTCGAATGGTTTGGTTTGTTGAATAATGGTGTTACCGGTATTTGAACTAATGGGTTGAATGTAATTTTTTTAGAAATGGCTATTGTATCACCAAACCGAGGTCAAGATGAGGATGATGAGTACGTCCGCACCCCATCCGCGGAGTCTATAGAAGACTCTCAAGACGAATCGGAAGAAGTTAACATGCCAAATGACATTTCGGGGCAAATAGGGCAAGCCTTGATACGTTATACCCCAACCTTGTTAGAAAAGATCAAGACATTGATCAATGATCAATTAGATGAGAAGTTAAAGACTCTTATTGCTAATAACCCTACCTTAAGAGGTGAAGGCGGTAGTGGGGTAAGACAAGAAGAGGTAGAAGCCCCAAAGAAGAAGGATGATCGTTTTGAATACAAGAACTTTGCAAATTGCCACCCCCCCGAGTTTCATGGTAAAGTTGACCCAATCGTTAGTCAAAGGTGGATAGACGAAATTGAAGAAACTTTTATGTTATGTGAATGCCCCGAGCATTTAAAGGTAATTTACGCGGCACATCAAATGAAGGGTAGTGGTTATGAGTGGTGGAATTTTATAGTTAAGTCTCATGGGCGAGACGTGGCTACAAGTTTCTCATGGGACAAGTTCCGTGAAATGTTTATGAATCAATTTGCTCCACCCGCAGAGGTTAGTAGGTTGAAATCCGAGTTTATGAATGTAGAGCATGGAAGTAAGTCGGTGACCGAGTTTAATGCCGAGTTCAATGATAAGTCTCGATTTTGTCCGGACTTTGTGTCGAGTCCCAAGTTGATGATGGATCATTATCATGAGAAGTTGAATCCCGAGATAAGTGAGTTTATCGACAAGAGCACGTATAAGACTTTGGCCGAAATGATGAATAGAGCACTTGTTAGAGAACACGAACTTAGGAAGAAGGCGGCGTTTAAGCGAAAATTAGATCAAGACTCCAAGGTAATGCAAAATGTTAGTCCGAAAAAGGGTAAGTTTGGTTTCGAATCCCCGCACAAGTCAAAAGGGGGTTTTGTGTCGGGTAAGAGCGGTGGGAAAGAAGCCAAGTTGTGTACTAGATGTGGTAAAAATCATACGGGTGAATGTAAAGCGGGTACCTCCGATTGTTACTCTTGTGGAAAGCCGGGACATAGGGCCGCCGAATGTCCTAAGAAAGGTAAGCAATGTTATTATTGTTTTGAGAAAGGTCACTTTCAAGCCGAATGTCCGGAATACAAGAAGGATTTAGCTAGTGGTAGTGTTAAGAAAGAGGTTAAGACGGAACCGAAGACTAGTGATAGCCGACCAAGGGCCCGAGCTCATCAGATTACCGCACTCGAAGCGAAGGAGTCCCAAAATGTGGTGTCAGGTACCTTTATTGTAAACTCTTTACCTGCGCATGTTTTGTTTGATTCCGGTGCTACGCGGTCGTTTGTATCATATTCTTTTTGTAAGCATTTTAATATGACCCCAAGTATGTTAGAACACCCATTAGAGGTTGAAATAGCGGATAATAAGACTGTGATGGTGTATAGTATCTTTAAGGGGTGTGAAATTATTTTGGATGATGAAAAGTTTGTCATTGATTTAATACCCATGCATATGGGGGAATTTCAAGTAATAGTGGGCATGGATTGGCTAGACGACAATGAAGGAATAATTTTGTGTCGTAAGAAAATTGTGTTAGTTCAATCACCTAGTGGGAAGGTTATATGGATTTATGGGGAAAGAGCTAGGCGTGCTATTCCTATATGCACGTATGCTAAGGCTAAAAGGTTTTTGTCTCACGGGTGTTGTGCGTTTTTGGCACATGTTGTGGATAATTCGAAAAAGATTGTTGATTTAGATGATGTACCGATAGTTAACGAGTTTCCGGATGTGTTTCCAAGTGAATTGCCCGGTGTACCTCCCGAGCGTGAGGTAGAGTTTAGAATAGATTTGATACCTGGGGCCACGCCAATTGCCAAAGCTCCATATCGATTAGCCCCATCGGAAATGAGAGAAATGATGACTCAATTGCAAGATTTGATAGATAAAGGTTTTATACGTCCTAGTAGCTCACCTTGGGGAGCTCCGGTTTTATTTGTGAAAAAGAAGGATGGAACTATGAGAATGTGTATTGATTATCGAGAATTGAATAAAGTCACGATTAAGAATAAGTATCCGTTGCCAAGGATAGACGACTTGTTTGATCAATTACAAGGTGCAAGTTTCTTTTCAAAGATAGATTTAAGGTCGGGTTACCATCAATTGAAAGTGAGGGAAGAAGACGTCCCTAAAACGGCTTTTCGAACGAGGTATGGTCATTATGAGTTTGTGGTTATGCCGTTTGGGTTAACGAATGCACCGGCCGCGTTTATGGATTTGATGAATAGAGTTTGTCGGCCTATGCTTGATAGGTTTGTGATTGTATTTATTGATGATATTCGTGTTGCACAAGGTGGAGCATTATCGCCCGAAAACGTGAGAAAAGAAAGAATCAAGGGGCAAGTTGACGATTTTGTGGTAGATTCTCGTGGTTTAAGGCTTAGATATGGGAGAATTTGGGTACCTTTGCAAAGTGATGTTAGAAGTGAGCTCCTTGACTTAGCTCACAAGTCTAAGTATTCGATTCACCCCGGTGCTACGAAAATGTATAGAGATTTAAGGAAAGACTATTGGTGGCCGGGAATGAAGAGGGATATAGTTAAGTATGTGCACAAGTGTCTTACTTGTCTTCAAGTGAAAGCCGATCATCAAATGCCCTACGGTAAAATGCAACCTTTAGAGGTACCGGTGTGGAAATGGGAGCATATTACGATGGATTTAGTGACTAAGTTGCCTAAGACCCCTAGACAACACGATGCAATTTGGGTTATTGTTGATAGATTGACTAAGAGTGCATTATTTTTGGCAATAAGAGAAGCTTCGTCGTCGGAAGCAATGTCAAAGTTATATATGAAAGAAGTTGTTGCAAGGCATGGAGTGCCGGTTTCTATTGTTTCGGATCGAGACACCCGATTTACATCGCGATATTGGAGAAAGTTTCAAGAGGAAATGGGTACTAAGTTACATGTAAGTACCGCGTTTCACCCGCAAACGGATGGTCAAAGTGAGCGGACTATACAAACTCTCGAGGATATGTTAAGAGCATGTGTTATCGATTTTGGTGGTAGTTGGGATACTCACTTACCTTTAGTTGAATTTTCATACAACAATAGTTATCACTCTACAATTGGAATGGCACCATATGAGATGTTGTATGGAAGGAGGTGTAGAACCCCGATTTGTTGGGGCGAAGTAGGTCAACGGGAATTAGGAAGCACGGAAATAGTACAACAAACCACCGAGATGATTGACCAAATTCGTGAAAGAATAAAGGCGGCACAAGATCGACAAAAGTCTTATGTAGATAAAAGGAGAAAACCGATAGAATTTCAAGTAGGTGATAAAGTGATGCTAAAAGTTTCTCCATGGAAAGGCATCATTCGTTTTAGAAAGAGGGGAAAATTGGGTCCAAGGTTCGTGGGACCATTTGAGATAGTGGCGAAAGTTGGGAAGGTAGCCTACCGTTTGGCTTTACCCGATGAATTAAGTAATATACATGACACGTTTCACGTGTCACAATTGAGAAAGTGTTTGGCGGATGATTCAACCTATGTTCCTTTGAATGAAATTGAGGTCGATAATAAGTTAAGATATGCGGAGAAGCCGATAAAGATTTTGGATCAAAAGGTTAAGCACTTGAGAAATAAGTCGGTTATATTGTTGAAGGTGTTATGGCAATTTAGAAAAGGTTCCGAATGTACATGGGAACCCGAAGAATGGCTCATGAAGTATTATCCGTCGTTGCATCAAGAATGGTTCGCGAGGACGCGAACGATCCAAGAGGGGGAGAGTTGTAACATCCCAAATATTTAAGGTATTATTTTATGTAAATTTTGTTGCCAAGAAATTAAATTGTAAAGGTTATTTTATGTTAAATGGATGAAGGTTAAGTTTATTGGTTAAGTTAAGAAGGACTAATGGTGCAAAGTTAAGATTAAGGACTTCCCTAACTATAGTTGTGGTGGGGAGGGTAGAAAGTGTCAATAGGCCAAAGTTATTTAATAAAAGAAGTTAAATTGCTGGAAATTAGTGAAAATTGCAAAAAAATTATACAGAACCTCCTGGTGAGTGTGTGTGTGTCGACTTGGGTAGAGGAGAAGGAGAAATCCATCATTTTGTGAAATTAAGAGCATGCAATTGAAGATTTGTGAAATCTAACACACCTTAATCACTCTAACAAGCTTCAATCTTCCATTTTCACTCTCTTGGTGCACAATTAGGGTTCTTAAACTCTAAAAGTCAAGGTATGAATTTTATGTTGATGTATTGCTTGTATTGTGTGTTAATGATGAGATTATGCTTAAGAAAGTTGCTATTTATTAAATTGTGCACATTTGAATGAGTTGGAATGGAATTGTTGATGATTTTAGAAGTAATTACATGTATGAACTTGCATTATAGATTTATGGCATGAATATGGTAAGATTGATGATGTTTTAGTTAAATTTCTAGTCATGCACACCAAGTGTTTGTTAAAATGTCTCAATGAGGTGATTATGTGTTCTAGCTAGAAATTATGATGAAGGATGTTCATATATGAATTATTGTTATAGTTGTAAGTTATAGAAATTGATAGTTTGATAATGTAATGGTGTTAGTAATGAAATTTGGATTGTATGCACATTTGTTAAATAATGAAAGGATTAAAGGAAAAAGTTGCATATATTGCTAAAAGTGAAGAACTAGTAATTGTACTTGATTAAAGTGATGAATTTTGATGGGTAATAATCTTGTTTTAGAAAAGATGTGATCAAAGCTAGAATGTATGAATGTTGTGATTAGGGGGTAAAGTGTATGTGTAAGTATGAATGATGTAATGATTCAAGAAAGTTGTGATTTTGATTTAGTTATATGATTAATGGGATTAGCTCATGTATAGGTGCTAATCAAGGAAAAGAGGTTACAAGTGACCAAGGAAATTCAATTAAGCAAGGTGAGTTTATAGGGGGTAATATGGGTGGGTCAAGAGTGGCTTAGTGTTCTCGGATTGCATCCGTGCAAGAGAGTAACGACTAAGTGCACTAGTTATGTAGCTTAGATAGAACTATGGGGCTAGCTCAATAGTTGTATCTATGGTTGATGTTTAGCTTAGGCAAGGTTATTACATTGCTAGTAATCTTGCCTATGGTTCATGTTAGCTTAGACACTTTGGGTGTCTATGTATGAGATGATGATAGCTTAGGCATATTTAGTATGTCTATGGTTAGCTTAGACTTGATTACTAGGTTCGGCCTAGTAAGTCATGTCTATGGTATGAATAATCGGATCCGAAAGTGTGCAAGCAACCTAAGGGTTGAAGGATAAGTGTTTGATTATGCCCAAATGATTTATGTTTTATGTTTTGTTGCCTTCCTATAACTCACTAAGTGTAAAAGCTTACCCCCATGATGTTTTATGTTTTAGGTGCTAAAGTCCATCGAGAAGGTAAGGAACCCGTGTGAAGAGCTTGAAGAGCATTGGCATTGTGTAAGTGGTATTGCAAGTCCCTTTTTGTAATCACGCTCTATAGTTACCGCTTACCAAACGCCAAGTATTTTGAAGTGTTAAGTTGTCATTGTTGAATTTGGGACCAAATGTTGGTTTTGATTCATGGAAACATATTTTATTGACTAAATGTTGTTTATGGATGGTTTAAGATATTAGAAACGGAATTTTTATGGTTGTGTATGAATTACGCTGTTTTGAAAGTGTTTGAAAATGATGAGAAGTGCAAAATTGGTTTAAGTTAATTGTTGCAGGTCTGGCACCCGGACAAGTGTTATGTCGCGCCGCGGCAAAGGGCTCCGCGCCGCGGCAAACAACTAATGTTCAAAACAGAAATGGAGTTAACAAGGTTAAAAAGTTAAGTGTTATGTCGCGCCGCGACAAGGCAGGCCGCGCCGCGGCAATTGCCTTGTCCGGCCAGTGACTTAACTTTTCAAAAAAAAAAAAAAAAAAAAAAAAAAAAAAAAAATTTTTTTTTACTCGATTCAAGGCGTTAAATCACTGTAGGAACTTTGTTGGACATAGCCAGGTATAGCATAGTTTAACAGTTGGTACTTGTGTCTAACGTATAAAACAGTTATAAAATTTGCGCATGTATTCTCAGCCCAAAAATATATAAAAAGGGAGTTATGAAAACTCACGATACTGTACGATATTTCGTAGTAAATATTTGTATAATGGCACTGAACAAGTGCAGAGTTGTCCTCGGATTCACGAATCTATATCAAGTATATATATTAACACATATACTCGTAATCGAATAAGTTTACATATGTTATTTCAATTGTTATATATTTCTGTAGTTATATATATATATATATATATATATATATATATATATATATATATATATATATATATATATATATATATATATATATATATATATATATATATATATATATATATATATATATATATATATATGTATGTTTGATTGGTATTATATTAAAAATACCTAATTTGTTATATATGAATATTTATGTAAAAATGTTAATATGTTTGATATATAATTATATGAAATATAATTATAGTATATGAAATAAGTGTATTCAATGTACAAATTATTTATTTGTATAAATAATAGTTTTGATAATAATGATTTACTAGTAATTATAATAATAATGGTAATAATAGTAATTTTAATACAAATGATAGTTTTACTAATAATTATAAAGTAAAGATGATAGTTTTAATAATAGCAAAAACGATAATTTTTGTAAAAATGACAATAACGATAGTAATAATAATAATTTCAATAAAGATGGTAATTTTTGATAAAAATGATAAGATAAAATGATACTTTTAATTATAACCATATTTTTAATATTAATGTAAATAATAACTTTAATATTAGTAATAATAATAATATCAATAATTAATAATACTAAAAATAATAATATTAATAATGATAATACTAATAAACTTTGAATGATAATACTTGTAATAATAATGATAGTAACAATAATAATAATAATACTTAATAACAATAACAATAATAATAATAATAATAATAATAATAATAATAATAATAATAATAATAATAATAATAATAATAATAATAATAATAATAAAAGTATACTACCTTTAAAACAAGCTCCAAAAAAAATAAACGACCTCGCCCGGGCTCGAACCCGTGACCTCACGCTCACCCGCTAATACCTTTACCAATGCTCCATTTCTGTTTTTCTATTTTAATCTATTTCTATATATATATATATATATATATATATATATATATATATATATATATATATATATATATATATATATATATATATATATATATATATAACACGTATCTGTTTATCTTCTTCTTCTTCTCTAAAAATCAAACTCGACCAAACTCATTTAAACAATAAATACATATTGGTTTTGGGATTTAACATAAACGAATTAAGTTTGGAATTAACAGAAAAAGAGAAAAAAATAAAAAAAAATAAAGAATTGATGATGCTGCTGTATACGGTTTTCGTAAAAAAAAAAAAATGATTTCGATATTAGGACATTTTGAGACCTCGATTTCTTCATGAAATATTTTTCAAATCAATCCTAGAAACTGTTTGAACCATCAATTTAAACAAACATATCAACACAATTACGAATTTTGTGATGAACACTTTAGTTGACTTTTAAAAAAATAACTTTGACTTCGAAATTCAAAAACAATTGAAGGAATTAAAGGCTAGAAATTTGCAGATAGCTTGACTATATGATTCCTAACACAACTACATTATTAGATTTTGAAATAAATTTGAATTCGAGTTTATGAAGAAAAATATATGCGTACAGGGCAGGAGGGAAAAGAAGAAAGAAGAAAAAAAAATATATCTGCTTTTAAATCGTGAATTGCAGTAGTTTATATATAATGCTAGTTGTTGAATCATGTTATATCAATTATTCGATAGAATTTGTATGATAATGATGATGAAGCTGTCGACAGGTAGTTATTCAATTCAAGGAGGCTTAGAATAATATAAAAAAATAAAAAGCAGATTAAATAAAAAAATGGAAGCAGATACAATAAAATGGTAGATCACGATTTTAATATAAAAAATATATAAAAGCAGATTAAATAAAAAAATATATAAAATTGGTGTAGTGTTTTTAACTTTTTAATTTTATATTTAATTGATATTATTATTAAATATATTAATAATAATAATACTAATAATAATAATTATGTTACTAATATGTATCATTAATAATAATGATAATAATAATTATTATTAATAATAATAATGTTAATAATATTAATGATAATAATAATATTAATGAAATATTAATAAGTTATTTTATAATGACTATATCAATAATTATAGAATTTTTAATAATTCTAGTAATAATAATATTGATATTAATAATAATGATATTTCATTATATTAATATTAATGTTAAGTATTAATAGTAATACTAGTAATAATAATATTAGAAATGATAATAATGTTAGTAATGACAATAATAATAATAATAATCATAATATTAATAATACTGATAATGATAATGATTGTAAAATTAATGATAATATTGTTTAAAACAATAATAATAATACTAATACGTAATTATTTACAAATAATTATTCGTGAATCGTCGGAAACTAGTCAAGGTTAAGTGAAATCGTGTATAGATTTTGTCTAAATTTTGTCAAAAATTTTCGGGTTGTCATAAAATATTTTAGCGGTTTTTAATTGATTTATTTAAACGAATATTTCATTTTTTATTAATGCTTTTTAAAAAATGTTCTACCTTTCTCTTTTTTAAAGGCTCCCTATTTTTAAATTGTCAAGCTAAATAAATCACTTAACTAAAATTTTACCAACACAATAATTAGTCAATGATCGTGTATTGTATAAAGGTTCATGTCTTTTTTTCGTTAACTATATCTTTTTTTTACTTTGTTTTATACGTTATTTTTAAGTGTCTCTATTAATTGTTAAAATCAACGTTTCTAATTTTTTTCCTTTTTCATATTTGTTTTTTTTTTCAAGCAATGCGGGATCACAATAACTCGTTTTTATCATAACAAGCATTCTAGACGCCCTTTAACTCGTAAGAAAAAAACGAAAGTATATATATATTTTTTTAAAAGAGGTTTGATGCGGCGCATCATGTTTCGGGTGCGGCGCACCATCTCAAACTGGTGCGGTGCACTTAAAGCCAACTACGACGCACCTTTTATCTAAATTTCAGGAAAACGAGGTCAGTATATGTATGAGATTATCAATAGATGATTTCATTCCACAAGTGTATCGGCTATATATACAATGATTCCTAACCAACACCTCTAAATATAAGGAAATGATTTGTTTGACTAAACCAAATCCCCTAAATACATAGGAATATATCACAGCTAATACACAATCAATTTACATGTATATGACAACTAATATAGACACTATATCCGTTAATAGAGCCCCTCAGTTTGAGCGAGAGAGGGGACGGACGTTCAAACTGTCACGAAAAGCTTCAAACAATACAAGTGGAAGCCCTTTGGTAAAGATATCTGCAATTTGAAACTGAGTTGGGACGTGCAGAACACGGACTTGACCACGAGCTACTTTTTCTCGAACAAAATGAATATCCATTTCGATGTGCTTTGTTCGCTGATGTTTTACTGGATTACCTGAAAGAAAAATAGCACTCACATTGTCACAAAATACTATAGTTGCTTTGGATATGGGACATCGAATCTCGAGTAGAATGTTGTGCAACCAACATGATTCGGAAACCACATTTGCAATACCACGATATTCAGCTTCAACACTTGAACGAGAAACTGTTGGCTGTCGTTTGGCGGACCAAGACACTAAATTGCCACCCAAGAAAACACAATAACCTGACGTCGAACGACGTGTGTTAGGACAACCACCCCAATCAGCATCAGTATAGGAGACGAGAGAAGACAGTGATGTCTTAGATAACTGCAAACCATGAGATATAGTCCCGCGAATATACCTTAATATACGACGAATAGCATGCATGTGAGACTCCTTTGGGTCATGCATATGTAGGAAAATCTGTTGGACAGTGTAAGAAATATCAGGTCGGGTGAACGTTAAGTACTGTAAAGCACCGACGAGACTACGAAATTCAGAAGGTTGCGAGTATGGTACACCAGAATTCGAGCTCAATTTTCCATTTGTATCAACAAGTGTCTTAACAGTGTTACAAGTACCCATACCAGCCCGGTTTAAGATTTCTTGCGCATAAGAAGCCTGACTCAAGAATAAACCATTTTCCGTACAGGTGACAACAACACCTAAGAAGTAGCTAAGCGAGCCAAGTTCCTTCATAGCAAATTCCTTGCCAAATAAAGACAGTAGTGTAATACGTAATTGCAGAGACGAGTGATCGGTGTCGAAGGGCCGGTCAAAAATAGCCTAATTACTCTACTTTAGATAGGGTAAGCAGGATTCGTTCCACGGAAAGTTATGGTTAACTAGCAAGCAATTTCAAGATTGGTTTATTTGTTTAACTAAAAGCTACTAAGATTAATCAACTAATATTAAAAATTAAAACTTAAACTAGAGTGCAATTGAGAGTATTGAGATGTAAACAATGAGAGTAAAGCCTTTATCCTTTCACAATCCCAATCTATCATGTATTCATTCAAAGAAGTATTATATTTACCAAAAGTTGATCAAATCTCATAGACAAGACTTCTTAAGTTCATCAATTATATTATCTTGGGATTGAACTATGCAACCTAGACAATATGTCTTTATCCCTAATCTAATTAACACTAAGTTGGATCAAGAACACACTGTTAAATCACAATAATTCAACTTGCAAAAACAAAGCATAGAACTTGCATTAATCAACAATTGATTTGATTCACAATATCATAATCCATAAGTATTAAAACATCATAAGCCACATAACTTGAATGAAATCATACATATTTAATTGTTCATGGAAAGGATAAAGTTAAGAAAACTAGTCAAATATGTTGGTGATGATAATCATGAAGATTCTTGAAGATTGCATGATGAACAACACTTGAATCCTAGCTTGAATCCTTGAGCAATGATGATTTTGGAGTGTTATTGTGTGTTTGAGGATGATCTATGTTGCAAAAACTGATGGAAAAAGTGTGTTTTTCGTAACCATAATGCTCCCTTTATATAAGGGTTGGATAACTTAATCCCAAAGCTAAAATTCGTATTTCCTGGCATCAAAAATTTTGTACAGGCGTATTTTACGCTAAGTCTGGCGTATTTTATGCCAATGTTAAATCCAGTGTGGCGTATTTTTACGCCAAAAACTCAATTTTTCCCTGGGACTGATCTGAGATGTGGCGTATTTTACGCCAAAACTGGCGTATTTTACGCCAGTGTTAATTTCCTAGTTCCCTTTTCGATCTCTCCATTCTTGTCCGTAATTCGCCTTTAAACGCTACTTTCTATCTCGTTTCACACCAATATCTTTTCTCGCCTGTAAAACACAAAACCACATCAAAGTATCTCCTTTTTCACTCAAATATGGTTACTTTCACATTATTATGCATACATCGTGTCAAATAAGGACCGATCAAACCCCCCACACTTGGCTTTTGCTTATCCTCATGCAAATCTATTTTTAACTATAAAACAACTATACCTAAGTAGCCTTAATTCAAATAACCTTTTGCAAAACAATTTTAACTATGAATTGAGATGTAAAGGTAATACGGGTCAATCACTCAATGCCTCAAACAATTTTACCACCTCAACTACATCAAACCACAAATTGTTTCTCTTTGCACATTTCCTTAACTTACTAATTCCAACGCTATGCATAACACTATAAGCCTCAACCATTTTCCAAATCAACAAATGGATCAACACTTAGAACTAAGTTAAACAAATATCCTTCACAACTTTTTCATGATCCATACTTAATCTTTTAACAATAGATACACATGTATCTAGGTAGCACGTCAAAAGAAACACAAAATGGGTTAAGTTACATCCGAAATGGGTTTATTGGGTTGGCTATGACTCGAATAAAAATTGGTGTAAAGACGATTACGAATATCGAATCAATCGAACTTTATAAGGTTTAGAAATTTTAACGTGACCCTCATTCGTACAAAGATAAATAAACTTAAATTGAAATGTCAACTATAACTAGAATCATGCATATGTTTGTGTTTTTATCCTCCTTAACTTCGTAACTAACTAAACTCATGCCCTTGTCTACATTAGTATTAAGTGCATAAAGGTTCTTTAAAAATGATTAATTTCAATTAGACCAATGAACCTCCTAAGTCTAGTTAGAAATATCTTATACCACAAGCTAGGTGAGGCGGACATTGGTTACATTGCCCATATTTACGAGGCATTACACGAAAGGTATAGGTACTTTTGTGAGGTTATGAGAAGTCTTGCTTTGATTTTTGTAACATCCCGCCTTTTTCCGTTTACTTTTCCGTTTAATTATTTAAAGTCCGTTATATGATTATAACATCCTTCGTTAATATGCGTTTTAAAAATATCTCGTTTAGGTCATTCACGTAACCGCAACCGAACTCGAGGGACTAGTTTCGCCAAGGGATCAAAGAAGTGACTAGCTTTTGATTAGTCAACACCCGTCTCCTTTCATTTCTATTTTCCATTTCCATTTTCTTTTAACACTTCCACATTTTCTTTCAATTCTCCATTACAAAGATTCATCATCCAAATCAAATCTATCAAGCTTCAATCCAAACAAATTACATATTTGGAATCCTTGCAACTTCCTCTTCGATTCCATACCGATTTCATTACATTTGGGTAACTTTTTAAAATCACTAGATTTCGCGGTCTTGATGTTTTTAACTTATAAAGTTGTTAATTAGTGTCTATGGCTTAAGTCTAACATGAATATATGATTTATATGTTCGATCTTGTTATTTTTAGTAACTAGCATGAACTTGAAAGTTTGGTGTGTTTGATTGTTGATTTGGTTGCTTAAATGTTGTTGTTATGATAAAGTGCAAGTATTAAATGTGTTCCTAGTATCACTAGCTTCAATTTGATATGTAGGTTGCTTTAGAAAACTTCATGAACTTGATTAGTGATTTTGGTGAAATTGGGTTAGGGTTTGATGAACTTGAAATGGACTTTTGATGCTTTGAATGACATGAAATGTTATTTGTAAGTATTAGGTTGTATTGTATGCTTGATTACCTTCGAAACGGCATATCATTCATGTAAATTGGTTACTGAATCATCGAATGGCATTTATGAACTTGAATGCATTAAATGAGGAGCTTTGAATGTGATTTTGGTTGTTGTAAAGGTAAATGTGATTGATGAAATGTGGTTAGTTGTATTCCTTGTCAAAATACCTTTCCAACGATATAAGATACGCGTTTTAAGTGTTTACGGTTCGTAAATTATGTTTGTTTGAAGTTTGGCTCTTTTGGAACACTTGAAAACTGCCAGACTTGCTGAACCGAGAAATGGAGCGGCGCGCCAAAACCCCGCGCGACGCACCATTCTGGACTGTCCCAAATTCTTTTGATTTTCACGTTTTCACCCCCGCTTACTCGTAACTCCGATTAACATGAAACTTGGCCGACATGCTTATATATACTTTCTCATCATGGAAAAATTGTCGGATACCTGACCCGACCCCGTTGACTTTGACCAAAGTTTGACTTTTGTCAAACTTAACCAAATGTTTATGCGATCATTCTAACATGCTTTTATACTTGTATCTTGCATGAAACTTGACAATTTGATCCACATGCTATGTAATTGAGTCGTAACGAGCCATAGGACTAATTGAACACTTTGACCGACCGTGTTTACCAATATTGATACAAACCTATTTGTTTAGGTCAAGACTAGCATTCGTTTCTTGCACACGTTTACTTGTTGAAGTACTTATACCTATGTGCACACAAGGTGAGATCATAGTCCCACTTTTACTCTTTTGAACTTACATTTGGGATGAGAAAACATAAACGTTTCTTTTTACTAAGTGAACACAAGTACAGGAAAACAAACATTCTACATACGAGTTTGAACAAAAATCCTCAATTCGATTATCATTAGCTACACTTGCCGGGTGTAAGCGAGAACTTATGTTATATGGCCATATAGGTTTGACAAACCCTCATTCAAACGGTTCGCTACCGTTTACGAATGGAATATATTTTCGAGAAACAGTGTATGTTCTAACACTATTGTGATGGGGTTCTATGGTAGGAATGTTAAGCATTGATAATTGGGTGCTCGTGAAACAAACTTTTGGAATGTATTACTATTATATCAATGTTACAAATCTTGTGGTTCACTTGTACATACTTACTTAAACCTATGATTTCACCAACGTTTTCGTTGACAGATTTCTAGTTTTTCTCAGATCCTTGAACGTTTTGTGATACATGCTTCCGATCATTTCTTTTGATACTTTCTTGGATGTCGAGTATACATGCATACGTGGAGCGTCTTTTGGCTACTTTAAAATTGTGTCGCATATGTTTCAATTGTACTTTAAACTTTGCTATGTAACTAGTTGTCAAACTACTTTGTAAACCTTGAAACATCTTTACTTTTGAAATGAATGCGACATACTTTTGGTCAAATGTTGTTTTAAAGACTTATGACCACGTAACGGGACCTAAGTAGACGACACCGTCAATGACGATTTTGTCGAGTCGCTACAGATGGTATCAGAGCTGGTTTAACCTTAGCCGTAAAGGTAGTCACGCGCGCCGGCTGTCATGCCGGGCACCCATACGGACTATGCTTTTTGGTGGGTTAATCGTAGAGGGGGTTCTTATAGTGTTACCTATGATGAAGCATTGGCTCTTACCCCTTGCGATCCCTTTGTAGGAGGGTTGGCAGTTTGGCAGAAATGCGGGTCGTAAAATCAGTGTCTGAGGTACACTCAGTGGTCACCAAGCGGTTAGCTGAAAAGGCACTGGGTGGGTTTCTACCCCATCTGTAGCTACTTGCAGGGTCACTACAGATGGTATCAGAGCGTTGGTTGTAGGGATTTAGAGTTCATTGGTGTCAACCCCGAGTCATAGGGTACATTAGTGAGTCCAGAATACAACTGGCATATAGACTTGAAGTAGGAATTACTTGACTACTTGTGCATTTATACTGGAACGTTTCTATTCATATCTACTCTTAATTCATCTTAATCTCACGTTGTTTAATTTGATTGACACGCCACCTTGACTTAGTGAAATAATGTCGAATGCACATATGAATTAGGGTAATATAATTTCTGGGATTATATTACGGTGACTCATATGAACGTTCCGACATTATGGCATAAAGAATTTAAGGCGAGTCAAGGAAAATTTTTCTCTCTATTCTTATTCCATATCATGATTAGTATTATTGAAAATACTAATCAACGGTATTCTTGTGTTTTGAAGGAACAATGCCTCCTCGCCGTGTGCCACGCCATGAGACTCCCGAACAAGCTCTTCAACGGATGATAGCCACCGCTGTGGATGCGGCCATGGCCGGTCACTCCTCCAACAACAATAATAATAACAACCACAACAACAACAATCAAGGGGCCGGTAACTCAAGCGAAGGGTGCTCCTACAAAGCCTTCATGGGGTGCAAACCTCACACTTTTGATGGGACCAGGGGACCGGTTACTCTCACTCGATGGTTTGAAACAAACGGAGGCCGTCTTTAGCATAAGCGGTTGTCAGGACCAAGATAAGGTCAAATACTCCACTCACACTTTCGTCGGTGTCGCCCTCACATGGTGGAACACCTATGTACAATCGGTGGGTACCGATGAAGCTCACGCCCTCTCTTGGGCCGACTTAAGGGAAAAGATGATCGTCGAATATTTCCCTCGTGAAGAAACCCGAAGGCTCGAACAAGAGCTAAGAACTTTGAAAGCGGTCGGAAACGATCTCAAGGCCTACAATCAACGATTTTCCGAACTAGCCTTGATGTGCCCAAACCTTGTGAACCTCGAAGCTTTAAGGGTTGAACTTTACATGGATGGTCTTCCAAAGAGCATCAAACATGGGGTAATGTCATCCAAACCCACTAATCATCAAGAAGCTTTGAACATGGCCCGCAAGTTGATAGAAACGGTGGACGAAATTGTAGTGCCGGCACCTAAAGCCGAGGATAAGTCGGGTAACAACAAAAGAAAATGGGAAGCCCCCCAATCAAGCAACAACAACTTTGCCAAGAAGCCTTTCACCTCCGACGGCAAGAAAGGTTATGCTGAAAACCTACCTCTTTGCAACAAATGCAACAAGCATCACTTTGGTGAATGTGGCAAGCAAATTTGCCATCGATGCCAAGGAGTTTGTTCATAAGGCCAATGAGTGTAAAAGTGTCGCCCCCATCGCTTGAAAGAGGCCCAATGCACCAAAAATGGGCACTTGTTACGAATGTGGCCAAACGGGCCATTATAGAAATGCATGCCCGAAGAAGAAAGATAACCCCAATACTCGCGGCCGAGCTTTCAACATCAACACTGAGGAAGCCCAAGATGACAATGAATTAGTCACGGGTACGTTTCTTCTCAACAACACTTATGTTACTTGTTTATTCGATTCGGGTGCCGATAAATGCTTTGTATCCAAGACTTTGATTCATTCTTTTAGCACTCCACCACTTCCACTAGATACCACTTATACCATTGAAGTGGCCAACGGGAAACTATTAAGTGCTGACACATATTACCGGGGGTGTACGTTAAATATTTTGGGTAATGAGTTTGAAATTGACTTGATACCCATGGAACTAGGAAGCTTCGATGTAATAATCGGTATGAATTGGTTAGCCAAAATGAAATCTCACATCCTTTGTGATCTTAACGCAATTCGAATTCCTATCGAGAATGGTGAACCCTTGATTGTTTATGACGATAAGAGTTACACCGGACTCAACCTGGTTTCGTGCCTTAAAGTTAGAAAACTACTCCGTAAGTGTTGTTTTGCAATCCTTGCCCATGTTAAGAAAGTCGAGTCTGATGAGAAGCATATCGATGATGTGCCAATTGTTAGTGACTTTTCCGATGTATTTGCCGACGAATTTCCGGGTCTTCCACCTCATCGACCGGCTGAATTCCAAATCGATCTAGTTCCGGGAGCCACACCCGTAGCACGTGCACCATATAGACTCGCTCCATCCGAAATGCAAGAATTGCAAAGTAAAATCCAAGAACTACTTGATCCTTATTTTATCCAACCTAGCCATTCTCCTTGGGGCGCTCCGATTTTATTTGTTAAGAAGAAAGATGGATCCCTACGAATGTGCATTGACTATCGTGAACTAAACAAATTGACGGTTAAGAACCGATATCCTCTTCCGTGCATCGATGACCTCTTTGATCAATTACAAGGATCACGTGTATATTCAAAAATCGATCTCCGCTCGGGTTATCATTAATTAAGGGTTAAGGGGGAAGATGTCTCCAAAACCGCTTTCCGAACTCATTATGGTAGTTATGAATTCCTTGTCATGCCATTTGGTCTCACTAACGCACCGGCAGTGTTCATGGACCTTATGAACCGCGTGTGCAAACCGTATCTCGATAAATTCATTATTGTGTTCATCAATGACATCTTGGTCTATTCTAAAAGCGAAGAAGAGCACGAACAACATCTTCGACTTGTGCTCGAACTCTTGAGACAAGAACGACTATATGCCAAATTCTCCAAGTGTGAATTTTGGTTGAAGGAAGTTCAATTTCTTGGTGATGTTGTAAGTGATCAAGGTATTAAAGTCGATCCAATGAAAATCGAAGCCATTAGTAAATGGGAGACTCCTACTACTCCTACTCACATTTGTCAATTTTTGGGTCTTGCCGGATATTATCGTAGATTCATCAAGGATTTCTCTTTGGTTGCTCGTCCTCTAACCGCGTTAACTCACAAGGGAAAGAAATTCATTTGGGCGACCGAACAAGAATCCGCATTTCAAATCTTGAAAACAAAGCTAACCACCGCTCCTATCTTGTCACTTCCCGAAGGCAATGAAGATTTTGTTGTATACTGCGATGCCTCGAAACATGGTTTTGGGTGTGTATTGATGCAACGAAAGAAAGTCATTGCTTATGCCTCTCGACAATTGAAAATCCATGAACGAAACTATACGACACATGATATCAAACTCGGAGCCGTTGTCTTTGCACTTAAAATGTGGAGACACTATCTTTATGGAACCAAAAGTACCATATTCACCGATCACAAAAGCCTTCAACACATCTTCGATCAAAAGCAACTAAACATGAGACAACGACGGTGGATTGAAACTTTAAACGATTATGATTGTGAGCTTCGTTACCATCCGGGAAAGGCAAACGTAGTAGCCGATGCCTTGAGTCGAAAAGAAAGAGCTGTGCCTCTTCGTGTTCGAGCTTTAAACATCACCATTCACACCAACCTAAATAGTCAAATTCGTGTAGCCCAAGACGAGGCTCTCAAGGATGAAAACATCTCTCTTGAACACTTGAATGTCCTCACCTCTTGATTCGAAGTTAAAGAAACCAGACTCTGATATTTCGCCGGAAGAATTTGGGTGCCTAGTTATGGGGACTTGCGAAGCCTTATTTTAGACGAAGCCCATAAGTCACGATACTCGATTCACCCCGGTGCCAATAAGATGTACCATGACCTTAAAGAACAATATTGGTGGCCGAACATTAAAAAGGACGTTGCTACTTATGTTGGAAAGTGCCTAACTTGCTCCAAAGTCAAAGCCGAGCATCAAAGACCGTCCGGACTACTTCAACAACCCGAAATCCCGCAATGAAAGTGGGAAAGGATAACGATGGATTTTATCACCAAACTACCAAAGACGGTTGGCGGATATGATACTATTTGGGTTATTGTTGACCGTCTTACTAAATCCGCGCATTTCCTAGCCATGAAGGAAACCGACAACATGGAGAAACTCGCACAACTTTACATTAAAGAAATCGTAGCCCGACACGGTGTACCCTTATCGATTATCTCCGACCGAGATAACCGTTTTATTTCTAGATTTTGGCGTACTTTACAAGAAGCATTGGGAACACGTTTAGATATGAGCACCGCATACCATCCGCAAACCGACGGACAAAGTGAACGCACAATTCAAACCTTGGAAGACATGCTACTGTCGACTTTGGAAAAGCTTGGGATAAGCACTTGCCTCTCGCCGATTCTCCTACAATAATAGTTATCACGCGAGTATTAACGCCGCACCATTCGAAGCTTTATATGGCCGAAAATGTCGTTCACCTCTTTGTTGGGCCAAAGTAGGCGACACAAAAATCACCGGACCCGAACTCATTCATGAAACAACCGAGAAAATCGTTCAAATACGAGATAGGCTTAGGACGGCCCGAAGTCGTCAAAAGAGCTATACCGACAAACGACGCAACGACCTTAAATTTCAAGTCGGTGATCGCGTAATGTTAAAAGTCGCACCTTGGAAAGGTGTAATCCATTTTGGGAAACGCGGGAAGCTAAATTCGCAGTATATTGGTCCTTTTGAAATCTTGGAGCGTATTGGAACCGTTGCTTATCGTTTAGATCTTTCATCTCAATTGAGCTCCGTTTATCCTACCTTCCATGTATCTAACTTGAAAAAGTGTCTTGCCAAACACGATATCATCATCCCTCTCGAGGAACTTACTATTGATGACAAACTTCATTTTGTGGAAGAACCGATTGAAATTGTGGACACCTCCGTCAAGACGTTAAAACAAAGCCGAATCCCGATTGTCAAGGTTCGTTGGAATGCCAAAAGAGAACCCAAGTTTACTTAGGAAAGGCAAGATCAAATGCAAAAGAAATACCCTCACTTGTTCCCGGTTTCGGAAACACAAGATTCTGAGGAAGAAACAACGACTACTACGCCTACTTAAATTTCGGGACGAAATTTCTTTTAAGGAGTAGGTAATGTAACATCCCACCTTTTTCCGTTTACTTTTCCGTTTAATTATTTAAAGTCCGTTATATGATAATAACATCCTTCGTTAATACGCGTTTTAAAAATATCTCGTTTAGGTAATTCACGCAACCGCAACCGAACTCGAGGGACTAGTTTCGCCAAGGGAGCAAAGATGTGACTAGCTTTTGACTAGTCAACACCCATCTCCTTTCATTTCTATTTTCCATTTCCATTTTCTTTTAACACTTCCACATTTTCTTTCAATTCTCCATTACAAAGATTCATCATCCAAATCAAATCTAGCAAGCTTCAATCTAAACAAATTACATATTTAGAATCCTTGCAACTTCCTCTTCGATTCCATACCGATTTCATTACATTTGGGTAACTTTCTAAAATCACTAGATTTCGTGTTCTTGATGTTTTTAACTTATAAAGTTGTTAATTAGTGTCTATGGCTCAAGTGTAACATGAATATATGATTTATATGTTCGATCTTGTTATTTTTAGTAACTAGCATGAACTTGAAAGTTTGGTGTGTTTGATTGTTGATTTGGTTGCTTAAATGTTGTTGTTATGATAAAGTGCAAGTATTAAATGTGTTCCTAGTATCACTTGCTTCAATTTGATGTGTAGGTTGCTTTAGAAAACTTCATGAACTTGATTAGTGATTTTGGTGAAATTGGGTTAGGGTTTGATGAACTTGAAATGGACTTTTGATGCTTTGAATGACATGAAATGTTATTTGTAAGTGTTAGGTTGTATTGTATGCTTGATTACCTTCGAAACGGCATATCATTCATGTAAATTGGTTGCCGAATCATCGAATGGCATTTATGAACTTGAATGCATTAAATGAGGAGCTTTGAATGTGATTTTGGTTATTGTAAAGGTAAATGTGATTGATGAAATGTGGTTAGTTGTATTCCTTGTCAAAATACCTTTCCAACGATATAAGATACGCGTTTTAAGTGTTTACGGTTCGTAAATTATGTTTGTTTGAAGTTTGCCTCGTTTGGAACACTTGAAAACTGCCAGACTTGCTGAACCGAGAAATGGAGCGGCGCGCCAAAACCCCGCGCGGCGCGCCATTCTGGATTGTCCTAAATTCTTTTGATTTTCACGTTTTCACCCCCGCTTACTCGTAACTCCGATTAACATGAAACTTGACCGACATGCTTATATATACTTTCTCATCATGGAAAAATTTTCGGATACCATACCCGACCCCGATGACTTTGACTTTGACTTTGACCAAAGTTTGAATTTTGTCAAACTTAACCAAATGTTTATGCGATCGTTCTAACATGCTTCTATACTTGTATCTTGCATGAAACTTGACAATTTGATCCACATGCTATGTAATCGAGTCGTAACGAGCCATAGGACTAATTGAACACTTTGACCGATCGTGTTTACCGATATTGATGCAAACATATTTGTTTAGGTCAAGACTAGCATTCATTTCTTACACACATTTACTTGTTGAAGTACTTATACCTACGTGCACACAAGGTGAGATCATAGTCCCACTTTTACTCTTTTGAACTTACATTTGGGATGAGAAAACATAAATGTTTCTTTTTACTAAATGAACACAAGTACAGGAAAACAAACATTCTACATACAAGTTTGAACAAAAATCCTCAATTCGATTATCATTAGTTACACTTGCCGGGTGTAAGCGAGAACTTATGTTATATGGCCATATGGGTTTGACAAACCCTCATTCAAACGGTTCGCTACCATTTACGAATGGAATATATTTTCGAGAAGCAGTGTATGTTCTAACACTAGTGTGATGGGGTTCTATGGAAGGAATGTTAAGCATTGATAATTGGGTGCTCGTGAAACAAACTTTTGGAATGTATTACTATTATATCAATGTTACAAATCTTGTGGTTCACTTGTACTTACTTACTTAAACCTATGATTTCACCAACGTTTTCGTTGACAGATTTCTATGTTTTTCTCAGGTCCTTGAACGTTTTGTGATACATGCTTTCGCTCATTTCTTTTGATACTTGATTGGATGTCGAGTATACATGCATACATGGAGCATTTTTTGGCTACTTTCAAATTGTGTTGCATATGTTTCAATTGTACTTTAAACTTTGCTATGTAACTAGTTGTCGAACTACTTTGTAAACCTTGAAACATCTTTACTTTTGAAATGAATGCGACATACTTTTGGTCAAATGTTGTTTTAAAGACTTATGACCACGTAACAGGACCTAAGTAGACGACGCCGTCAATGACGATTTTGTCCGGTCGCTACAATTTTGACCTTACACTTAAATGAGAACGAATTTTATGTCTCAGTGGTCCATTCTTTATAAGGCACTCGTTTCACAATTTTTGGCATACTCTTCTTATACTCTCTCTTTTTCATTATTTTTTTTATTTTTTTTTATTTTTTTACTATGCCTCAGTGGTCCATGCTTTTTAGGGCACTCGTTTAACAATTTTTGGCATATATTTTAAATTCGTCTCTTTCACTTCCTCCTCTTTTTTTTTTTTTCATGATAGCACAATATATACATATTTAAGATATTTAGGATGTAACGATGTATGTATGGTGATGGTGACAATGATATCTAGATATATGCATGATGTAGATGATGGGTGTTGGGTGTGGCGAATATCATTGTCATAGTTTGTGATATAAGGACTTCCGTTCGACCATTTCCTAGGAAAGAGTAAACTCTACAAGGGTTGTACCAATGACGATTATTATGATTATGCACTTATGTACCAATGAGTAAATTGTGGAATCCAATGTGGAACCTAGGAGACCACTCTGAGTCGAATTCGTCAAAAAGCCACAAACACTATAACATGATAGCCAGTTATAATTAAAATTCTAATTTAAACCAATTATGTCTTAGCAAAAATGAGTTGCGTTGTCACCTAATGTTACTGCGTCTAAACAAGATAAAGTAAGATTAATTCGACATTAATAACCCAAAAACTAAGGGTAGGAATGGGAATTTGGTTTTTCTTTAGTTTTAATTCTAAACGCTCAAGCTGCTTATGGTAACTAATTGATTCTAGTACACAATTGTGTACTAACGACCTGGGTGGACTGGCTTAAAAATGGTGTAAAATAAAAAATGGTTTAAAAAGAAAATCTTAAAGTGTTTCTTTATCATTCATGTTACCTAGAATACAACAATGGGATCTCATTTTCATCCTTTCTTTTCTCCATGAGAATACATTCTCTTAAAGTTAACTAGTCAAGATCAACAAGGTCAAATGCACTCAATAGATTGCCTAACACTATCATTTCTCACCGGCCAAGTCCAAAAACTTCCAAGTTAATTCTTAGTCACTATGGGTACTCTCATGGGTCACATCTCAATTATAGCCTTAAAATTAAAATTTTTTATTTCATAAAACCTTTGAACAACAATCATTTTCAAGCTAAGCCAAATGTGAATATTTCCTTCCTCCCCCCACACTTAAATCATGATACGTCCTTGTATGCACGTTAAAATAATTTGATTGAAAAAGTGAGGAAATGAAACAAAAAGGAAGAAGAAAAAGAACAATATTACCCGGGGTTAAAAGCAACTTCCATAACAATTGTAACAAGCACACCAACTCCCATTTCATCACACAACATGTTCCTTCCATCCATTTTTATTCTTACAAAATAAAAACAAAAGAAAACATAAAATCTAACTAGCCCACTTTCGGAGGGATCCCGCTTTAAACCACCCGATTCCCTCGGGTGGACGAGTTTTGCCTCGTGAGGGCTTGCAGTGAACATACCCACAAAGTTCATTTAACTACTTACGAAAATAAAAATAAAAAGAAAAGAAAAGAAAAGAAAAGAAAAGAAAAGAAAAGAAAAGAAAAGAAAAGAAAAGAAAAGAAAAGAAAAGAAAAGTGTACATGCCATTACAGACGGAGCACAGGACCTGATTAAAATCAAAGAAGCTCATCGAATCCTGGGATCCGGACCAACTATGCTATCAAACAAACTCCTTGATAACAGTGCCATGTCGAACACCGACTTTATGCCTTCCTCCCTTGCTCTTTCCATATCTGGTGGTAGAGGTGTCGGTTGCTGATAAAACAATGGTGGTGCCACAGATGGTGCAGGTGGATCTACATATTCCACACCCGCTGCAAACCCTGACGTGTATGTCCTGTAATCAACCGGCTCATAGTATTGCGTGACAGGTCATTGCTGCAAAATATCCTCATACTGACACCTTCGGTTATCCCTCTCAAATATATCCTGCTGATATCGCTCAGTCAAATAAATATGAGCTCTAGCTGCATCAAGGAGGGTGGCCTGTTGCTCCTCCATCCTAGCCCACCTCTATTCGTCTACCTGAACAAACCTCCTACCTCTACTTATTCCTTCACCTTGAGGGTTATAATCCGGATCGACCCTATCATCCATATCTTCAATAGCCCGTGCAACCCGCTCGAATGAATCTGCCAAATCGTAATCCTCTTCCTTAACAGGAAGCTCATCATCCTCTACCCCAAAAGTATATCTCTCAAGTAAGTTGGGTTCTCAATCACAAAACCGTCCCCTTGTCTCATAAACTCGAGCCCGGGCACCTTTTCTTTCACTTTCTTAATGTCTTGACTTTTTCCTTTGGGATTATTCGCAATCCTCCCGTTTCTCCATAAAAAGAAAGACAAAAACCGCATATAAGGGATCACCACCCTTTGTTTCAACTGCTCTCGACATTCCCAGATCCAAGACATCATAACCAACCGTAATGAAGGTACCATTGAATTGGTCACTGATAGTACTCCAAATGAACATATATTTAGTATCAATATCCTTCCAATATGTAAAGTTTTCAGTTGCAATTGTTCTATTTACAAGTGATATTCGTTTAAATAATAAAAGGTGAAGACAAAAGGCAGATTCGACGAATTGAAGACGCAAACGGCCAAAAAGCTCAAAAGTACAAAGTACAATCCAAGAGGTTCAATTTATTGATGAGAAACGTCTAAAAATTACAAGAGTACAAGTTACAAAACGCAAAGTACACGATATAAAATAATACGCAAGGACGTTCGAAAATCCGAAACCGGGACATGAGTCAACTCTCAACGCGCGACGCAACGGAGCGAAAATTACAAGTCAACTATGCACATAAATAAAATATAATATATAAATAATTCTTAAAAATTATATATATTATATTATTATTTAATAACGTCGACAAGCAAAGATTCAAAATCATGTGAGCTGGAAAATCGAACTCCGCGACTCTCGGAGTTTGAAGGCCAAATGAGCCGCGACTCGCGGAGCTGTCAGAAATCAATACGCCTATAAAAGGCCATGCATTCGTTCGATTTTAATATATATAAAAAAATATAATAATAATAATATTCTGTAATAAATAATAAATAATAAATAAATATATATATATATATAATATATATATATATATATAGTATAGGTTAGTTTTATATTAGATTAGTTCAGGTTATGTAAAGGTTATTTTACGGGTTTTTGAAGTCGAAATTCTGTCCGTGTAACACTACGCGATAAATACTCAATGTAAGTTATGTTCTCCTTTTTAAATTAATGTCTCGTACTTAAGTTATTATTATGCTTATTTGAGCCAAAGTAATCATGATGTTGGACTAAATATTAGAGACGGGGTAATTGGGCTTTGTACCATAATTGGGGTTTGGACAAAAGAACTACACTTGTGGAAATTAGACTATGGGCTATTAATGGGCTTTATATTTGTTTAACTAAATGATAGTTTGTTAATTTTAATATAAAGATTTACAATTGGACGTCCCTATAAATAACCATATACACTCGATCGGACACGATGGGCGGGATATTTATATGTACGAATAATCGTTCATTTAACTGGACACGGGAATGGATTAATAGTCTATGGAATTATTAAAACAGGGGTGGAATTATGTACAAGGACACTTGGCGTAATTGTTAACAAAGTATTAAACCCTGGATTACACGCAGTCGATATCCTGGTGTAATTATTAAACAAAGTGTTAAAACCTTGTTACAGTTTAAGTCCCCAATTAGTTGGAATATTTGACTTCGAATATAAGGATAATTTGACGAGGACACTCGCACTTTATATTTATGACTGATCGACTGTTATGGACAAAAACCAGACGGGCATATTAAATAATCCAGGACAAAGAACAATTAACTCATAGGAATAAACTAAAAATCAACACGTTAAACATCATGATTACAGAAGTTTAAATAAGCATAATATATTTTATTTCATATTTCCTCGTACTTTTATTTATTGTCATTTTAATTATTGTTATTTATTTTATATTGTTAGTTAAATATCGTCATTTACTTTACGCTTCGCTTAAAATATAAAATCGACAAACCGGTCATTAAACGGTAAACCCCCCTTTTTATATTATATATATATATATATATATATATATATATATATATATATATATATATATATATATTTATATATTTTTGTACAAATGTAATTATATAAAAATATAGTGTAACCGTCTCCCTGTGGAGCGAACCGGACTTACTAAAAACTATACTACTCTACGATTAGGTACACTGCCTATAGTGTTGTAGCAAGGTTTAGTTATATCCATTTTGTAAATAAATAATTAAAACTTGTCATATTTTGTGTAAAATTGTATCGTATTTAATAGTTTTTCCTTGTAAAATTTAATAGTATTTTATACCCCCTTAGCTTTAACATCAAGTTTTTGGCGCCGCTGCCGGGGAACTCGGCGAAATGCTATATTTTTAATTTATTTTTGTATAAATATATTTATATATCATTTTAGAAAAACAATATAAAATAAAAAAAAACGTTTTTAAACCTCCGCGACTCGCGGAGATTTGGTGGTACGTGGAACCGTGACTCGCAGAGCCGCCCTGACGCGCCTGGTAAACCCTAATCGCATTAATTACAGATTATATTAATTATTATTATTTTTAAAACCCTAAATTAGTTTAATTAATTTATTATTTAGTTTTAGTTTTAATTAATTAGTTTTAATTAATTATAATTAGTTTTATTATATATAAAAATTAATACTTTTATAAAATAATAAAGATAAAAATAATATTTTTATAAAAATTGTACTTTTTACAACTTTAAGTTTATTTTTATTTTTTTTTAGCATAATATTTGTATTTTTCGCTCGTATTTAGTTTTAAGACATAGTTTTTGCCGTAGTTATTTTTATTTCTAGATTCTTAGGCTTTGCCGTAAAATCCCTTAAGTACTTTTTCTTTAGATTAAGATTTAGGCGCTTTGGAATTTTGCGACGCCGTTTTTCGCTTTAGTTTTAAATAGATTTTAGTGCCTTTAAGTAATTGCCGTTTTCTGAATAAAATTGCATTTACCTTTAGACCTTTAGGCGCAACTTTTTAGATATAATTTTTAGACTTTTAAGTTTCGACGTTTTTCTTTCTTATTTTTATTTTTCGACGTTTTTCGACGCGTATTCTTTTTCTTTCTTATTTCTCGACGATCTAGTTTTTAGGACTTAGAATTTTCTCTATTTCTTCTCTATAATTTCTTTAAAATTTCAACGAAAAATTATTTTAAGCGATTAAATTGATAGACATCCAAATTTTCTGCTTCGTAGTAATAGTTGGATTTGTTAGTGGCTGAGTTGTGAGCTTCCGATTTAAAGGGTTCTTGCTCCCTGCTGCATCTATTGGCTATTCGAAACGTGGGCAAAAGCAGAAAAGTTTATTAATTTGATAACTTATATAATTTTTATTTTTATAACTAATAGAATAATTAAGTAAATGCACCACATTGTAGCTAAAATTTAGTAATAAGCGCATTATGGAAAATCTCGAGAATATTTTGGAAACTCTTTATGACATCCGAAATCAATTTAATCAATACTCTCAAACGGGTATTGATGACAATTTGTTCGGTCAATCTTGGATCACGAATGACGAAACAATAACTGGTTGTGAAATCTGTGGAAATTATCATTCAACATGGGAATGTTATTATTATGTTCCTATGGAAAATTACGCACCCATGGAACCTGAATGGAATAATTATGAAGAATACAATTCTAATTGGGATTATTCACAAGAATATATCCAAACTCAACAACCAGAAGATGAGGAACATTATGTGTCTGAAAATCTTTTAGATTATACGGAAATCAAACTCGAAGAACTTGATACTCAAAATGAACAAATGAGGGAGTTTGTAAATCGGCAAGCTGAAACCCTATCAGATTACACACCTGTTAATCTGAGGAGTATTGTGCAAGAAAATTTTATATCATCGAATTTTGATGAATTCGAGAGCTCCGAAATCACCAACTATCCTGATGATACTTTTTATTCAGTCTTACCAATTTCACAACATAATGACACATTAGCCTCTACTGATGAAATCATCAATCCATCAATGGATGATGAAGAAGAAGTAAGGGTGACAAATTGGTACTCTTGGGAAAACGATAACGTTGAAAATTTTACCCCCGAGGCTAAACCGAACTTCACCATTACGCAACCTTCCAACCCAATATTCTCAATAGACGAGTCATCTACCGAAGATGAACAACGAGCTATAATAGATAATGACACCTCGGATTTCACCCAATTGGATAATAGAGGTGAAACCTTTGATCCCTAGAATGAACGGAAGGAAATGTTAGGAATTGTCCGCCCTATAATATGTATGTCGATGTATATCGATCCATTTGACCAAGAACCAGAAAAGAGACATCCATTTACTAAAAGCTACACTTAAAAAAGAATTAAGTAGTGATGATCGGGAGAGTCTAAACTTTAAACCCATTGATATATTATACACCACCCGAGATGTAAATAACTGGCTCACTATTCTAATTTGTGGAACTTATTCTACCGACTTCACATGTCGTCAGCTAAGTGTGGGGAAGTCTAACCCCACTTAACGTTAAATTAGGGGTTCGGGTTAGTGCATAACTAATTAATAAAAATGCACTATTAGGGTAAAAGACGCATTTTCAAAAATTAGCAAACAGTCCAGAAAAGCAACCGTTTTTAAAGAAAAACATGTGTGATAAAACAAGAAGGAATGAACGATGAGGCGCGCCATCTATCATTTGACGAGCTTTGTAATTATAAACTGGGTATTTTTAATCACTTTTCTACACTTATCACCCTCGTGAATTTATAATTATAGTCTGATTTCATGCAAATGTGGGCATTGCATGATCTCAAGTGTGGGGAAAAGTTATAAATTCTCTCGGGTTTGCACTTAGTTTATTTGCCAAATTTTGTGAAAATTTTAAAAATTTTCAAATAAATGAATTCAAAATCATGTTTATACATATTTATGAACGATGAAAATTAGGTGTTAATACCGAAATTATCGTTACCTCGGAAAGGACATAAATTGAGAAACACCCTAAAACGCTTGAATTCATTTAAAATGGAATAAAGAAGAATAAAAAGGCAAAGAAAGAAACTAAGTGTGGGGAGAATGTACCAAGTTATTCAATTAAAAACTATCTATCACATGTTTCTGTAAAGTTATTGCAGGTACTTTTGTTTTGAACGATTTTAATCAGTTTTACCCGATTTACTGTAATATATTTGAAAGAAAAGATGGATCTACATGATGAATCAATTCCATCATTAAAAGGAAGTAAAGTCTTCCAAAAAAGACACGCGCTTCTTGATTTAGGTCAGGAAGTTGTCGTCCAGACCAGCTGTAGGTTGACGAAAAATCTAGAAAAGTCATCACTAAAATCAGCAGAAAATCCACGGACCTCAGCATCAAACAGGGTCGCCAAGTGGTCAGATTTATCCTAACCATGAGAAGGATTTATCTCGTACAATGGGGGGCACCGTGCAAATTAGCTTGATAAGACTAATGAATCAGATCCCCAAAAAGGATAATCTCCTTAAAGATTAAAAATCAGCTTTTAAGCCCGATATTACTCAATCCTTGAGATTGACATTAAAGATTGAGAATTACAAACTCATGGAATTCAATGATATCTAAACTCGAGCTTGAACGAGAAAATATTTTGATCAAAATTACAAACCGATTTGTTTTCTGAAAACCTATTTTCAATGCGTTCATTACCATTGAACGTAAAATCCTAGGAATTCACCTGGAATTCATTAGGTCACCTGAACCAAATCGGGTGTCAACCGTAAGAACGGTGGTTGCATAGCATGGTCGAAGACAGGACCTTGTGCTAGACCGAAAAATTATAAGGGTGAACTTTACTATTGCTCCTACAAAGGATAGTAATTGCGTCCGACACGTTATAGACCATAATTAAAAGCATGTCAGGGGACATTGCCTTAAAAATTGCTTGTTCAACGCTTTCCTTTACAATCGGATGGTAGTTTACCGAAAGGTGATATACGGAGCAAGTATACTGGACGTGTTGCTTTCCTAATACAAGGTTAGCAAGTGGGTGACACAAACCCATAAGTTTTGAGCCAAAATTTTCAAATCTGAAACCCACAAAACCCACAAAAACATTTTGGAAACACCGGTGAAGGGTTATTTCGGAAAACTTATCTAGGGTAAAAGCTAGAATAAATTTTCAAAAGATCAAATGTTTTCATAAAAATCCAATTTCCTTAAGGATCTAAATTTTCATAGTCATGTGGGACTGTAAACCACATCGTTACTACCATTGTTCATACCGCCATATCAAAATCATTGATGTACAAAGTGTGAAGAATAAAGAAGTAATTCGTGTGATGTATTATATTATTTCAAGTTATGTATTGCTTGAGGACAAGCAACGTTCAAGTGTGGGGATATTTGATAGTACTCCAAATGAACATATATTTAGTATCAATATCCTTCCAATATGTAAAGTTTTCAGTTGCAATTGTTCTATTTACAAGTGATATTCGTTTAAATAATAAAAGGTGAAGACAAAAGGCAGATTCGACGAATTGAAGACGCAAACGGCCAAAAAGCTCAAAAGTACAAAGTACAATCCAAGAGGTTCAATTTATTGATGAGAAACGTCTAAAAATTACAAGAGTACAAGTTACAAAACGCAAAGTACACGATATAAAATAATACGCAAGGACGTTCGAAAATCCGGAACCGGGACATGAGTCAACTCTCAACGCGCAACGCAACGGAGCGAAAATTACAAGTCAACTATGCACATAAATAAAATATAATATATAAATAATTTTTAAAAATTATATATATATATTATATTATTATTTAATAACGTCGACAAGCAAAGATCTAAAATCATGTGAGCTGGAAAATCGAACTCCGCGACTCGCGGAGTTTGAAGGCCAAATGGGCCGCGACTCGCGGAGCTGTCAGAAATCAATACGCCTATAAAAGGCCATGCATTCGTTCTATTTTAATATATATAAAAAAATATAATAATAATAATATTCTATAATAAATAATAAATAATAAATATATATATAATATATATATAGTATAGGTTAGTTTTATATTAGATTAGTTCGGGTTATGTAAAGGTTATTTTACGGGTTTTTGAAGACGGGGTAATTGGGCTTTGTACCATAATTGGGGTTTGGACAAAAGAACGACACTTGTGGAAATTAGACTATGGGATATTAATGGACTTTATATTTGTTTAACTAAATGATAGTTTGTTAATTTTAATATAAAGATTTACAATTGGACGTACCTATAAATAACCATATACACTCGATCAGACACGATGGGCAGGATATTTATATGTACGAATAATCGTTCATTTAACCGGACACGGGAATGGATTAATAGTCTATGGAATTATTAAAACAGGGGTGAAATTATGTACAAGGACACTTGGCATAATTGTTAACAAAGTATTAAACCTTGGATTACACGCAGTCGATATCCTGGTGTAATTATTAAACAAAGTATTAAAACATTGTTACAGTTTAAGTCCCCAATTAGTTGGAATATTTGACTTGGGATATAAGGATAATTTGACGAGGACACTCGCACTTTATATTTATAACTGATGGACTGTTATGGACAAAAACCAGACGAGCATATTAAATAATCCAGGACAAAGAACAATTAACCCATGGGAATAAACTAAAAATCAACACGTCAAACATCATGATTACGGAAGTTTAAATAAGCATAATATATTTTATTTCATATTTCCTCGTACTTTTATTTATTGTAATTTTAATTATTGTTATTTATTTTATATTGTTAGTTAAATATCGTCATTTACTTTACGCTTCGCTTATAATATAAAATCGACAAACCGGTCATTAAACGGTAAACTCCCCTTTTTATATATTATTATATATATATATATATTTTTTTTTTGTACAAATGTAATTATATAAAAATATAGTGTAACCGTCTCCCTGTGGAACGAACCAGACTTACTAAAAACTATACTACTCTACGATTAGGTACACTGCCTATAGTGTTGTAGCAAGGTTTAGGTATATCCATTTTGTAAATAAATAAGTAAAACTTGTCATATTTTGTGTAAAATTGTATCGTATTTAATAGTTTTTTCTTGTAAAATTTAATAGTATTTTATACCCCCTTAGCTTTAACATCAGTCACTATAGCATACAATAAGTGCAACTCGTGCATGCGAACCAACATAAGATCACTTTTCCTCTGATGTATGTTATAGTTGATCACTGTTAACAACAACCTTGGAATAATTCTTAGCTTGCTTCTTGAAAGCTCAATGTTCTTAATATCGGGTCGATCAACGTGAAATAGTGTTCTCACCATAGTAACATACCTATCAGCCGGTACTTCGAACAACTCTTTGGCACTCGGATAATCATACCCATTCTTTCCATCAATTCTTACCCATGCATCATATGGAAGGTCTGGATGTGTTATTTGATTAAAAGTTTCCATTCTCATTGGAATCACAGAATTTCCCACTTTACCCTCTAAGACCAACGTATGTGGAAAATTATCTCCTGGAACCCATTTTAAAGTTGATAACCAGTTAAACACCTATGTGGGATAAGTCATCTCCCAAGAACAATTCAACTGTGTATTTGAAAAACCCATTTGAACTGGTTGAAGTGCAGCTTCCCAACCCCAGTCTGAAAGTACTTGAAAAACCCCATAGTTTCTCCACACACTTGGAGTTATGTACCTTTCACAGAAAGCATTTCTCAAGAGCTGTTCCTTCTTCTCTGTATACAAGTGAACCTTCCACTCATAAGGTAATTCACTTAACCATTTCTTATCCATCCAGTTTGGAGTGGCTGCTTGGTTACCACGGCTTCTCTTACCTCCGCTTAGCATTTTCTGCAATTACACAACTTAACAAACACTTTAGTATTTAAATGAAACACTTTATATGTTATTGCTTAATAAATCACTATCATGAACTCATAGCAACACATGCAAACCCTAACCTTGTGTACTAAATTCACTAATATCAACATGTTCAATCTTTATAAACTATCTTTTGCTCATTTAACCAAAAGAACACTCAATTCAAAACATTGTACATTATCATCACTATTAGCCAACCCTATTCAAGTAAACATAATAAACCATTGCAATCATCATTCTAAAAAAACTATAAACTTCATTACCTAACAAACAATACATTAAACATTAAGGACACACATTCTAGTCACAAAACATCACCAATTTTGGTCAGAGTCAACTCTAGTCAACTACTTAAAAGCAATCAACAAGTTCTAACCTAAATCCCCAAATTGGTCATGCATACATATCCTATTCACATATTTAGGCACAATTAACAGTAGCTAGAACATAAACAATGCTTAAACATGATTAAATCGGATTAACCCTAGCACATAAACATAAAAATAGCAAAAACCCAAAATTGATAATGAAAAAACAATGAAAACAAGAGAATGATGACTACCTTGATGTTAAAACACTTGATTTGTATGAATACTTAAAGAATTAAACCCCGAAATCGAAACCCCCAAACTTAGGTTTTTGTCCAAGAACACGAATCAACACCCAATTTGGTTGATTTTGTAAAGATTTGGATGTTTGAAAGAAGTGTAATGACGAATTGATGATGTTTTAAGCTTCGATTTGTTGTTTAGATGATGAAAAATTAGGGTTTAGAGTGATGGTGTGTAGTGACCCGAACTTTTCCATGTTTATATATATTAATTGAGATTGATATTTACATGACTAAATGTTTCCAACATGTTAAGCAATCAAACTTGGTAAGACTTGATTAATTGAAATAGGTTTCATATAGACAATTGACCACCCAAGTTGACCGGTGATTCACGAACGTTAAAACTTGTAAAAACTATACGATGACATATATATCTTTATATATATAGTTAACATGATTTTATTATAAGCAAGTATCTCATTAGTTATTTTAACAATGAGTTATATACATAAAAATGAGACTATTAAATTAAGAAACTCGAAAACGATATATATAACGATTATCGTTATAACAACGTCTTACTAGGTACATATGAATCATATTAAGATATTGATATACTTGGTTAATTATGTTAAATGATAAGTAAATATATCATTAAGTGTATTAACAATGAACTACATATGTAAAAATAAGACTACTAACTTAATGATTTCGAAACGAGACATATATGTAACGATTATCGTTGTAACGACATTTAACTGTATATATATCATACTAAGATATATTATATATCATAATATCATGATAATGTAACAATTTAACATCTCATTTGATATAATAAACAATGGGTTAACAACATTTAACAAGATCGTTAACCTAAAGGTTTCAAAACAACATTTACATGTAACGACTAACGATGACTTAACGACTCAGTTAAAATGTATATACATGTAGTGTTTTAATATGTATTCATACACTTTTGAAAGACTTCAAGACACTTATCAAAATACTTCTACTTAACAAAAATGCTTACAATTACATCCTCGTTCAGTTTAATCAACAATTCTACTCGTATGCACCCGTATTCGTACTCGTACAATACACAGCTTTTAGATGTATGTACTATTGGTATATACACTCCAATGATCAGCTATTAGCAGCCCATGTGAGTCACCTAACACATGTGGAAACCATCATTTGGAAACTAGCATGAAATATCTCATAAAATTACAAAAATATGAGAAATCATTCATGACTTATTTACATGAAAACAAAATTACATATCCTTTATATCTAATCCATATACCAACGACCAAAAACACCTACAAACACTTTCATTCTTCAATTTTCTTCATCTAATTGATCTCTCTCAAGTTCCATCTTCAAGTTCTAAGTGTTCTTCATAAATTTCATAAGTATAGTTTCATAAAAATTAAGAATACTTCCAAGTTTGCAAGTCTACTTCCAAGCTTTCTAATCCATTCCAAGTAATTGTGACAACCCAAAAATTTCCAACCAAATTTAAACTTTATCTTTATATTATTCCGACACGATAAGCAAAGTTTGTTAAGTTAAATCTCAGGAATTTTAAATTGTGCTCATACATTCATTATAACATCGACCAAATTCCGACGATTCACGAACCGTTATATATAAATAAATATGTATATATATGTATATATATATATATATATACATATATATTATACCTTGAGAATATTAATAAAGTATTAATCGTATAATACTTTACATGAACGTATTTGTTTCAATATGTTTATCGATGGAATTAGAAGATAATATTAAATGATTAATTTATCAGATACATTATGATATCATTACGGGTCTATGTTATGAGGTCCACTGTGATTTAAGAAATCTATTCTTTTTGACAACATTCGGAAAATGGTAAAGTGATTTATAAGTAAGAACGTGAAGTGTAAATAACTTAGATGTTGGATATCGACAAGTTAAGTAACTCGACATTTTTCATTAAGATGATTTCATACGTTTATTTAACCTTTGAACTTTATCTCATGCTTCACCAACAAACTGTAATTTAAAAACTTGAAACCTATTATGAATATATATGATTCTACTTTTCTAAAGCATTTTATGATATAACGATTTCCATTATTTTAACCTTTAAACAAAATGATTCTTAAAAATATATTTGGTTTTGGAAAACAAAATTATTATATTTATTTGATTTAGTTTCAAACGTACAAAAACGTTTTCAGTTTAAAAAGAACTTTATTATTAAAACGTATATAACTTTTATAAATATCTAGAACCACTTTTGACAACTCATTACTTAACCAGTATGATAAAGATAACGATATTTATATTTTATTTTATTAAATATATATAACGATTTAAATTAATATTATATATATTTATACGCGTATTATACGTACATAGTTTTATACTTTTACTATACTTTAACTTTACTTTTACTTTATTTTTACTTTACTTTAACTTTAATAATTCACTTTAATAATTCATACTTTAATAATTCACTTTAATAATTCATACTTTAATAATTCACTTTAATAATTCATACTTTAATAATTCACTTTAATAATTCATACTTTAATAATTCACTTTAATAATTCATACTTTAATAATTCACTTTAATAATTCAAAAATTTATTATAAATAGAATTCAATAGGTTTCATTATTTCATAGAAACTTGAAAATATTTTTCTCTAAACTCTCTCAATCGATTTACATATATATATATATATTTACTCCGTATTATTTCAAGATATTATTAGTATACATAAAATATTACGTCAGAGTGCTGTCCGAGTGATTTCGAAATTGTTTTTCGAGTGGGATTGGATTAAGGAAATTATGGGTTATAGCTATGGAGGTGATTGGGTATGGTTCATGGGTATGCTCGTGAGGTCAATATAGTGTTTATCATCTCCGTTGCGTCTACGTACCTTTCCTGCAATATTGAATCTCAATATTGATACGTGAGTACTCATAATTTAACTTTTACATACTAATAGTGTATCCCTGACTAGTGCTCGAGTATATAGGATTATGCATGTTTGTACTTTTGATATTGCCCTTAGTTAGGTTATGTTGAATCCTGAATTAGTTATATATGCGACTGAGATAAGGTATAAGATATGCATGTCGTTGGAAAGCTAGCGAAAAATTAAGAACTTTTCATTTAGATATCGAATGATTTCGATGAACGGATTTGAAGTTATAGTCCATCGAATTTTTGTATTATTATTAAAAATGATTATTATTATCGTCGTTATTATCGTCGTTCTAGTTTTATCTTATTATTATTATTATCTTTATCAATAAAAGGATTTATATTTAAAAATTGTTATTTTTTTTATTATTACTATCGTTATTATCGTTAAATTTATAATTAGTATTATTATTATTATCCAATTATTATTATTATTATTATTATTATTATTATTATTATTGGTATTATTATTACTATCATTATTAATATATATATCATTATTTAAAAATGGTTATTGTTATTGTTATTATTATTATTACTATATTATCATTAAGATAATTATTAGTATTATCGTTAATAATGTTATAGTAACTATCATTATTAATATTAGTGTAATTAAAACAAATATTTGTAACACCTAATTATTTTGATTACTATTATTATCATTATTACGAACACGATATAAAAGACGATTAAAAGCTATTAAACGAAACGATTAGGAAATAATGGGTAAGAGTATCATGATGAAATTAAAATATTATAAGATATTGATTTAGATAAAATTATCGTTCTTATTATTTTTATCATTACTATTATTATTAAAATTATCGTTAGTATTAAAACTATCATTTTAACAAAAATTATCATTTTAATAGAAATGTCATTGTTACTATAAAATATCATTATTATTATTATTTTAAATAGAATTATTATTTTAAAGATAATATTAAAAATTATCGTAAATATTAAAGTTATCATAATTAGAATTATCGTTTTATCATAATGTCATATTAGTAATTATAAATATTGATATTTTATAATAATAATAATTATTACAAAATAATACAACTTTTACTTACTATCATTATAGATATTATTTTATCAAATAAATATTTAATACAAATATATTTTACTACGTGTAATAACTTACTTTAATAATACCTATCATATTATCTTTATAATATTAAATGAACCCTATAAATTTTATTACTTAATATATATAAAAGTATATTTTATTATATAAATATAATATAAAATTTTATTTATTAATAAATAAATTATATTATTTACTCTAATAAATCTTTTAAAAATATTTAAAAATATAAAACGACGATATTTAAACTATGTATTAATCATGTATAGATTTTTGGAAATTATTTTGAGTCAAATTTACTTTTGTTGACTTTTGCATATTAGTCTCGAGCATTAGGATTGTGGTACACTTTGACTTGACCTAATTTGTTAGACAAATATTGACCAACACATAAATATATATAATTAATTTAGGTTCGTGAATCCGAGGCCAACCTTGCAGTTGTTCAATGACGTTATATGTATTTTTACTACGAAATACAGTATGGTGAGTTTCATTTACCTTTTTACCCTTTATATTTTTGGGACTGAGAATACATGCGCTGCTTTTATAAATGTTTTACAATATAGACACAAGTAATCGGAACTACATTCTATGGTTGAATTATCGAAATCGAATATGCCCCTTTTTATTAAAGTCTGGTAATCTAAGAATTAGGGAACAGACACCCTAATTGACGCGAATCCTAAAGATAGATCTATTGGGCCTAACAAACCCCATCCAAAGTACCGGATGCTTTAGTACTTCGAAATTATATCATGTCCGAAGGAGGATCCCGGAATGATAGGGGATATTCTTATATGTATCTAGTTAATGTCGGTTACCAGGTGTTCACCATATGAATGATTATTTTTTTGTCTCTATGCATGGGACGTATATTTATGAGAACTGGAAATGAAATTCTTGTGGTCTATTAAAATGATGGAAATAAATGATTATGATAAACTAATGAACTCACCAACCTTTTGGTTGACACTTTAAAGCATGTTTATTCTCAGGTGTTAAAGAAATCTTCCGCTGTGCATTTGCTCATCTTAAAGATATTACTTGGAGTCTTTCATAGCATATTTCGAAGAACGTTGCATTCGAGTCATTGAGTTCATCAAAGATTATTATTAAATCAATTTATAGTTGGATAGTGGATATTATGAAATGTTATGCATGCCTGTCAATTTTTGATGTAAAGAAAGATTGTCTTTTAAAAACGAATGCAATGTTTGTAAAATGTATCATATAGAGGTCAAATACCTCGCAATGTAATCAACTATTGTGAATCGTTTATAATGTATATGAACGGGTCCTTTCAGTTGGTATCAGAGCGGTGGTCTTAGCGAACCAGGTCTGCATTAGTGTGTCTAACTGATAAGTCGTTAGGATGCATTAGTGAGTCTGGACTTCGACCGTGTCTGCATGTCAAAAGTTTTGCTTATCATTTCTAGTCGGAAATCATCTGCTTATCATCCATAGGAAATTACCTGCTTATCATTATTAGTCTAGACACGTCTTGCTACATTAATTTCATGAGTAGTGTATAGACAAAATTCATATCTTAGCGTATCTGCTAAATCATATCTTATCGTATCTGTTACTTTAAACTTTGCCTGACATATCCCGCAAATTCCTCCGTAATCTATGAAATCTTTTGATCTCTATATATAGATATCCTATGTAAATAGAATACCACCCGATAGCCGAAAAACATTTTATATCGAAAATCCTTTATCCAATCGCACGAAATGGAATTTGTCATCAGTTCAAGTCACTCGGATTCCGAAATGGAATCTCACTCAAACTCGAAAGCAGTGTGACCGGAATGGATCAACCAATCAGTCATCACCTATTCTGGATGAATTGGGGATGGGTTCGTAGCCTCCTCAATCATTGGAAACAAGAGGAAGGTGATCCTTTCCATCCACCACATTGCCCTCTTGGCGAAGAACCTAAAGCACTTACCGGAGAACCTGTTCGAGACACCATTTTCTCTCTCATTTCCAGGGTATCTCGTCACGATTATATACTACATCAAATTCTAGATTTTATTTATCCGCTCGTTCCGACCGACAATCATCCTGGAATAATAGAAGAAGTCAACGAACTTCGCGCTCGGGTAGTGGCTTTGGAGAATATGGTGCAGAGATTACAAACACCAGCAGCAGCACCAGTAGCATAACCAGTACCACCATCATCAATGCCAACAGTACCATTACCACCTCCAACCACAACCGCGTTGTAAACCTCAACTTCACAATCTGTCCCACGAGCATCAACGTCATACGTACCATAGATACCAAGGATTACCAACAACAATAACTGACGAAGTATTAATTCATAACTTCATTGGAGAAACATTCCGCGGCGATTATATAATCTCTAAAGTCTTAGAGATTATCTAATCTAGCCCTAACCATAAATCAGTTAAGCGAACCAAAAATGATAGAAGGAATAGTAGAAACCCTGACAAAAATGGTGTGTGATTAACAAGTTAAACTTGTTTTACCAACAGCATCAACAGTACCGTCAACGTCACCAGCATCGTCAGTACAGTCAATATCAGAATCAACAACACCTATAACCAAGGTTGAAAAAGACGTGAGACGGGGCCGAAACGTTAGCGACCTCAAAACGTCGCAACGGAAAAAACGGGGTCGAAACGGGGTCGAAACGGATGTTGACTAACGTTGACTTATATATATATAATATAAAAATATATATATTTATTTATATATATATAAATATAAAGTTGACCGTTTTTTCCGTCTTTGACTTTTTTTTCCGTTTTTTTTCGTCTTTGACCGTTTTTCCTTCTTTCACCGTTTTTTACCGTTTTTTAGCGTTGTTGACCGTCTTTTAAGCATTGACCGTCTTTTTTGCCGTTTTAAGGCCCGTTGCAACGATAGTAAGGAAAATCCGTTTCGGCGCCCGTTTCGGCCGTCTTTTACAACACTGCCTATAACATCACAAACTCCGTCAGTTCAAGAATCACTGTGGACATCATTACGAATCAATAATGTGTATATTGTATCAACAAGTTATGAAGAATTAACTCATTCCCTCTGAAGAAATTATATATATATTTTATATATATATATATTTTGAAATAAAAAATAAATCTTTCCGTGCTAAGCTATTGTGTGTGAATCTTAACTACTCAGTTAATTCATATTACAAATATGCAATAATGTACATCCCTCGCCCGCGACTTAACCATCGTTAACTACAATCTCTGTCTCAATTCAACAAATTTCAATTCCTAATAAATCAAGTATATATTTGATTTTACACTTCATCATTGATGTAACCGAAACTTTTCAGATAACATCATTCGTACTTTGCGAAGTTCACAAGAATTTAACGAAAACCAACATCACATCTCAACAAATAACGAAGTATTGATTCATAATTTCAATATTATTGAAGAAATACTTATGTAACCTCTAAAGCCTTCAAGGAATTATTCAATTCTAGTTCCAACCGTAAATCGAATGAGTTTAATTTAGTATTAACTCATTAAAATCTATGTTACATCTGAGGAGAATATATACATATATATTTTCATAAAGACTGTAATAAAATTCTTATGTACAAAATATTAAGTGTGAAAATTTTTTAACGGGTAGGTAATACCCGAGAGATATATATAAATTCACAATTAATATGTTACATTCTTCGAATCAGATTAAGCAAATTATCAATTATACTTCCTACTTTCACAATAATATACATTCTTTCATAGAAATCAAAACAACCATACTCATTCAAACCCAATTACATATTCTGCTTTTAAAATCTCAGAATTCAATTTGAGATATAACCGGTACCATCACTTTTAGATTCCTACATCTTTCAAAGCTATACTTTGACTTCAAAAGTGTGTTAGAACATCAAATGTATACAAACGATTACAATCTGTGTTCAAACCCTTCGAAAATCTCTGAAGACACTTCAAATAATGAGCAATCGAGATGATGATCCAACCACATATTACCCACAGTTATGTACTTAAAAAGCTCTCGAAACCAAAGTCATAATTCAACACATATCTGTGTCAGATCTTTTGGCATTTATTAGCAAAAATAACCTTGCAATTCCTTTGCAAAGTAGCAAATTATATCACAGCTCCAGCAAGACAACTTCGATTTTTTCATTCGGAGTAGCCTTATCATAATTTTGATATATGTGATTACCCTTTTGTTACCGGAGAACCTTTCATCTTCCACCACATTAGCAATAAACTTACCAACAACTTCACTGATCTTGGGCATTCCGAAGAATCTTTATATTTATCGAAACCTCATCATTTACTCATCTGCCTCTTGTAACGAGAATTGCCATACGAATCATTAGGAATTAGCAATCAGTATTTTGAAATCTCACAGCATGTTGACGCCAACAGTTATACATAACGTTATTTCCAAGGCTTACATACTTCGAATGTGAAGTTTCTGAAAAACACTCTGAACCGCGAACTAGTTCTCGAAATGCTGATGAAGCAACAAAAACTGTAAACGACCTTAGCAGTAAAAAGTTTGATGATAAAGATTAGTGTATTAACAAAGCTCAGAAATAGAGAAGTTTTGGAACTGGAAAACGGATTGAGCAAAGTATGAAGGAGGCTGTGGACAAATCACAAAGACTGAACCTGCCTTCAAAGAATCTAAATGATTCAGTGTCTGCTGAAGTCATTAACGAATACCTTGCTCCTGACACTAAACCCTTACAGACAATATTCTTCATCATCCTCTGATATTAGAAATTCTAAGATATCATCGTATCTTTTATTATAAATATCCTCCATATTTCTGAAGATATTTCCATAACTATTCTTATCTGGAATCATTTATCTCTTTGCACTATCTGTATTACATCAAAAAGGAAACTGTTTAGTTCATATACTCTGTAAACCTTTGAGTTTAAAATAAGAATGTTTTTGAAGTAGTGTTGGAAACTGAAGCATGAGTTAGTATAATATAATGACACTTGATCAACGTGATTATATTACAGTAATTCATGCTGAGTTTCTAAATGGAACGTGATGATTCACAGATCATAACATCATCATGTGCCATGTTATACGACTCTTGTATTCTATTTAACCTCTAAAATATCAAGAAAATATTTCTTGATGATTCGGCCTTTTCCAAGGTATTCTAGTAATTTCACAAGTCAAGATCGTGCCATCACAATTTCCTTCCTAGAACATTAACAATGTTCATTCCGAAATTCATATCTGTGAATTCTGGACCATTACAAGCGGTGCTTAATCGCAAGAAGAAGAAACGAAAGGACAAAACTCCGAAATAGAAATTGGGGTATAAATTGCAGCAAATAAAAGAGAGCATTAACAGTGGATGACAATGATTATAGAAGATAGAAACAGAGACTTTGAAATATAAGGGAAGATATAAAGCCCAACGACAAACCAAAAATTATAAACCATATATATCGATGCATATAGCAATATAAAGACACGGGAGAACTAGAAACACTATAAACCCAAGAGTATAGTAGAAGTAAATAGATTCTTCTGGCGGTAGATGAAAAAGAAGAATGACCGATATGAAAGTTATAAGTATATCGAGAATCAGAACTGGATGGAGCATATTGATGAATACTTTAAAATATGAGTTGAGGGGGAAAGAATAGAAGGTGATGAAACATGACTAGGAACTTAGAAATCAACAGATTTAACTCACACAATAATGGAATAAGTGAATCAAACCCTCTAGTGAATAGGTTAAGTTTTTTTTGGATTAATTTAGTCATACCACAACTAAATCAAGTGTGATTAGATCAACACCTAGAGCTATTATTCACCACCTGGGTGATTTGGGTTGAGAGAGAATCGGAGGAGCTCACCAGATCTGAGTGTGTGTAACAAATGAGAGGCTTAACCTAAAATGAAGAACATAAGACTTTATATACCCCTGCTGTTGACTCACCCGTACGATTCATCCATCACACATACGAGTTGGATTCATCAGCTGTACGGGTGATCACTCACTTGTGTCTTCTCATTTAGGTGGTAATTGTGACTTAGCTCAGCATCAACCATGCGTATGAGCCTATCAGCTGTACGAGTGAGGCTTCACTCAGACATCTGACTAAGTCTAACATAGTCAAACATCCAAATCTCGTTCCTGCAGTTGCTGTAACCATATACAAACACGGATAGGATAATAACGAACGATCATGGTGGCCTGTAAACTGTTGTACCTGTAATGGATGTGGGTAGATGTCTAGGGACTTGCATAAAATGCATCAACAAAAGGTGTGGGTTGTAAGAAAATGAAGGAGGTGAATTTATAAGAAAATCTCTGACAGAACAATTAAAATGGACGATCGCATTTAAAGCGGATCCTAATTCCTTTTGTTACCGGAGAATCAAATCTTATTACAAAGATTTTCTTCAAATCTGGAAATCAATCATATCTACGTCAAATGATAAGATGAATCTACACTTACTCATTTCACTCTTCTATGTTAGCTTCATTCGTACTCTTCATATAAATGGATTGTTTATCCAAATTATTCGCTGATGATAAAACTCTAATTTTCAGCCTGTATGCATCATGAAAACATACTTATTATCATTCACGACCTTTCCACTCAAATTTCGGGACGAAATTTCTTTAACGGGTAGGTACTGTGACAACCCGAAAATTTCCAACCAAATTTAAACTTTATCTTTATATTATTCCGACACGATAAGCAAAGTTTGTTAAGTTAAATCTCAGGAATTTTAAATTGTGTTCATACATTCATTATAACCTCGACCAAATTTCGACGATTCACGAACCGTTATATATAAATAAATATGTATATATATGTGTATATATATATATATATATATTATACCTTGAGAATATTAATAAAGTATTAATCGTATAATACTTTACATGAACGTATTTGTTTCAATATGTTTATCGATGGAATTAGAAGATAATATCAAATGATTAATTTATCAGATACATTATGATATCATTACGGGTCTATGTTATGAGGTCCACTGTGATTTAAGAAATCTATTCTTTTTGACAACATTCGGAAAATGGTAAAGTGATTTATAAGTAAGAACGTGAAGTGTAAATAACTTAGATGTTGGATATCGACAAGTTAAGTAACTCGACATTTTTTATTAAGATGATTTCATACGTTTATTTAACCTTTGAACTTTATCTCATGCTTCACCAACAAACTGTAATTTAAAAACTTGAAACCTATTATGAATATATATGATTCTACTTTTCTAAAGCATTTTATGATATAACGATTTCCATTATTTTAACCTTTAAACAAAATGATTCTTAAAAATATATTTGGTTTTGGAAAACAAAATTATTATATTTATTTGATTTAGTTTCAAACGTACAAAAACGTTTTTAGTTTAAAAAGAACTTTATTATTAAAACGTATATAACTTTTATAAATATCTAGAACCACTTTTGACAACTCATTACTTAACCAGTATGATAAAGATAACGATATTTATATTTTATTTTATTAAATATATATAACGATTTAAATTAATATTATATATATTTATACGCGTATTATACGTACATAGTTTTATACTTTTACTATACTTTAACTTTATTTTTACTTTACTTTAACTTTAATAATTCACTTTAATAATTCATACTTTAATAATTCACTTTAATAATTCATACTTTAATAATTCACTTTAATAATTCATACTTTAATAATTCACTTTAATAATTCATACTTTAATAATTCACTTTAATAATTCATACTTTAATAATTCACTTTAATAATTCAAAAATTTATTATAAATAGAATTCAATAGGTTTCATTATTTCATAGAAACTTGAAAATATTTTTCTCTAAACTCTCTCAATCGATTTACATATATATATATATATATATATATATATATATATATATATATATATATATTTACTCCGTATTATTTCAAGATATTATTAGTATACATAAAATATTACGTCAGAGTGCTGTCCGAGTGATTTCGAAATTGTTTTTCGAGTGGGATTGGATTAAGGAAATTATGGGTTATAGCTATGGAGGTGATTGGGTATGGTTCATGGGTATGCTCGTGAGGTCAATATAGTGTTTATCATCTCCGTTGCGTCTACGTACCTTTCCTGCAATATTGAATCTCAATATTGATACGTGAGTACTCATAATTTAACTTTTACATACTAATAGTGTATCCCTGACTAGTGCTCGAGTATATAGGATTATGCATGTTTGTACTTTTGATATTGCCCTTAGTTAGGTTATGTTGAATCCTGAATTAGTTATATATGCGACTGAGATAAGGTATAAGATATGCATGTCGTTGGAAAGCTAGCGAAAAATTAAGAACTTTTCATTTAGATATCGAATGATTTCGATGAACGGATTTGAAGTTATAGTCCATCGAATTTTTGTATTATTATTAAAAATGATTATTATTATCGTCGTTATTATCGTCGTTCTAGTTTTATCTTATTATTATTATTATCTTTATCAATAAAAGGATTTATATTTAAAAATTGTTATTTTTTTTATTATTACTATCGTTATTATCGTTAAATTTATAATTAGTATTATTATTATTATCCAATTATTATTATTATTATTATTATTATTATTATTGGTATTATTATTACTATCATTATTAATATATATATCATTATTTAAAAATGGTTATTATTATTGTTATTATTATTATTACTATATTATCATTAAGATAATTATTAGTATTATCGTTAATAATGTTATAGTAACTATCATTATTAATATTAGTGTAATTAAAACAAATATTTGTAACACCTAATTATTTTGATTACTATTATTATCATTATTACGAACACGATATAAAAGACGATTAAAAGCTATTAAACGAAACGATTAGGAAATAATGGGTAAGAGTATCATGATGAAATTAAAATATTATAAGATATTGATTTAGATAAAATTATCGTTCTTATTATTTTTATCATTACTATTATTATTAAAATTATCGTTAGTATTAAAACTATCATTTTAACAAAAATTATCATTTTAATAGAAATGTCATTGTTACTATAAAATATCATTATTATTATTATTTTAAATAGAATTATTATTTTAAAGATAATATTAAAAATTATCGTAAATATTAAAGTTATCATAATTAGAATTATCGTTTTATCATAATGTCATATTAGTAATTATAAATATTGATATTTTATAATAATAATAATTATTACAAAATAATACAACGTTTACTTACTATCATTATAGATATTATTTTATCAAATAAATATTTAATACAAATATATTTTACTACGTGTAATAACTTACTTTAATAATACCTATCATATTATCTTTATAATATTAAATGAACCCTATAAATTTTATTACTTAATATATATAAAAGTATATTTTATTATATAAATATAATATAAAATTTTATTTATTAATAAATAAATTATATTATTTACTCTAATAAATCTTTTAAAAATATTTAAAAATATAAAACGACGATATTTAAACTATGTATTAATCATGTATAGATTTTTGGAAATTATTTTGAGTCAAATTTACTTTTGTTGACTTTTGCATATTAGTCTCGAGCATTAGGATTGTGGTACACTTTGACTTGACCTAATTTGTTAGACAAATATTGACCAACACATAAATATATATAATTAATTTAGGTTCGTGAATCCGAGGCCAACCTTGCAGTTGTTCAATGACGTTATATGTATTTTTACTACGAAATACAGTATGGTGAGTTTCATTTACCTTTTTACCCTTTATATTTTTGGGACTGAGAATACATGCGCTACTTTTATAAATGTTTTACAATATAGACACAAGTAATCGGAACTACATTCTATGGTTGAATTATCGAAATCGAATATGCCCCTTTTTATTAAAGTCTGGTAATCTAAGAATTAGGGAACAGACACCCTAATTGACGCGAATCCTAAAGATAGATCTATTCGGCCTAACAAACCCCATCCAAAGTACCGGATGCTTTAGTACTTCGAAATTATATCATGTCCGAAGGAGGATCCCGGAATGATAGGGGATATTCTTATATGTATCTAGTTAATGTCGGTTACCAGGTGTTCACCATATGAATGATTATTTTTTTGTCTCTATGCATGGGACGTATATTTATGAGAACTGGAAATGAAATTCTTGTGGTCTATTAAAATGATGGAAATAAATGATTATGATAAACTAATGAACTCACCAACCTTTTGGTTGACACTTTAAAGCATGTTTATTCTCAGGTGTTAAAGAAATCTTCCGCTGTGCATTTGCTCATCTTAAAGATATTACTTGGAGTCTTTCATAGCATATTTCGAAGAACGTTGCATTCGAGTCATTGAGTTCATCAAAGATTATTATTAAATCAATTTATAGTTGGATAGTGGATATTATGAAATGTTATGCATGCCTGTCAATTTTTGATGTAAAGAAAGATTGTCTTTTAAAAACGAATGCAATGTTTGTAAAATGTATCATATAGAGGTCAAATACCTCACAATGTAATCAACTATTGTGAATCGTTTATAATGTATATGAACGGGTCCTTTCAGTAATCATCTAAGATAAAGGAACCTTTGTTATTTATAGTAGGTTATCTTTCTAATTCAAGGTAATATTCAAATTCAAACTTTGATTCAATTTCTACAACTATAACAATCTTATTTCGAGTGAAAATCTTACTTGAACTGTTTTCGTGTCATGATTCTCTTTCAAGAACTTTCAAGCCATCCAAGGATCCTTTAAAGCTAGATCCATTTTTTTCATTTCCAGTAGTTTTATCCAGAAAACTTGAGGTAGTAATGATGTTCATAACATCATTCGATTCATACATATAAAGCTATCTTATTCGAAGGTTTAAACTTGTAATCACTAGAACATAGTTTAGTTAATTCTAAACTTGTTCGCAAACAAAAGTTAATCCTTCTAACTTGACTTTTAAAATCAACTAAACACATGTTCTATATCTATATGATATGCTAACTTAATGATTTAAAACCTGAAAACACGATGAACACCATAAAATCGGATATACGCCGTCGTAGTGAAACCGGGGGCTGTTTTGGTTTGGATAATTAAAAACTATGATAAACTTTGATTTAAAAGTTGTTCTTCTAGGAAAATGATTTTTCATATGAACATGAAACTATATCCAAAAATCAAGGTTAAACTCAAAGTGGAAGTATGTTTTCTAAAATGGTCATCTAGACGTCGTTCTTTCGACTGAAATGACTACCTTTATAAAAATGACTTGTAACTTATATTTCTGACTATAAACCTATACTTTTTCAGTTTAGATTCATAAAATAGAGTTCAATATGAAACCATAGCAATTTTATTCACTCAAAACGGATTTAAAATGAAGAAGTTATGGGTAAAACAAGATTGGATATTTTTTTGATCTTTTTAGATACGGGAAATGTTTAACAAATCTATACAAATCGTATCCTAGCTAACTTATATTGTATTATACATGTATTCTAATATATTATGTAATCTTGGGATACCATAGACACGTATGCAAATATTTTGACATATCATATCGACCCATGTATATATATTATTTGGAACAACCATAGACACTCTATATGCAGTAATGTTGGAGTTAGCTATACAGGGTTGAGGTTGATTCCAAAATATATATATACTTTGAGTTGTGATCTAGCCTGAGACGTGTATACACTGGGTCGTGGATTGATTCAAGATAATATATATCGATTTATTTCTGTACATCTAACTGTGGACAACTAGTTGTAGGTTACTAACGAGGACAGCTGACTTAATACACTCAAATTTTTAAAACATAATAAAAATGGTTGTAATTATATTTTGATCATACTTTGATATATATGTACATATTTGTATAGGTTCATGAATCGATCCGTGGCCAAGTCTTATTTTCGAGGAAGGAAATATCTGTGAAAGTGAGTTATAGTCCCACTTTTAAAAATCTAATATTTTTGGGATGAGAATACATGCAGGTTTTATAAATGATTTACAAAATAGACACAAGTACGTGAAACTACATTCTATGGTTGAATTATCTAAATCGAATATGCCCCTTTTTATTAAGTCTGGTAATCTAAGAATTAGGGAACAGACACCCTAATTGACGTGAATCCTAAAGATAGATCTATTGAGCCTAACAAACCCCATCCAAAGTACCGGATGCTTTAGTACTTCGAAATTTATATCATATCCGAAGGGTATCCCGGAATGATGGGGATATTCTTATATATGCATCTTGTTAATGTCGGTTACCAGGTGTTCACCATATGAATGATTTTTATCTCTATGTATGGGATGTGTATTGAAATATGAAATCTTGTGGTCTATTGTTATGATTTGATATATATAGGTTAAACCTATAACTCACCAACATTTTTGTTGACGTTTAAAGTATGTTTATTCTCAGGTGAATACTAAGAGCTTCCGCTGTTGCATACTAAAATAAGGACAAGATTTGGAGTCCATGTTTGTATGATATTGTGTAAAAACTGCATTCAAGAAACATATGTCGATGTAATATATTTTTATTGTAAACCATTATGTAATGGTCGTGTGTAAATAGTATATTTTAAATTATCATTATTTGATAATCTACGTAATGTTTTTAAAACCTTTATTGATAAAATAAAGGTTATGGTTGTTTTAAAAATGAATGCAGTCTTTGAAAAACGTCTCATATAGAGGTCAAAACCTCGCAACGAAATCAATTAATATGGAACGTTTATAATCAATATGAACGGGACATTTCAGTTGGTATCCGAGCGTTGGTCTTAGAGAACCAGAAAATTTGTATTAGTGTGTCTTATAGAGTTTGTTAGGATGCATTAGTGAGTCTGGACTTCGACCGTGTTTTTCTTTAAAAATGATTGCTTAACATTTTTGTTGAAAACTATATATTATTAACATGTAAATATTATGTGATACATTAATCTCTTAACATGTTTGATATTGTGTGATAGATGTCTACCTCTAGCACAAATCCCATTGACTCACCTAATAATAACGAAGAGTCGAATATATATTGGCAAAATTCACAAGTTCCTGAAGAACCGGAAGAAGAGGAAACGGAACCGGAAGAAGAGGAACTGGAAGAAGAGGAACCAGAAGAAGAGGAACCAGAAGAAGAAGAGGTTCCGGAGGGGGAATAGTAGGAACCACAGAAAACCTGTCAAATAAAAGAAAATCCTCAACCAATGGACTAAAGTAATAATGGTCAATGGTGTTTCTGCTAAGGAAGCAAAATATTGAGAAAATTACCAATTTTCTGATGAATCGAATCCTGATGAGGATTCCGATGATGTTATAGAAATTACCCCGACCCAATTTAATGAGGCAAAAGAAAATAATAAGGAAAAAGGCATCAAAATAGAGAAATCTGATTCCGTCCCCGATGAACTTTATATGTACCGTCAACACCCGTATTTTCAATATCGTGACAATAACCCGGGAACCTCTAAACCACCAGGTTTTTCTAAACCAATGTGGAAAATGACGACTCGTATTAGAGAAAAATCATATATCCCTAGAAGATTAGGAAAAAGAACCAAATCCGAAGAAGAAGAAACCAGTGATTCAGATTAGAGGGGTGTAAGCATGTTGTGTAATAAATGTATTGTAGTGTGCTTGTACTTTTATGTTCTATGTAAAAATTGCTTGTATTGTTTGTTATTACGAATCTAATCCTTGTCTATTTTACAGTATAAAAACAAAATGGACGTTAAGGGTAGACAACCAAATATTTTAGAAGACCTACCAGAGGATATGATTGAGGAAATCTTGTCTAGAGTCGGTCAGAATTCATCAGCACATTTAGTTATGGCGAAATTAACTTGTCAAACATTTGAAAGACTTTCCAGAAATGCCTTAGTTTATAAAAGGCTTTCCTTTGATAGGTGGGGTATATCACATTGGGGAGACTTTAAGTTACGCCGTATTTTCTTTAAAGCGTTAAATGCGGGGAACCCAAATGCAATTTTACGCTACGGGTTAAGAACCTATTTTGACTCAACATATCCCAACATAGGATTTCGTGAATTAGAAAGAGCTTCTAACATGCAACATAAAGAAGCATGTTATGCTTACGGGTTAGTGATGTTCACTTTTTACCTAAGTGAGAAAAAGAACATCGGATTGCAGCTTTTAAATAAAACTTTCCCACAAGTGACGGATTCAGTAGTTGGGGTGAGAAACAAGGTTTTTAGATTATTACGGGGTTGTTGGACATTACGAAACCCTCGTCCTTTTGACGACATTACAACATGCTGCCTAGCCAATGGTCATAACAGTTATTTTCCACAAGACCAAGGATGGGAAGTCGTCTTAGTAAAACCAGAATGCATGACTTGTTTCTGGACTTATGAATTACGTGTCTTTATTTCCTTTGCTGAACAACTTGCTTATTAACTAGATTTATCTTCAAAACTGTCCTGTATCATAGTGTACTATATTTCATGTTATATGTAATATTGCGAAGTTGTAAGTTTGAAGAATATTTGTATGTGATATATTATTATAATCAGTTTTTCATATGAAATTGTAGTAGTTGAATTGTATATTAGCTACTAAGTATAAACTTAACGGGTAGGTAGTACCCGAATTTAAACTTATAAAACGCTAATATGAAGAAAAAGCTTTTATAAATGAGTTCATATTATGCTACGAGATACTATTGACTACTCTTAATATTCTGTATGATTAACTTGTTTCATTTGACTATTTTGAAGGAAATGGCACCGACTACTCGACACACCTTGAATATGAACGAAGAGGAATTTCATGCCTTTCTTGATTCAAACATAGCCGCAGAACAGGCCGCGCTACATACCAACAATAACTCTGAATCTAGCAATACAGCTAACGGCGCAAGAAATCGTGTAGGATGCTCCTACAAGGAATTCACTGCCTGCAAACCTTTGGAATTTGATGGGACCGAAGGACCAATCGGATTGAAACGGTGGACCGAGAAAGTTGAATCGGTGTTTGCCATAAGTAAGTGTGCTGAAGGAGATAAAGTGAAGTACGCTACGCATACCTTCACAGGTATTACGTTAACATGGTGGAATACCTATCTAGAACAAGTGGGACAAGATGCTGCTTACGCGCTACCGTGGTCAGCATTCAAGCACTTGATGAACGAGAAGTACCGTCCCAGAACCGAGGTCAATAAGCTCAAGTCAGAACTTAGAGGGTTACGAACACATGGATTCGATATTACTTCGTACGAAAGACGATTCACAGAATTGTGCCTATTGTGTCTGAGAGCGTTCGAAGATGAGGAAGAGAAGATCGACGCATTTGTGAAAGGGTTACCGGAGAGAATCCAAGAAGATATAAGTTCACACGAGCCTGCCTCCATACAAAAGGCATGTATAATGGCTCACAAACTAGTGAACCAGATTGAGGGAAGAATTAAAGAACAGGTGGGCGAAGAGGCCAATGTGAAGTTAGTCAAAAGAAAGTGGGAGAAAAACGATGATAAGAGTCACCAAAACAACAACAACTATCCCAACAATCGTAACATTAATCGCAACTACAACAAACGGCATAACAACAACAACAACTACAACAATCATCCCAACAACAATAACAACCGCAACAACAACAATAATCAGAAGCAGCTATGCCAAATGTGTGAAAAGTATCACTCGGGGTTCTGTACCAAATTTTGTAACAAGTGTAAAAGAAATGGTCATAGCGCGGCGAAGTGTGAGGTCTATGGACCAGGGGTTAACAGAACGAAAGGAACAAATGGTATCGGAACGAGTAATGGCGGAGCAAGTAGTGTCGGATCAGTTATGCCAATGTAGTTTGTTATAAATGTGGAAAACCAGGCCACATTATTAGAAATTGCCCGAACCAGGAGAACATGAATGGACAAGGCCGCGGAAGAGTTTTCAATAGTAATGCGGCAGAGGCACAGGAAGACTCGGAGCTTGTTACGGGTACGTTTCTTATTGACAATAAATCTGCTTACATTTTATTTGATTCGGGTGCGGATAGAAGCTATATGAGTAGAGATTTTTGTGCTAAATTAAGTTGTCCATTGACGCCGTTGGATAGTAAATTTTTACTCGAATTAGCAAATGGTAAATTAATTTCAGCAGATTATATATGCCGGAATCGAGAAATTAAACTGGGTAGCGAAATATTTAAGATTGATTTGATATCAGTAGAGTTAGGGAGTTTTGATGTAATAGTTGGCATGGACTGGCTGAAGGAGATGAAAGCAGAGATCATATGTTACAAAAATGCAATTCGCATTGTACGAGAAGAAGGAGAACCCTTAATGGTGTACGGAGAAAAGGGCAACACGAAGCTACATCTTATTAATAATTTGAAGGTACAAAAACTAATAAGAAAAGGTTGCTATGCTGTTCTAGCACACGTCGAGAAAGTACAAACTGAAGAAAAGAGCATCAATGATGTTCCCGTCGCAAAAGAATTTCCCGATGTATTTCCGAAAGAATTACCGAGACTACCTCCACATCGATCTGTTGAATTTCAAATAGATCTTGTACCAGGAGCTGCACCAATAGCTCGTGCTCCTTACAGACTCGCACCCAGCGAGATGAAAGAACTGCAAAGCCAACTGCAAGAACTATTAGAACGTGGTTTCATTTGACCAAGCACATCACCATGGGGAGCTCCTGTTTTGTTTATCAAGAAGAAGGATGGTACATTTAGGTTGTGTATTAACTACAGAGAGTTGAATAAACTTACCATCAAAAACCGTTATCCACTGCCGAGAATTGACGACTTATTTGATCAACTACAAGGCTCGTCAGTTTATTCGAAAATCGATTTACATTCTGGATATCATCAAATGCGAGTAAAGGAGGATGATATTCCAAAAACTGCTTTTAGGACGCGTTATGGTCATTACGAGTTTATGGTTATGCCGTTTGGATTGACTAACGCACCAGCTGTGTTCATGGACCTTATGAACCGAGTGTGTGGGCCATATCTTGATAAGTTTGTCATTGTTTTCATCGATGACATACTTATTTACTCAAAGAATGATCAAGAGCACGAAGAACATTTGAGAAAAGTGCTAGAAGTATTGAGGAAAGAAAAATTGTACGCTAAGTTTTCAAAGTGTGTATTTTGGTTGGAAGAAGTTCAATTCCTCGGTCACATAGTGAACAAAGAAGGTATCCAGGTGGACTCGGCAAAGATCGAAACCGTTGAAAAGTGGGAAACCTAAAAATTCCGAAGCATATACGTCAATTTTTAGGATTGGCTGGTTATTACAGAAGATTCATCCAAGATTTCTCCAAAATAGCAAAACCCTTGACTGCATTAACGCATAAAGGGAAGAAATTTGAATGGAAGGATGAACAAGAGAAGGCGTTTCAGTTATTGAAGAAAAAGCTAACTACGGCACCTATATTGTCATTGCCTGAAGGGAATGATGATTTTGTGATTTATTGTGACGCATCAAAGCAAGGTCTCGGTTGTGTATTAATGCAACGAATGAAGGTGATTGCTTATGCGTCTAGACAATTGAAGATTCACGAGCAAAATTATACAACTCATGATTTGGAATTGGGTGCTGTTGTTTTTGCATTAAAGACTTGGAGGCATTATTTATATGGGTTCAAAAGTATTATATATACCGACCACAAAAGTCTCCAACATATATTTAATCAGAAGCAACTGAATATGAGACAACGCAGGTGGATTGAACTTTGAATGATTATGATTTTGAGATTCGATACCACCCGGGGAAGGCGAATGTGGTAGCCGACGCTTTGAGTAGAAAGGACAGAGAACCTATACGGGTAAAAGCTATGAATATAATTATTCATACTAACCTTACTACTCAAATAAAGGAGGCGCAACAGGGGGTTGTAAAAGAAGGAAAGTTGAAGAATGAGATACCCAAAGGATCAGAGAAACATATTAATATTCGGGAAGATGGAACCCGATATAGGGCTGATAGAATTTGGGTACCAAGGTTTGGAGATGTGAGAGAAATGGTACTTAAAGAAGCACATAAAACCAGATATTCAATACATCCCGGAGCGGGGAAGATGTATAAAGATCTCAAGAAACACTTTTGGTGGCCGGGTATGAAAGCCGATATTGCTAAATATGTAGGAGAATGTTTGACGTGTTTTAAGGTCAAAGCTGAACATCAGAAACCATCAGGTCTACTACAACAACCTGAAATCCCGAAATAGAAATGGGAAAACATTACCATGGATTTCATTACTAAATTGCCAAGGACTGCAAATGGTTATGATACTATTTGGGTAATAGTTGATCATCTCACCAAGTCATCACACTTCCTGCCAATGAGAGAAGATGACAAAATGGAGAAGTTGGCGTGATTGTATTTGAAGGAGGTTGTCTCCAGACATGGAATACCCGTCTCTATTATCTCTGATAGGGATGTTAGATTTGTATCAAGGTTCTGGCAGACATTGCAACAAGCATTGGGGACTCGTCTAGACATGAGTACTGCCTATCATCCACAAACTGATGGGCAGAGCCAAAGGACGATACAAATGCTTGAAGACATGCTACGAGCATGTGTTATTGATTTCGAAAACAGTTGGGATCGACACCTACCGTTAGCAGAATTTTCTTACAACAACAGTTATCATTCTAGTATTGAGATGGTGCCGTTTGAGGAACTTTATTGTAGAAAGTGCAGGTCTCCGATTTATTGGAATGAAGTGGGGGATAGACAGATTACGGGTCCGGAGATAATACAAGAAACTACCGAGAAAATCATCCAAATTCAACAACGATTGAAAACCGTCCAGAGTCGACAAAAGAGCTACGCGGACAGTAAAAGAAAAGATATAGAGTTTGAAATTGGAGAAATGGTCATGCTTAAGGTTTCACCTTGGAAAGGCGCTATTCGATTTGGTAAACGGGGGAAACTAAATCCAAGGTACATTGGACCATTCAAGATTATAGATCGTTTCGGACCAGTAGCTTACCAACTGGAGCTACCTCAACAACTCGCAGCTGTACATAACACTTTTCACGTCTCAAATTTGAAGAAATGTTTTGCTAAAGAAGATCTCACTATTCCATTGGACGAAATCCAAATCAATGAAAAACTTCATTCATTTAAGAATCCGTCGAAATAATGGATCATGAGGTTAAGAGACTTAAGCAAAACAAGATACCGATTGTTAAGGTTCGATGGAATGCTCGTAGAGGACCCGAGTTCACCTGGGAGCGTGAAGATCAGATGAAGAATAAATACCCGCATCTATTTCCAGAAGATTCATCAACACCTTCAACAGCTTAAAATTTCGGGACAAAATTTATTTAACGGGTAGGTACTGTAGTGACCCGAACTTTTCCATGTTTATATATATTAATTGAGATTGATATTTACATGACTAAATGTTTCCAACGTGTTAAGCAATCAAACTTGTTAAGACTTGATTAATTGAAATAGGTTTCATATAGACAATTGACCACCCAAGTTGACCGGTGATTCACGAACGTTAAAACTTGTAAAAACTATACGATGACATATATATGGTTATATATATAGTTAACATGATTTTATTATAAGTAAGTATCTCATTAGGTATTTTAACAATGAGTTATATACATAAAAATGAGACTATTAAATTAAGAAACTCGAAAACGATATATATAACGATTATCGTTATAACAACGTCTTACTAGGTACATATGAATCATATTAAGATATTGATACACTTGGTTAATTATGTTAAATGATAATTAAATATATCATTAAGTGTATTAACAATGAACTACATATGTAAAAATAAGACTACTAACTTAATGATTTCGAAACGAGACATATATGTAACGATTATCGTTGTAACGACATTTAACTGTATATATATCATACTAAGATATATTATATATCATAATATCATGATAATGTAAAAATTTAACATCTCATTTGATATAATAAACAATGGGTTAACAACATTTAACAAGATCGTTAACCTAAAGGTTTCAAAACAACATTTACATGTAACGACTAACGATGACTTAACGACTCAGTTAAAATGTATATACATGTAGTGTTTTAATATGTATTCATACACTTTTGAAAGACTTCAAGACACTTATCAAAATACTTCTACTTAACAAAAATGCTTACAATTACATCCTCATTCAGTTTCATCAACAATTCTACTCGTATGCACCCGTATTCGTACTCGTACAATACACAGCTTTTAGATGTATGTACTATTAGTATATACACTCCAATGATTAGCTCTTAGCAGCCCATGTGAGTCACCTAACACATGTGGGAACCATCATTTGGTAACTAGCATGAAATATCTCATAAAATTACAAAAATATGAGTAATCATTCATGACTTATTTACATGAAAACAAAATTACATATCCTTTATATCTAATCCATATACCAACGACCAAAAACACCTACAAACACTTTCATTCTTTAATTTTATTCATATAATTGATATCTCTTAAGTTCCATCTTCAAGTTCTAAGTGTTCTTCATAAATTCCATAAGTATAGTTTCATAAAAATCAAGAATACTTCCAAGTTTGCAAGTCTACTTCCAAGCTTTCTAATCCATTCCAAGTAATCATCTAAGATAAAGGAACCTTTGTTATTTACAGTAGTTTATCTTTCTAATTCAAGGTAATATTCATATTCAAACTTTGATTCAATTTCTACAACTATAACAATCTTATTTCGAGTGAAAATCTTACTTGAACTGTTTTCGTGTCATGATTCTGTTTCAAGAATTTTCAAGCCATCCAAGGATCCTTTGAAGCTAGATCCATTTTTCTCATTTCCAGTAGTTTTATCCAGAAAACTTGAGGTAGTAATAATGTACATAACATCATTCGATTCATACATATAAAGCTATCTTATTTGAAGGTTTAAACTTGTAATCACTAGAACATAGTTTAGTTAATTCTAAACTTGTTCGCAAACAAAAGTTAATCCTTCTAACTTGACTTTTAAAATCAACTAAACACATGTTCTATATCTATATGATATGCTAACTTAATGATTTAAAACCTGGAAACACGATGAACACCATAAAATCGGATATACGCCGTCGTAGTGAAACCGGGGGCTGTTTTGGTTTGGATAATTAAAAACTATGATAAACTTTGATTTAAAAGTTGTTCTTCTAGAAAAATTATTTTTCATATGAACATAAAACTATATCCAAAAATCAAGGTTAAACTCAAAGTGGAAGTATGTTTTCTAAAATGGTCATCTAGACGTCGTTCTTTCGACTGAAATGACTACCTTTACAAAAACGACTTGTAAATTATATTTCTGACAATAAAACTATATTTTTTATGTTTATATTCATAAAATAGAGTTCAATATGAAACCATAGCAATTTGATTCACTCAAAACGGATTTAAAATGAAGAAGTTATGGGTAAAACAAGATTGAATATTTTTTTGATCTTTTTAGCTACGGGAAATGTTTAACAAATTTATACAAATCATATCCTAGCTAACTTATATTGTATTATACATGTATTCTAATATATTATGTAATCTTGGGATACCATAGACACGTATGCAAATGTTTTAACATATCATATCGACCCATGTATATATATTATTTGGAACAACCATAGACACTCTATATGCAGTAATGTTGGAGTTAGCTATACAGGGTTGAGGTTGATTCCAATATATATATATACTTTGAGTTGTGATCTAGCCTGAGACGTGTATACACTGGGTCGTGGATTGATTCAAGATAATATATATCGATTTATTTCTGTACATCTAACTGTGGACAACTAGTTGTAGGTTACTAACGAGGACAGCTGACTTAATACACTCAAATCTTTAAAACATAATAAAAATAGTTGTAATTATATTTTGATCATACTTTGATATATATGTACATATTTGTATAGGTTCGTGAATCGATCCGTGGCCAAGTCTTATTTCCGAGGAAGAAAATATCTGTGAAAGTGATTTATAGTCCCACATTTAAAAATCTAATATTTTTGGGATGAGAATACATGCAGGTTTTATAAATGATTTACAAAATAGACAAAAGTACGTGAAACTACATTCTATGGTTGAATTATCGAAATCGAATATGCCCCTTTTTATTAAGTCTGGTAATCTAAGAATTAGGGAACAGACACCCTAATTGACGCGAATCCTAAAGATAGATCTATTGGGCCTAACAAACCCCATCCAAAGTACCGGGTGCTTTAGTACTTCGAAATTTATATCATATCCGAAGAGTGTCCCGGAATGATGGGGATATTCTTATATATGCATCTTGTTAATGTCGGTTACCAGGTGTTCACCATATGAATGATTTTTATCTCTATGTATGGGATGTGTATTGAAATATGAAATCTTGTGGTCTATTGTTACGATTTGATATATATAGGTTAAACCTATAACTCACCAACATTTTTGTTGACGTTTAAACATGTTTATTCTCAGGTGAATACTAAGAGCTTCCGCTGTTGCATACTAAAATAAGGACAAGATTTGGAGTCTATGTTTGTATGATATTGTGTAAAAACTGCATTCAAGAAACATATGTCGATGTAATATATTTCTATTGTAAACCATTATGTAATGGTCGTGTGTAAACAGTATATTTTAGATTATCATTATTTGATAATCTACGTAATATTTTTAAAACCTTTATTGATAAAATAAAGGTTATGGTTGTTTTAAAAATGAATGCAGTCTTTGAAAAACGTCTCATATAGAAGTCAAAACCTCGCAACAAAATCAATTAATATGGAACGTTTATAATCAATATGAACGGGACATTTAATGGTGTTCGTGGTTAATGGCTGCACTTGGAGGAGTATATGTTTTATTATTATTTTTTTCTGTTTAAAACCCTACCCGTCGACCAGAAATTTTACACTGGCATAAAATATGCCAATCCTGGAATAAAATACGCCTATACATGAACAGGCGTAAAAAATTGGCGTATTTTTACGCCCAACATTGAAATTTTCCCTGATCTACGATGACGTTCTGGCGTAAAATACGCCCAATTGGCGTAAATTACGCCTTTGTTAAGGTGCTGATCAACAAAATAATTTTTTATTTTTCGCAATTTCACACAAATTCGTTTTTGGGGCTAAAAACCTAAAAACCTGACCCCCCCCACACTTTGAGCAGTGCATTGTCCTCAATGCTCAAAATTAGAGATAGTCACTAAATCAACCCATATTGATGCCTTGAAAATGGTCCTTTTTCCGCCCACATGTACAAAAATAAAAAATTAAAAATAAAAGCTTACAAACTATACAAAGTTATGTGGTGTTTATTCCGGAGTCACGCACTTGACTCCTCTTCCATGCTTTATCAACCATCGGGATCCTCGACTCCGATGTTGCTAGAGTTGAATCCATTTCCAAATCTATCGTCGAGAGTGATCATGATATCTTCATCTTTAATTACCAACGTTCCCGTATCAAATACTAGCAACATCCTCACGGTTGCTAAAAACCCACGTCCCAACACAATTGGAGTGTTTTTATCCGGCTCACAATCTATAAGGATGAAATCTTCTTTATAGCCTATACCGTGGATAATAAAAGGAACATCTACCGCAACCCCGATTGGGTTATCAACGGTTTGATTCCCAAAACGGATCCTCATAGTGGTTCGAACTAACTCTCGAATGCCTAAAGACTTTGCAATTTTGGACGGCATCATATTAACGCTTGCACCCGAGTCTAACAATGACGATAAATCCTTTCATTTTGAAACCGACATACAACTGAAAACTCCCCCGGATCTCTACATCTTATACGAGGCTTGAATTCACATTGTAGTTTAGGTTTAACGTACTCAACTTCAATTGTCCAACCCTTATCATCAACAAAAGACGTTTTGGTGTTGTTCATGAACTTGTCCGTGTTTTATTTAACCCACATATTCTCAAGCGTCTCTCGAATCTCTTCTACATCTACATCCGGTTCCTTTTCTACCTTAGGTTCTTCTTCTACCGTATGCACACAAATGGTTTCACTTTTGCTCAAACTCTCATCACTCTTCCTCTTCAATTGTCTTTCCAAGAAGAAGTGAAAAGACTTTTTTCTTCAATAATCTCTAGAAGTACATCACTTTTTTCCGGTCTTAACTCATACAGCATTCTCTCGATTAACTTGTGATCACCCCTCGCTTTCTTGAATTCTTTATACTTTTGTTTCATGGAATCATACAAAATTTTGGCTCTTTCATCTTCACTCAACTCGGAATCTAAGCGTTGATCGGGTCGAATACCCCCACACTCAACACTTTGATAGATCTCATCCATGTCTATAGTATCATCAACCACTTCTTCACTAACCATCTCATCTGTGCCATTCTCTTGTACCCCAAGCATCCTACAATAGTCATCATCGAACTCTCTCTCTCAACTATATAGGCCAAAGGTAATCGCATGTTTTCTGAACTACAAAATCTAAAAGTTCCGTTCCCTCCTTCAAAAGTGATAGCATCCGCCCCGGGTCTATTTTACCACCCGTGGTTGCAATGAATCCACGTCCCAATAACAATGGAACATCTTCATCCATTGGCATATTGAAAATGGTGAATGGTACCTCAAGAAAAACACCTTTCACACTAACCATTACATTATGAAGTATCCCACGCGCCCTACACTTGGTATTGTTGCCAAGTGTAATTACCGCATCCGATTTACTCAACGCACATAAAGTACACTCACCATGAAACAATCGCTTCTACATCTCATATGACATGATATTGATGGATGATCCCGAATCGGAAATCACTTTGAAATCTCGATGATTGCTAGCAAAGTGAGGTAATACCCCAATGAAACTTAATTCGAACAACGCCTCACCCGGATCTTCTTCTTGACGAAGAATCTCCGACCTTCCACTTGACGAAGAATCTCCGACCTTCCTCTAGCATCTTCTTCAAATGGCAACTCTTCATGAAACTCTTTAAAACACTCATCCGAAATAACCTCGGATACCGCATCATCGGGCGCATCATCAAATCGCCCATCATCAAATCAAGCATCACAATTTGGCATACGACTAATAGTAACATTTTGATCAAGCCACGCATCAATGTTCTCATAATTCTTTGATTCATCCACCCAGATTGTTCTAAGTTGATGGACTTTCACGGGTTCGAAATGAACCGTTTCAACTACCTTGGAATCTTCAAGTGACGAATTTAGAGCAATTTTTAACCGTTGCCCATTAACCAAGAATGGTTCTCCACCTTTAGGATCTTGTATTTCAATTGCCCCATGCGAAGTAACCTTAGTGACAACATACGGCCCATTCCATTTACTTTTCAATTTTCCCACAAATAACTTCAACCTTGAATTAAATAACCACACACTTTGCCCTACTATGAAAGTCCGCCTTACAATTTGCTTATCATGAAACATTTTTGTTTTCTCCTTGTAAATTTTTGAACTTTCATAAGCATCGCGTCTCAACTCATCTAACGCCGATGGTTCTAACTTTCTTGCGTTTCCTGCCTCATCCATGTTCATGTTCACCTGTTTAATAGCCCACTCTGTACGATGCTCAATTTCAACAGGTAAGTGACATGCCTTACCATATACAAGTCGGTAAGGTGAAGTACCAGTAGGGGTTTTATAAGCTGTCCGGTAAGCCTAAAGCGCATCTTCTAGTCTTAAAGACCAATCTTTGCGATTAGGATTTATGGTTTTTTCTAAAATCCTTTTTAATTCTGTAAGTAACTAGAGGGGGGTGAATAGTTACTTAGTGGTTTCTTAAAACTTTTTCGAAAACTTTAACAATCAAAATATAAGTTTTAAGCGTGGAAGCGTTTGTGTTTGTTAATGGAAGTATGTAAAGAATATAAGTGTACAAACACAAGGATTTATAGTGATTCGGGTGGATGTTAACTAATCTACCTTAATCCACTCCCCAATTCTACTAATTGAGTGTTTTCTTCACTATGATACCCCAAACCCGATGGAGTGTTCAGATACAACAGTAGCTCCTCGATAAGCCGCTACTTATGAACCCTTACGTCCCTTTGAAGAATTCACAAACACCAAATACTCTTACCACAAGATCCTAATGCTCTAGCCTAGTGAAATCACAACTACTTTCTAGATCCCTTTAAGAAGATAGCTTACAAGTAAACTTATAGCTAAGCTTACAATCACTCATATTTCTTCAATAGGTCACACCAACTTAATTCCCAATGGAATTGATCAACTTCCTAGATCCCTTTAAGGAAGTTGAATCATTAAGTGAGATGGTGTTTCCTATCATAAGAACTATCCAACTTTCTTGACCCCCTAAGGAAGTGTCTTACAAAGTAAACTTAAAGATACAAATGATAAGTACAAAGTTTACATTTCAATTCTACTTAGTGTAAGTAGAATCTCTCTTTCTCTCTTATAATCTCTCCATTGATATGTGCTTGAGGCTTGGGAGATCAGTAGATATGACTTTGAAAGAATGTTGGAAAGGGGTGGTCTTCTAGTTTGGCAAATAGGAGTATTTATATTTCAAGAAAAACTTGACAGACAAAACTACGGTCGGTCACACGGTTGTCCGTACTGGCAGCCTTACAACTTCTGTCAGCATTTTAACATATCCGTTGCAGCTCCTCTTTCTTTGAATTTTTGGCTTCTTTACCCAATATAGAGCCTTCAAAATATACTTAATACACCTAGGAGTTAACTCCATTACCCCTTTAATCTTGGACATATGCATGAAGGTTTACATGTACTAGCTAAAGAGGAAAGTCCAATGTCCTTGACCATTGTCATTGATTTCCTAAAAAGGTAAATGCATATTTTTGTCTCTTGACAAACCACTAGCATCCAAACTTCATTCCCTAAATCTTCAAACCTTTGTCTTCATCTTTGATGGAAGTATCTTGCCCATTGGAACCTTGTTACAACTCCATTGAACTAGTTTAAGAACACTTTGACTAGTTGCACTAATCACAAAGATACATTACTACATTCCAAACCTCATACCCATGTCTTCACCAACTTGTCTTTTCTTTGATGGAAGTGTCTTGCTCTTTGGAACATTGTTACATCTCAAATGAACTAGTTTAAATCTAGTTGGAACTTAATGATCCTTATTACAACCTTGACTAGCTTGAGCTAATTACATTTACATACATACAATGGTACTTAAAACTAATGGGAGAGCACCTCTTTAATTGGGACTTTAATGACCATTATTAGTATGTTTAAATGACACTATGTAATAAGATAAAAAGATATAACACTTGTGTGTGTAATCTTATTTCAAGTTAAATCATCATTAAGGTGTCATTAGGCGTGATTAATCAAGTTTAACATCTTTTGGTTCAAAACTCTTTTGAAATCAAAGAAGGCAACTATTATAAGTACGTTTAAAAAGGTTTTATAAATTATAGATGCCTCAAAGTGGTCTAACTTAAAGTGGATGAATTTGGTTACAGAGAAAACTGTGGTCGATTTACGGTCGACCGTGAGGTTGACCGTAGATCAATAGTTTTATAAAATGGTGCAACCGTTGGAACAGGACATCTACAGTAAGACCTGCGGTCGACCGTGGTGCAGCTGCATATCAGTTTTTACCAAATTAATCATTTATGTATTGATCTTTTGCTAGAGATAGTGTAGGCTTGTGAACTTGTGTTGTTCAATACGTGGTTTAAGCACATAAGACTTGGTGTCATCATCAAAACAAAGTGTTTAACATTTGAATATTAATACTGGATCACTAACCAACAAATTCCCTATTAGATACTTCCACTTGCCCACTTGTTTGGGGATGGTAAGGCGTAGCAATTCGGTGATTTACCCCATAATCCCTTAAAAGTTTAGCAAATTGGGAGTTCTTAAAGTGTGAACCCCCATCACTAATTATGGCCTTAGGGATACCATGACGACATAAAAGATTTTTCTTAACAAACTTAAGGACAACTTTGTGGTCATTGGTCCGAGTAGCCTCAGCCTCCACCCATTTGGAGACATAATCAATGGCTACTAATATATACTCAAACCCGAAGGACGGTGGAAAAAGTCCCATAAAGTCTATGCCCCAAACGTTAAAAATTTCACAAACCAAAATTGGGTTCATGGGCATTTCATTACGTTTATAAATTCCCTCCCATCCTTTGACACCTAGCACAATTTTTAACATACTCACATGCATCTTTGAAAATAGTAGGCCAAAAGAAACCTGAGTCGAGTACTTTGTACCCGGTTTTCTTTATTCCATAGTGTCCTCCACATGCGAAAGTATGGCAATGAGCTAGTATGTCCTTATGCTCGTCTTCCGCCACACATCTCCTTATGATTTGGTCGGGTCCAATTCGGTAAAGAACCGAGTCCTCCCAAATATAATGCTTAACCTGCGATAAAAAGTAATCCCTCTTGTGCTTGTTCCAATGCTCCGGTACTTTGTTAGTCACCAAGTAGGTAACAATATACGCAAACCACAGTACCTGCATAACACTAAACAAACACTCGTCCGGGAAATTTTCCTGGATCGGTTTAGCAGGGTCAAACGGCGATGGGGGTATCCTAGACAAATGGTCTGCCACCACATTCTCTATACCCTTCTTATCCCTTATTTCCAAATCAAAATCTTGTAACAACAAGATCCACCTAATTAATCTGGGCTTAGTTTCCTTTTTCTCTAATAAGTGTCTTAGGGCACTATGGTCCGAGAAAACAACTACCTTAGACCCCCACAAATATGATCAAAACTTGTCCGAGGCAAACACTACTACTAGTAATTCCTTCTCGGTTGTGGTATAGTTCACTTGGGCATCCGAGAACGTTTTACTAGCATAGTAGATAACAACCGGTTTCCTATCAACCCTTTGACCCAAAACAGCCCCAGCCGCGTAATCACTTGCATCGCACATAGTCTCAAATGGTTTGTCCAGTCAGGTGATTGCAAAATGGGTGCTTCAGTCAACTTACGCTTTAGGGTACTAAAGGCCTCCTTACATTGGTCATCAAAGTCAAAATGTGCGTCTTTTAACAATAAGTTACATAATGGTTTAGAAATAACGCTAAAATCTTTGATAAACCTACGATAGAAACCCGCATGTCCCAAAAACGACCTTACCCCCTTAACATTGGTCGGTGGGGGTAATGTGGAAATAAGTAGCACTTTTTCCCTATCTACTTCAAATCCCCGTTCGGACACAATGTGTCCTAAAACCACCCCTTCCCTTACCATAAAATGGCTCTTTTCCCAACTAAGGACGAGGTTAGTCTCGGTACACCGTTTTAAAACTTTTCCAACATATTTAGACATGATTCAAAAGACTTTCCAAATATTGAGAAATCATCCATGAAAATTTCTAAAGACTCGCCTATTAACTCTGAGAAAATACTCATCATACACCTTTGAAAAGTAGCAGGTGCATTACGCAAACCAAAAGGCATTCGTCTAAAAGCATAAGCTCCATATGGACAAGTAAAAGTTGTTTTTTCTTGGTCATTAGGATGGATAGGTATTTGGTTGTATCCCGAATATCCATCCAAGAAACAGTAAAACTTTTTGACCCGACAACTTCTCAATAATTTGGTCAATAAAAGGTAAGGGAAAAATGGTCTTTTGAAGTTGCAGCATTTAACTTCCTATAATCAATACATACCCGCCAACCCATCACGGGACGGGTTGTGATCTTTTCTCCTTCCTCGATTTCCATGACGTGATTCCATCTTTCTTTGGCACTGTTTGAGTGGGACTCACCCACTGACTATCCGAAATAGGGAAAATAATCCCTGCATCTAACCACTTAAGAACCTCTTTCTTTACAACTTCCTGCATGTTCGGGTTTAACCTGCGTTGCATGTCACCAGCAGGTTTAACCTCCGGATCTGTCACTATACGATGCATACACACTGAGGGACTTATCCCTTTCAAATCTGCTATAGTCCATCCCACCGCAGCCTTGTACTTATGAAGCACCTCCATTAAAGCTTTTTCCTGCACGCCTGTCAAATCTGAAGCAATAATAACTGGTAAAGTGACGTTAGTACCCAAGAATGCATACTTTAAATGAGAGGGTAACAGTTTAAGCTCAAGGGTCGGTGGTGACTCTAACGAAGGTTTTGTGTTGGTGTCTATGGACTTGGGTAATGGCTTATATTTATGAGTCTAAGGTGGTAACCTAGAGTCCATTGTACTTGCTATGGCCAACTCAACTGCCGTAACTTACTCACACTCAATGTCATCCTCATCACTTAAGCAAAATACTTCCACCACATCATTTGTTATCAAATGGGAAGCATGTTTTTATACTTGCTCATCAACTATGTCTACTTGGTAGCATTCATGGACATATGGGGCATGAAGAGAATTAAAGATATTAATCCTCATTTTCCTATTTTCAAATGATATGTCCATGGCACACGTTCTACAGTTTATATGGGCATTTATGGTGGCCAAAAATGGGAGCCCCAAGATTATAGTGGGTTGGGCATCTCTATTCCTAGATTCAATATCCATCACAACAAATCAATAGGGTAATAGAAATCCTCCACTTTTACTATCACATCTTCAAATATTCCCCTAGGCGTTTTGATTAATTGGTCTGCTAGTTGAATAATTATGTCAGTTCTTTTCATTAAGCCCAATTCAAATCGGTCAACTAGACAAAAGGGTAAGATATTAATGATAGCTCCTAGGTCCAGTAATGCCTTTTTCACATTTACGTTTCCTACAGTCACTGCTAACAATGGGGTCCCCGGGTCCTTAAATTTAGGTGGGAGTGTTCCTGAAACAACCACACTTAGGTTCTCGGTTAGCTCCATCTTTTTGGGTAAGGTCGCCCATTGCTTCCTTCTTCAAAAACTTAGCGTAGGACGGGACTTGCTTAATAGCACCGAGAAGGGGCAAATTGATCTTAACCTGTTTAAATGTTTCCCACATGTCCTACGGTTGTGGCCCCTTCTTCCCATAAGGGAATTGGTTCGGGGACTCTAAAGCCTTGGGAAATGGGATGGTTTTTGATTCCGTCTCCGATTTCCTGGTCTCATTAACGATTGGTTCCTTATTTTTCACCCCCTTCCCATGGTTATCATTTTCACTTACCTCATCCTCATCAAGAACAATAGGAGACTTACTTGACTTTTGTTGCCCTACCTATTTTTCACCAACCTTATTGTCATACTTCTTTCCACTTCGCAAGGTGCCTACCATATTAACACTATGTCCTTTTTCCTGGTCCTTATGATTTGGATTGAGAACCGAATAACTTGGAATTATACCCGGCTCCCGATTTCCTTTACTTTCCGCTACATTACCAATCTCCTTAGCCAATGCACCAATTGAATTTTTTTGCACTTCCACTATTTTACGCATTTCGGAGATAAATGCGTCCATCTTGGCGTCCGAGCTAGATGGTTGATTGGGTGGGGCATTATTTTGATTTTGGTTTTGGTTTTGGCCTTGATTTTGGTAATTGTGTTGGTTTTGGTTTCGGTTGTTGGGATAAGGATTTTGATAGTTTCTTTGATAGTTGCCTTGATTCTGAAAGTTCCCTTGATTTTGAAAGTTGTTTTGAGGTCTTTGTTGAGTCCCTTGGGTAGCATTTAGAGCATTGTTTTTGCTCCAACTAAAATTTGGATGGTTTCTCCAACCCGGATTATACGTGTTGGAGTATGGATCAAATTTCTGTCCCTAAACCTCATTAACTTGTTCCTCCACTATTTGTTAATTTACCAGTGGAATCCCATTTCTACATCCGTATACAAAATGAGAAGGATCTCCATAAATCTCACAAACCTCCTGAACCTGTGAAACATTACAAGCAAGACCCTGGGTTGGGTTATTAAATATAAGCATTTTCAAATCATCTAATTCTTGCTCTAAGTTCCTAGATGAACCACCCGAGTAGGAAACATGATTTACTCGAGAAGTACTAGGTTGTTTCTGATTAACCGAAGCTTGGGTTTTTGAACCCTTGCTTAATTGCTTAAAGAAGGTCCACTCGTCATCACTAGATCGAGTTAAAAACGCCCCACCACTAGCTGCCAAAAGGAATTGCCTATTTTGGGAATCCAAACTATCATAGAAAACTTTAACCAATTCCCACTTTGGTATCTCATGGTGTGGGCATGCCCTAAGTGGAAATGCCCCGTTCATATACAATATAAACGATTCACAATAGTTGATTACATAGCGAGGTAATTGACCTCTATATGATACATTTTACAAACATTGCATTCATTTTTAAAAGATAAACTTTCTTTACATCGAAATTTGACAGCAAGCATACTATTTCATAATACCTCCAACTATAATTGACTTAATAATAATCTTGATGAACTCGACGACTCGAATGCAACGTCTTTTGAAATATGTCATGAATGACTCCAAGTAATATCTCTAATATGAGCAAATGCACAGCGGAAGATTTCTTTCATACCTGAGAATAAACATGCTTTCAAGTGTCAACCAAAAGGTTGGTGAGTTCATAGGTTTATCATAAAACAATAAAATTCATCATTTTGATAGACCACAAGATTTAAATGCTGCATGGTACAAATGTGCCCGAATCCTATACCCACCTGTAATGTACATGCGATATCTTTTAAATACAGTACACCTTTCCCGTGTACGAAATTATCTTTCATAAATCTTAGTAACCGTACACATATCTTGTGCACAAAAATAACATACACATAACCTGTGTATAAAATCATTCTCTCGATACATAACAGTCACTTTTCATTGCTTTAATAGCTTGACTTGGTAACCGACCTTAACATATAATACGCATAATAATATCCCCAAAACAGAACACCTCGTCTGTATAATAATCATATAAACTTCAAAGTACTAAACACCACGCCCACTAGCCCTTTCGTCTAGTGAACATTCTGAGTGGGGGTGTTAAACCCGGTAGCTACCTTTAGGATTCACGTCAATTAGGCGTGCACTAATTCTCAAAATTAGTGATGTTCCCTAATTATTAGGTTACTAAGCAATAATAATCAGGGAAAAAATATTCATATCAATTGTGGCAATTATCACGTCCACATAATTCCATGGTGGCAATTATCACGTCCACATAATTCATTCGAGGAATGTTTTGCTTGTGTCTATCTCGTCAAACATTTATAAAAGCATTTCATGTATTCGCAGTTCAAAATATATTTCAAAAGCATTTAATAAAGCAGTTGTAAAAACAGCGCATGTATTCTCAGTCCCAAAAATGTAAAGAGTAAAAGGGAATCAAATGAACTCACCATACTGTATTTTGTAGTAAAAATACATATGACTAAATTGAACAATACAGGGTTGGCCTTGGATTCATGAACCTATATCAATATTATATATCAGATCATATCATAAACATATAATAGTAATAAATCAAATATTAATTATATAATATTTAAAAAAGTTTTATGTTAAATTCCAATATATATATATATTTATATTTTATAATATTAAGTTATCATAATATTCAATTATTAATACCAAGATAGTGATTCTTTATTAAAATATTTTGATAATTTATTCTTAACTTGTTATAATATATTTATGTTTATGTTATTAATATTGTATTATATTTTAATGGTTATAATTGTTATATAATGTTTTAATCTATGTCTATATATATAAATTTTATAAAAATGTCTAATTAATATTATATCAATGTTCTGAAATATATATTACAATTTATTTTTAATGAATATAATTAGTTAATATATAATTGATAATGCTAGAAACGAACATATATTTCATAGCATTATCCCTCAAGAAAGACAAGCTTTTAGTTGCAAATGTTCTATTTACAAGTGATATTCATTTAAATAATAAAAGGTGAAGATAAAAGACAGATTCGACGAATTGAAGACGCAAACGACCAAAAAGCTAAAAAGTACAAAGTACAATCAAAGTGGTTCAATTTATTGATGAGAAACGTCTCAAAATTACAAGAGTACAAGACGCAAAAAGCAAAGTGCAAGATATTAAATTATACGCAAGGACGTTCAAAAATCCGGAACCGGGACCCGAGTCAACTCTCAACGCTCGACGCAACGGACTAAAAATTACAAGTCAACTATGCACATGAATATAATTTAATATATAATTAATTCTTAAAATTATTTATATATTATATTATTTAATAAAACCGTCGGCACGAAGCAAACAATCGAATGTGAGCTGGAATCCTAGGCCATGCGATTGTATGGCCAGCAAGAACAATCTCCATGCGATTGCATGGCAGCAAATATCTGGCCACATCTATAAATTTCGCAGTTTTTGGTCGAACTTAACACATCTTTTCCCTTCTCTATCTCTCAACGTAATATATATATATATATATATATATATATATATATATATATATATATATATATATATATATATATATATATATATATATATATATATATATATATATATATTATAATTTTAATTTTAATTTTAATTTTAATTTTAATTTTAATTTTAATAATAATAAGGGTATGTTAGCGAATGTTGTAAGTGTGTAAGTCGAAATTCTGTCCGTGTAACGCTACGCTATTATTAATCATTGTAAGTTATGTTCAACCTTTTTAAATTAATGTCTCGTAGCTAAGTTATTATTATGCTTATTTAAATTGAAGTAATCATGATGTTGGGCTAAATATTAAAGACGGGGTAATTGGGCTTTGTACCATAATTGGGGTTTGGACAAAAGAACGACACTTGTGGAAATTAGACTATGGGCTATTAATGGGCTTTATATTTGTTTAATTAAATGATAGTTTGTTAATTTAATATGAAGATTTACAATTGGACGTACTTATAAATAACCACATACATTCGATCGAACACGATGGGCGGGATATTTATAAGTACTAATAATCGTTCATTTAACCGGACACGGGAACGGATTAATAGTTTATGGACTTATTAAAACAGGGGTGAATTATATACAAGGAAAATTGGTGTAATTATAGTTTAAGTCCCCAATTAGTTGGAATATTTGACTTCGGATATAAGGATAATTTGACGAGGACACTCGCACTTTATATTTATGACTGATGGACTGTTATGGACAAAAACCAGATGGACATATTGAATAATCCAGGGCAAAGGACAATTAACCCATGGTAATAAACTAAAATCAACACGTCAAACATCATGATTACGGAAGTTTAAATAAGCATAATTCCTTTATTTCATATTTAATTGCACTTTTAATTATCACACTTTAATTTATTGTCATTTTAATTATTGCACTTTTTAATTATCGCAATTTTATTTATTGTCATTTTATTTATCGCACTTTTATTTATCACAATTTCATTATCGTATGTCATATTTATTTTTAATATTTTACATTAGGTTTTAACTGCGACTTAAGTTTTAAAATCGACAAACCGGTTATTAAACGGTAAAAACCCCTTTTATAATAATAATACTACTTATATATATATTTATATTTATACAAATATAGTTTTAAAAAAAATATAGCGTTAGACTTGGCTAGCTCCCTGTGGAACGAACCGAACTTACTAAAAACTACACTACTGTACGATTAGGTACACTGCCTATAAGTGTTGTAGCAAGGTTTAAGTATATCCACTCTTTAAATAAATAAATAACTTGTGTAAAATTGTATCGTATTTAATAGTATTTTATAGTAAAAATATAACTATTTCGTATACACCTCTACGCACATCAAGTATTTTTGGCGCCGCTGTCGGGGATCGACAACGCCGAAAGCGAAATGCTATATATAAAAAAAATAATTTTTAATTTACTTTTATAAAAATACGTTTTAAATATTAAAAATATATATATATATATATATATATATATATATATATATATATATATATATATATATATATATATTTAAGAGTTGTTTAAAATATATAAATTATAAAGTGTTTTTATTTCTATTTTAGTTTTTTTTTAAATTTAAGTTTTTATTTATCTTATATAAATAATTTATATAATTATAAAACAGAAAATTAAAAAATAAAAATAAAACAACTCGGCCCGGTACTGTAGCAGCCCAATATTTGGCCTGGATCCGAGGCTCATGCGATCGCATGAGATTTTAACTATCAACCCAGGCGATCGCATGGCTTGATTTGACAGGCCTGGTACATAAGCTGATCGAATTAGGGTTAGTTAATAATAATTATTATTATTAATTATTTACCCTAATTAGGGTTTATTAATTAATTAATTTCTAATATTAGTTTTAGTTTTATTTATTTAATTTGTATTTTTAGTTTTAATTAGTTTTAATAAATTATAAAATCAATACTTTTATAAATAAATAATATAAAAATAATATTTTTATAAAAATTGTACTTTTTACAACTTTAAGTTTATTTTTATATTTTGTATCTTTTTATTTATTTTAGCGTAATATTTGTATTTTTCGTTCGTATTTAGTTTTAAGTCATAGTTTTTGCCATATTTATTTTTATTTCTAGATTTTTAGGCTTTGCCGTAAAATTCCTTAAGTACTTTTTCTTTAGACTAAGATTTATGTGCTTTAGAATTCTGCGACGCTGTTTATAAATTTTAGTTCCTTTTTAAGTTTCGACGCGCTACTTTCTTATTTTTATTTTTCGACGCCTATTTTTTTCGACCTCTTATTTTTTCGACGCACTTTTTCTTTTTCGTTCTTATTTCTCGACGCTCTAGTTTTTAGGACATAGAATTTTCTATTTCTTCTCTAAAATTTCTTTAAATTTCGACGAAAAATTATTTTAAGCGGTTAAATTGATAGACATCGAAAATTTTCTGGTTCGTAGTAATAGTTGGATTTGTTAGTGGCGAGTTGCGGGCTTCCGATTTAAAGGGTCCTGGCTACCTACTGCATCTTTTGGCTATTCGAAATGTGGGCAAAATCAGAAAAGTCTATTAATTTGATAACTTATATAATTTTTATTTTTATAACTAATAGGATATTCAGTGAATGCACCGAGCATAACGTTCACCACCTTTTATACGTTCACCACCTGTAACTCGATCAAGACATCTAGCCAATATTGTTGTCGTTGATTTTTCTTTAGAATTATCATCCAGTCGACCAAGTACTCCAATTCAAATTTCCGATAATCCATTTTTTGAACCCGACCTCACAATTGAGAATCCGGAGGATATTCAGAGACAATTCAGAGATCCTGAACCACTAATCTTTCCTCCGGAACTACCAATCATTCAAACGGAGATTGTCGAGGAACAAACCATTAAATCAGAATCCTCTAGTGATTCAGATTCAACAAATTCAATCATGGAAAATCGGGAACCTCTAAGTATGGAAGACCGAATGAGAGCTAAACGCACTGGCCAAGGTCACGCAATTACTCAACCAGACATTAATGCGCCAGATTATGAAATCAAAGGACAAATCCTACACATGGTGACTAATTAATGCCAATTTATTGGTGCGCTGAAGGAAGATCCAAACGAACATCTTCGTACCTTTAATAGGATCTGTACTTTATTTAAAATCCGAGAAGTGGAGGATGAACAGATCTATCTCATGTTATTTCCCTGGACTTTAAAGGGGGAAGCCAAAGATTGGTTAGAATCATTACCTGAAGGGGCAATTGATACATGGGATGTCTTAGTTGAAAATTTTCTTAAACAATTTTTTCCGGCATCTAAAGCCGTGATACTTCAAGGAGAAATTGTTACGTTCACACAAAAGCCAAATGAAACTCTATATGAAGCGTGGACAAGATTTGGAAAATTATTAAGAGGATGTCCGCAACATGGTTTAGACACTTATCAAATAGTACAAATATTCTACCAAGGATGCGACATCACTACAAGAAAAGACATCGATATAGCAGCTGGTGGTTCCATTATGAAGAAAACAGCAACTGAAGCTTACAAAATTATTGATAACACTGCTTCCCACTCACATGAGTGGCACCAAGAAAAAGATATCGTTAGATCATCTAAAGCAGCTAGAGCCGATTCTAGCCATGACTTTGATTCCATTTCTGCAAAGATAGATGCTGTCGAGAGACGAATGGAAAAGATGACTAAGGATATTCACTCAATAAGAATTAGTTGTGAGCGGTGTGGAGGACCACATTTGACAAAAGATTGTCTCAGTATTGAATAAGGTCCTAGCAATCAACAAGTATCCAATCATACTTACAATCAGCAAAGACCTATTTTTCAAAACAAACCACCACAAACCGATGATAAAAAGTCAAATTTAGAAGATATGATGTCGAAGCTAGTTGAATCTCAAATCTAGTTTTTCACATCTCAGAAACAAACTAATGAACAAAATGCTCAAGCATTTAGAAATCAACAAGCTTCTATTCAAAATTTAGAACAAGAAGTAAGTAACCTAGCACGGTTGATAGGTGAAAGAAAACCGGGAAGTCTACCTAGCGATACAAATGCTAACCCCCGGAATGAAACAGCTAAAGCCATTACCACAAGAAGTGGTATTACACTTAAACCACCTGAAATACCTATAATTTCTGATGACGCTATTCCTATTCCACAAGAACCACAACCTGAGCAAGATAAGGAAACGGAACCGGTAGTTGAAAAGGTTAATGAAGATAACACAGTTAAAGCTAAACCTTATGTTAAACCATTCCAACCACCACTTCCTTACCCGAGTAAAATGAGAAAAGAAAGGCTTGAAGCCGAGCAATCCAAATTCTTGGATATGTTTAAAGAAATAAATGTAAATCTTCCTTTCATTGATGTAATTTCAGGAATGCCAAGATATGCCAAATTCTTGAAAGATCTAATCACAAATAGAAAGAAAATGGAAGAACTCTCGGCTGTTACTATAAATGCTAATTGTTCGGCAGTGCTGTTGAATAAGATACCAAAAAAATTATCTGATCCAGGAAGTTTCACAATTCCATGTTTTCTGGGTAGTCTTAGTTTAATAGAAGCATTGGCAGACTTAGGTGCTAGTATAAATTTAATGCCATATTCACTATACGCTAAACTAGACCTTGGAGAATTGAAACCACCATGAATAAGTATACAACTAGCCGATCGATCAGTAAAATATCCTAGAGGGATAATGGAGAACATGCTAGTTAAAGTTGGTACTTTAGTATTTCCAGTAGATTTTGTTATTCTGTACATGGAAGAAGATTCTCGAGTTCCTCTCATATTAGGAAGACCATTCTTAAACACGGCTAAAGCAATAATAGACGTGTTTGGTAAGAAACTGACCCTAAGTATAGAGGACGAGAGTGTTACCTTTTCTGTGGATAGAGCCATGCAACAACCGCAATATGCAGATGATACATGTTATTATATTCAAACTATAGATTCACATGCAGAATTGTTAGAAGAATTTCCAGAATTACAAGGAATAGGAGAATGTTCTTTAGGAGAAGGAACTAAACCAATTGATGAAACTGAAATGTTAGCTATACTTATGGCTAACGGATATGAACCAACAACAGAAGAAATTCAAATGCTAAAAGAAGAAGACAGATATCGATATAAATCATCGATAGAAGAACCACCGACATTAGAGTTAAAGCCACTTCCAAACCATTTGGAATATGCTTATTTACATGGTGAATCTGAATTACCTGTAATAATATCGTCTTCTACCTGTAATAATATCGTCTTCTCTTACTGAAAAATGAAAAATCTCGACTCATTACTGTGCTGAAAGCTCATAAACCAGCTATTACATGCAAGATTCATGACATTAAAGGCATAAGTCCTTCGTATTGCACACATAAAATCCTTATGGAAGAAGGTCATAAAACGTATGTGCAACGCCAACGAAGACTAAATCCTAATATGCAAGATGTTGTTAAGAAAGAGATTATTAAACTGCTAGATGCAGGTTTAATTTATCCAATCTCTGATAGTCCATGGGTAAGCCCAGTTCAATGCGTACCTAAGATGGGTGGCACGACTGTTATCACAAATGAAAAAATGAGCTTATTCTTACTAGGACTGTAACAGGATGGCGTGTTTGTATAGATTATAGAAAATTAAATGACGCCACCAGAAAAGATCACTTTCCCTTAACTTTCATTGATCAAATGTTGGAAAGATTAGCTGGAAATAGTTACTATTGTTTTCTTGACAGTTTTTTCGGATATTTTCAAATTCCAATAGCACCCGAGGATCAAGAGAAAACCAGGTTCACATGCCCTTATGGTACTTTTGCTTACAAACGCATGCCATTTGGACTTTGCAACGCCCCTGCAACCTTTCAAAGGTGCATGATGGCGATTTTTTACGACATGATAGAAGAATGCATGGAAGTTTTTATGGATGACTTTTCAGTCTTCGGTGATACTTTTGAAATATGTCTAGTTAATCTTGAACGAATGCTTATTAGATGCGAACAATCAAATCTAGTTCTTAATTGGGAGAAATTCCATTTCATGGTTAAAGAAGGCATCGTTCTTGGCCATAAAATTTCAAAGGAAGGAATTGAAGTGGATAGAGCTAAAGTAGATGTAATTGGTAAACTTCCACATCCCACTAATGTTAGAGGAGTTAGGAGTTTTCTAGGGCATGCCGGTTTTTACCGACGTTTCATAAAAGATTTTTCTAAAATTGCCACTCCTATGAATAAACTCCTAGAAAAGGATGCTCCATTCATCTTTTCAGATGAATGCATCAAATCTTTTAATATTCTTAAAGAAAAACTTACTAATGCGCCGATCATGATAACTCCAAATTGGAATCTACCATTTAAACTCATGTGCGATGCAAGTGATTTTGCAATGGGAGCTGTTTTAGGACAAAGGATTGAAAAACGATTTCAACCTATTTATTACGCTAGTAAGACATTGCAAGGAGCACAAATGAATTACACAACTACTGAAAAAGAACTCCTTGCTATTGTCTTTGCTTTTGACAAATTTCGTTCATATCTCGTTCTAGCTAAAACGGTGGTCTATACCGACCATTCTGCTCTTAGATACCTATTTTCGAAACAAGATGCCAAACTAAGATTAATCCGTTGGATCTTACTCTTACAAGAGTTCGATATTGAGATCCGAGACAAAAAGGGAGCAGAAAATCTCGCCGCTGATCATCTTTCTCGTCTTGAAAATTCTGAATTAGAAGTTCTAAATGAATCGGCCATACAAGATAACTTTCCTGATGAATATCTATTGAAGATAGATTATAGTGAAATTCCATGGTTTGCAGACTATGCAAACTACTTAGTATGTGGATTCCTTGAAAAAGGGTTGTCGTACCAAAAACGAAAGAAATTCTTTAGTGATATAAAACACTATTTCTGGGAAGATCCACATTTGTTTAAAAGTTGTCCCGATGGAACAATACGCCGATGTGTATTCGGGGATGAAGCCAGTCAAATCTTAAACCATTGTCACACAGGACCAACAGGAGGGCATTATGGGCCTCAACTCACAGCAAGAAAAGTTTACGATGCTGGATTCTATTGGCCTACAATTTTCAAAGACGCACACCTTCTTTGCAAATCCTGTGATGCTTGTCAAAGGGCCGGAAAAATAAGTCAACGTGATGAAATGCCACAAAATGTCATTCAAGTATGTGAAGTATTTGACGTTTGGGGTATTAACTTTATGGGTCCATTTCCAAAATCTCTTAATAATCTCTACATTCTCGTTGCCATTGATTATGTATCTAAATGGGCGGAAGCACAAGCTCTCCCGACTAACGATGCACGAGTTGTAGTCAATTTTTTAAAACGTCTTTTTGCTAGGTTTGGAACATCGAAAGCTTTAATAAGTGATCGGGGTACTCATTTTTGTAACAATCAACTTGAAAAAGTTCTCAAAAGATATGGAGTAACTCATAAAATATCAACCGTTTATCATCCACAAACAAGTGGACAAGTTGAAAATACCAACCGAGCATTAAAACATATTCTAGAGAAAACCGTAGGATCAAATCCGAAGGAATGGTCCATGAAATTGGAGGATGCACTCTGGGCTTTTAGAACAACCTACAAAACTCCAATTGGAACCACACCTTTTAGACTCGTTTATGGAAAAGCATGTCATCTTCCAGTAGAAATTGAACATAAAGCATTTTGGGTTTTAAAGACATGTAATCTTGATTTGCATGAAGCTGGACGTCTACGGTTAAGTCAACTAAACGAATTAGAAGAATTAAGACATGAAGGATATGAAAATTCGTTAATCTATAAAGAAAGAACGAAGAAATGGAATGATAAAAGAATCAGAAGTTCAAAAGAATTTAAAGAAGGAGACAGAGTTCTTCTTTTCAATTCACGATTCAAGCTATTTCCTGGAAAATTGAAATCAAGATGATCTGGACCATTCATAGTCAAAAGAGTTTTCCCGTACGGAACAGTAGAATTAATAAATTCAAATGGGATTGAATTTAAGGTTAATGGTCACAGAGTTAAACATTACATAGATAGTCCAATGGAAGTTGAAGATGAAGTTAATCATAATTTCGACACCACAGCTAACTAAGTGTGGGAAGGTTCGAATCTTTTTAGGGTAATATATATTTCTGTTAGAGTTAGATATTCTGTTTTCGTGTATTTTCGAGAATGGAATCCGAATGGTCTTTCCCTAGTAGACCCTAAAGAACTAATCTTCTCCCCCCATTCTGAATTTTTATTTTTTTTTAGGTTTTACGAGATGAAGAATTCCTTTGATCTGAACCATGGTCTAATGCTACACACTATGATTACTAAACGTAATAATGACACACTTCCGAGTGAACTGGTATCATTCATAAGAGGCAAAATGGACGGAGTAAGAAAAGAACTCAGAAAAGATCATCATAAGATACATTTTGGTAAAGGCAAATCAAAATCCGCAACAAAAAGAAGTGCACGACACCTTGAAAGATGTTATAAATGCGGAAAATGGTCACACGAAGGTAAATGTTCAAATAATCAAACATATTCAAATACCGAATTTGTTACTCTATGCAGAGAAGGACCTTTCATATGTTTAGAAGAAAAGATATTGAAGAATCGAGGTTATGCTTACGTAGCTATGGAAAACCAAATCACACGACTCTCCTATGAGTCGGCTAAAGCAGGTCTCTGAGAATTCTTTCTCACAGGTAAGTATGTACAGTTTTTATTTTTATTTTTATTTTTATTGTTTTTAACCTTTTGATAATAAACGCTAAATCGTTCGCTATAAAGTATTAAATTGGTATTCAATAAAATTAGGTATGCGTAACCGAAATTATTGATATCATACAAAAATTTATTACATAACTACAAAATTTACCGTTTATTCTTAAGGTATAAATATCTTTAATCAATCAACCCAAAATATTTCAAAAATTCGTCAGGAGTAAAACTAGGTTATGGAACCGAAATTACTTTATCGAAAAGAGGGGCGTATATTTTTGATAATATTTGATTGATTAAAGTGGGATAAAAGACCAAAAAGATTTTTAATTTTAATTTTTACCATGTTTTTAAAAATTAATATATAAATATTAAATTAATATTGTAAACTTTTTAAAATCAATATATTTAAGTTTGTAAATATTTGGAAAATTAATATTTTTAGTATAAGTTTGTATGTATAAAAATGATATTTATATGAATTTTTAATTTTATGCATTTTAAATTAAAGTTTGGTGTGAATTTAAAAACAAAAATTTTCTTTATTTCACTAAGTTAAAAATTTGATATTTAAAAATTCGTCGTGAGTTGAAAACTAGGTCGTTGAACCGAAATTGCTTTACCCGAGGGCGGGATGAGAACTTTTAGTATAATTATTTTTAATCTTGTTGAATTAAAGTATGTCAAAAACATTTAAAAAACTCAAAAATCTTTGCTTTTAAAACGACGCTTAAAAAGTAACAAATTTTAAAACTTTGTTGAGAGACGAACTAGGACAACGATCCGAAACGCCCTCATCCTAAAAAAGAAACAAAATTTTAAATTTTAATTAATTATTTGTTTTAAAAGTATAAGGTTTTTCTAATATATATATATATATATATATATATATATATATATATCAGACCCCATGCGATCGCATGGGGTTCCTTTGCAAATTTCATGCGGTCGCATGGGGACCAATTTCAGGTCAGAAACAAATAACCAGCGAGCTGTTCTGTCTCATTCCACAAACACACACACATACACGAACATACTCCCCAAACTCTCTCAAATTTCACCAATTTTTCACCAAAATCAACCAAAATTTCGTCCTACAATCCGCTCTAATCATGCCTAGGTTCGGATTTTTTAGCAAGATGAAAAATACCGATACTGATGGTGCATCATCATCATCTAGGCAACCTGCTCCAGAACCTGAACCAGAAATGCAATATGAGCCACAATAAGAACCAGAACCTGAACAGGAGCAACAACAGGAACAACAACAACTGATCAACACGTACCATATTATGATCCGCAACAAGAATATGTTAATGCCTACGTAATTTTTCCGATTCATCCGATAATAGCTCACCCAACGATTCATGAAGAACAGTTGCATCCCAATTTGAGATTTGATCGAAGTTGGAGAGATTACCCGACGTACCAAAGTAACAAATTTAAACTGGTAACGAAAAAATGTAGAAGTGCCGAGGGTAATATATTGGGAGCCTTTGGAAAGGGTCCACCTAGTTAACTCAGTTAGACTGCATCTGATCCAAAGGTATGGCAGGTCTTCTTTTCCCGATTGGGAATGTTTATTCACCATTCATAGGCCTGTATATAAGGAATTGTGTGTTGAGCTTATGAGTACTATAGCGTTAAATGAGGATGTAGTTAGGTTAGATGATAGAAGTTTTCTTAGATTTATACTTGGCCGTAGGATGTACAGGATGTCCATGCTGGACATGGCCAGGGCTTTACAGATTTACACTCCTGGTGAATTACTATTACCCGATTGTACAAATTTGATTTATCATGGGGAGCGGGTAGATAGGAATTTTGACGCGAACGCTGTCTGGAGGCGTATGTCAGATTACAATGTTTTTTCACTGGGAGGAAGACACTCCTATTTAGATATTAACAAAGCAGAGCTACGTATTATACATAGATTTTTAGCTAATTCGATTACACAAAGAGGTAAAAACAAGGAGAAGATGACCTTACACGACTTATTTTACCTTAAGTATATTCGAAACACTAGAAGCTTTGTTAATATCCCCTACTGTGTTGGTTTTTATCTGTCCAAAGTGGTAGCCGGAATACCAACGGGGGAATAATAGGAGGAGGTATTTTTGTTACTCTCATTGGAGAGTATTTGGGTGTAGATAGGGATCAAGGGGGTCCACTTATGGTATGTAGGGAACATGATGATACTTTAGGATTGAAGGTCTATCAGGGTGCTAACGTATTAAAGAGCAGACGCAATCAGGCAGTACTGTAGTGACCCAAACTTTTCCATGTTTATATATATATATTAAATGAAATTGATATTTACATGATTAAGTGTTTCCAACATGTTAAGCAATCAAACTTGTTAAGACTTGATTAATTGAAATAGGTTTCATATAGACAATTGACCACCCAAGTTGACCGGTGATTCACGAACGTTAAAACTTGTAAAAACTATACGATGACATATATATGGTTATATATATAGTTAACATGATTTTATTATAAGTATGTATCTCATTAGGTATTTTAACAATGAGTTATATACATAAAAATGAGACTATTAATTTAAGAAACTCGAAAACGATATATATAACGATTATCGTTATAACAACGTCTTACTAGGTACATATGAATCATATTAAGATATTGATACACTTGGTTAATTATGTTAAATGATAATTAAATATATTATTAAGTGTATTGACAATGAAATACATATGTAAAAATAAGACTAATAACTTAATGATTTCGAAACGAGACATATATGTAACGATTATCGTAGTAACGACATTTAACTGTATATATATCATACTAAGATATTATATATCATAATATCATGATAATATAACAATTTAACATCTCATTTGTTATAATAAATAATGGGTTAACAGCATTCAACAAGATCGTTAACCTAAAGGTTTCAAAACAACATTTACATGTAACGACTAACGATGACTTAACGACTCAGTTAAAATGTATATACATGTAGTGTTTTAATATGTATTCATACACTTTTGAAAGACTTCAAGACACTTATCAAAATACTTCTACTTAACAAAAATGCTTACAATTACATCCTCGTTAAAATGCTTACAGTAGGTTATCTTTCTAATACAAGGTAATAATCATATTCAAACTTTAATTCAATTTCTATAACTATAACTATCTTATTTCGAGTGGAAATCTTACTTGAAATTGTTTTCGTGTCATGATTCTGCTTAAAAAACTTTCAAGCCATCCAAGGATCCTTTGAAGCTAGATCCATTTTTCTTATTTCTAGTAGGTTTATCCAAGGAACTTGAGGTAGTAATTATGTTCATAACATCATTCGATTCATACATATAAAGCTATCTTATTCGAAGGTTTAAACTTGTAATCACTAGAACATAGTTTAGTTAATTCTAAACTTGTTCGCAAATAAAAGTTAATCCTTCTAACTTGACTTTTTAAATCAACTAAACACATGTTCTATATCTATATGATATGCTAACTTAATGATTTAAAACCTGAAAACACGAAAAACACCGTAAAACCGGATTTACGCCGTCGTAGTAATACCGCGGGCTGTTTTGGGTTAGTTAATTAAAAACTATGATAAACTTTGATTTAAAAGTTGTTATTCTGGGAAAATGATTTTTATTATGAACATGAAACTATATCCAAAAATTATGGTTAAACTTAAAGTGGAAGTATGTTTTCTAAAATGGTCATCTAGACGTCGTTCTTTCGACTGAAATGACTACCTTTACAAAAACGACTTGTAACTTATTTTCCGACTAAAAACCTATACTTTTTCTGTTTAGATTCATAAAATAGAGTTCAATATGAAACCATAGCAATTTGATTCACTCAAAACGGATTTAAAATGAAGAAGTTATGGGTAAAACAAGATTGGATAATTTTTCTCATTTTAGCTACGTGAAAATTGGTAACAAATCTATTCCAACCATAACTTAACCAACTTGTATTGTATATTATGTAATCTTGAGATACCATAGACATGTATACAATGTTTCGACCTATCATGTCGACACATCTATATATATTTCGGAACAACCATAGACACTTTATATGTGAATGTTGGAGTTAGCTATACAGGGTTGAGGTTGATTCCAAAATATATATAGTTTGAGCTGTGATCAATACTGAGATATGTATACACTGGGTCGTGGATTGATTCAAGATAATATTTATCGATTTATTTCTGTACATCTAACTGTGGACAACTAGTTGTAGGTTACTAACGAGGACAGCTGACTTAATAAACTTAAAACATCAAAATATATTAAAAGTGTTGTAAATATATTTTGAACATACTTTGATATATATGTATATATTGTTATAGGTTCGTAAATCAACCAGTGGCCAAGTCTTACTTCTCGACGAAGTAAAAATCTGTGAAAGCGAGTTATAGTCCCACTTTTAAAATCTAATATTTTTGGGATGAGAATACATGCAGGTTTTATAAATGATTTACAAAATAGACACAAGTACGTGAAACTACATTCTATGGTTGAATTATCGAAATCGAATATGCCCCTTTTTATTAAGTCTGGTAATCTAAGAATTAGGGAACAGACACCCTAATTGACGCGAATCCTAAAGATAGATCTATTGGCCTAACAAACCCCATCCAAAGTACCGGATGCTTTAGTACTTCGAAATTATATCATATCCGAAGGGTGTCCCGGAATGATGGGGATATTCTTATATATGCATCTTGTTAATGTCGGTTACCAGGTGTTCACCATATGAATGATTTTTATGTCTATGTATGGGATGTGTATTGAAATATGAAATCTTGTGGTCTATTGTTACGATTTGATATATATAGGTTAAACCTATAACTCACCAACATTTTTTGTTGACGTTTAAAGCATGTTTATTCTCAGGTGAATACTAAGAGCTTCCGCTGTTGCATACTAAAATAAGGACAAGATTTGGAGTCCATGTTTGTATGATATTGTGTAAAAACTGCATTCAAGAAACTGATTTCGATGTAACATATTTGTATTGTAAACCATTATGTAATGGTCGTGTGTAAACAGGATATTTTAGATTATCATTATTTGATAATCTACGTAAAGCTTTTTATACCTTTATTTATGAAATAAAGGTTATGGTTTGTTTTAAAAATGAATGCAGTCTTTGAAAAACGTCTCATATAGAGGTCAAAACCTCGCAACGAAATCAATTAATATGGAACGTTTTTAATCAATAAGAACGGGATATTTCAGTTGGTATCCGAGCGTTGGTCTTAGAGAACCATAAAATTTGCATTAGTGTGTCTTATCGAGTTTGTTAGGATGCATTAGTGAGTCTGGACTTCGACCGTGTTTTCTTTAAAAATGATTGCGTAACATTTTTGTTGGAAACTATATATTATTAACATGTATATATTATGTGATATATTAATCTCTTAACATGTTTGATATTGTGTGATAGATGTCTACCTCTAGCACAAATCTCATTGACTCACCTAATAATAACGAAGAGTCGAATATATATTGGACTGATTCACAAGTTCCCGAAGAAGAACCAGAAGAAGAATCAGAACCGGAAGAAGAATCAGAACCGGAAGAGGAGGAACCGGAAGAGGAGGAACCGGAGGAGGAAATAGAACCGGTGGGGAAAATAATAAAACGGTTAAGTAAAAGAAAATCCTCAACCAACCGACCAAGGTTAATTATGGTCAATGGTGTTTCCGCCAAGGAAGCAAAATATTGGGAGGATTACCAATTCTCCGATGAATCGGATTCCGACGAGAATTCCGATGATGTTATAGAAATTACCCCAACTGAATTAAAAAAGGCAAAAGAAAATAATAAGAGAAAGGGCATAAAAATAGAGAAATCTAATTCCAACCCCGATGAACTTTATATGTATCGTCAACCCCCGAAGCCCTTAAGTTGTAACAATGACCCGGGAACCTCTAAACCACCAGGTTTTTCTAAACCGTTGTGGAAAATGGCAGCTCGTATTAGGGAAACATCATATATCCCTAGAAACTTGGCAAAATGAACCAAAACCGAAGAAGAAGAAACGAGCGAGTCAGAATAAGATAGTTTTATTCGTGTGGTGTAATATATGTAATATAGTGTGCTTATGCTTTATGATATATGTAAAAATTGCTTTTATTAATAAGTATTTTTTTTTATGAATCTAACTCTTGTCTATTTTACAGTATAAAAACACAAAATGGATAGACAACCCAATATTTTAAGAGACCTACCCGGAGACATGATTGATGAAATCTTGTCTAGAGTCGGTCAGAATTCTTCGGCACAACTATTTACGGCGAAATCAGTTTGTAAGACATTCGAAGAACGTTCCAAGAATGTCTTGGTTTATAAGAGACTTTCGTTTGAAAGATGGGGGATATCACATTGGGAAACCCATAAGTTACGATGTGTTTACTTTGACGCATATATTGCGGGGAACCCAAATGCTATTTTACGCAACGGGTTAAGAAATTATTTTGACTCAATGTATCCGAATATAGGACTTCATGATTTAGAAAAAGCGGCTAACATGCAACATAAAGAAGCATGCTATGCTTACGGGTTAGTAATGTTCGCTTCTCACCAAAGTGAGAAAAAGAACATCGGGCTACAACTATTAAACAAAACGTTTCCACAAGTGACGGAGTCGGTAATTGGGGTAAGAAATGAGGTTTTTAGGTTATTACGAGACTGTTGGTCATTACGTAACCCTTGTCCCTTTGACGACGTTACAACACGCTGTCTTATCAACGGCCATAACGGTTATGTTCCACAAGACCAAGGATGGGAAGTAGTCCTAGTAAAACCAGAATGCATGACTTGTTTCTGGACGTATGAATTACGTATCTTTATTGCCTTTGCTGAACGACTTGTGTACTAGCTAGAATTATCTTCACAACTATCTTGTATCAAAGTTATTGTGTGCTATATTTCATGCTTTATGTAAAATAAGCGGTATTGTAAGTTTGTAAAATATTGTATAAAAGTTTGAACGCGAAATATTATTATAATAAGTTTTTCATATATAGAATTGTAGTAGTTGAATTGTATATTAGCTACTAAGTATGAACTTAACGGGTAGGTACTACCCGAATTTAAACTTATAAAACGCTAATATGAAGAAAAAGCTTTTATAAATGAGTTCATATTATGCTACGAAATACTATTAACTACTCTTAATATCCTGTATGATTAACTTGTTCCATTTGACTATTTTGAAGGAAATGGCACCGACTACTCGACACACCGTGAATATGAATGAAGAGGAATTCCGTACTTTTCTAGCTTCAAACATAGCCGCAGTACAGGCTGCGCTACATACCAACAATAACCTTGGATCTAGCAGTACAGGAAATCGTGTAGGATGCACCTACAAAGAATTCACTGCCTGCAAACCTTTGGAATTTGATGGAACCGAAGGACTGATCAGATTGAAACGGTGCACCGAAAAGGTCGAATCGGTGTTTGCCATAAGTAAGTGTACTGAAGAGGACAAAGTGAAGTACGCTACGCATACCTTCACAGGTTCTGCGTTAACATGGTGGAATACCTATCTAGAGCAAGTGGGACAAGATGATGCTTACGCACTACCGTGGTCAGCATTCAAGCACTTGATGAACGAGAAGTACCGTCCCAGAACCGAGGTCAATAAGCTCAAGACAGAACTTAGAGGGTTACGAACCCAAGGATTTGATATTACCACGTATGAAAGACGATTCACAGAATTGTGCCTATTGTGTCCGGGAGCGTTCGAAGATGAGGAAGAGAAGATCGACGCGTTTGTGAAAGGACTACCGGAAAGAATCCAAGAAGATATAAGTTCACACGAGCCCGCCTCCATACAACAGGCATGTAGAATGGCTTACAAACTAGTGAACCAGATTGAGGAAAGAATTAAAGAATAGACGGCTGAAGAGGCCAATGTGAAGCAAGTCAAAAGAAAGTGGGAGGAAAACGGTGATAAGAATCACCAATACAACAACAACAGCAATTACAATAATAATCGCAACAATTATCCCAACAATCGCAACATCAATCGCAACTACAACAAACGGCCCAACAACAACAACAACAACAACAACAACAACAACAACAACAGCAACTACAACAATCATCCCAATAATAATAACAACCGCAACAACAACAACAATCAGAAGCAGCTATGCCAAAGGTGTGAAAAGTATCACTCGGGGTTCTGCACCAAATTTTGCAACAAGTGTAAAAGAAATGGTCATAGCGCGGCGAAGTGTGTGGTCTACGGACCAGGGGTTAACAGAATGAAAGGAACAAATGGTTTCGGAACGAGTAATGGTGGAGCAAGTAGTGTCGGAGCAAGTTATGCCAATGTAGTTTGTTATAAATGTGGAAAACCGGGCCACATTATTAGAAATTGCCCGAACCAGGAGAACACGAATGGACAAGTCCGCGGAAGAGTTTTCAATATTAATGCGGCAGAGGCACAGGAAGACCCGGAGCTTGTTACGGGTACGTTTCTTATTGACAATAAATCTGTTTACGTTTTATTTGATTCGGGTGCGGATAGAAGCTATATGAGTAGAGATTTTTGTGCTAAATTAAGTTATCCATTGACGCCATTGGATAGTAAATTTTTACTCGAATTAGCAAACGGTAAATTAATTTCAGCAGATAATATATGCCGGAATCGAGAAATTAAACTGGGTAGCAAAATATTTAAGATTGATTTGATACCAGTAGAGTTAGGGAGTTTTGATGTAATAGTTGGCATGGACTGGCTGAAGAAGGTGAAAGCAGAGATCGTATGTTATAAAAATGCAATTCGCATTGTACGAGAAGAAGGAGAACCCTTAATGGTGTACGGAGAAAAGGGCAACATGAAGCTACATCTTATTAGTAGTTTGAAGGCACAAAACCAAATAAGAAAAGGTTGCTATGCTGTTCTAGCACACGTCGAGAAAGTACAAACTGAAGAAAAGAGCATCAATGATGTTCCCGTCGCAAAAGAATTTCCCGATGTATTTCTGAAAGAATTACCGGGACTACCTCCACATCGATCTGTTGAATTTCAAATAGATCTTGTACCAGGAGCTGCACCAATAGCTCGTGCTCCTTATAGACTCGCACCCAGCGAGATGAAAGAACTGAAAAGCCAACTGCAAGAACTATTAGAACGTGGTTTCATTCGACCAAGCACATCACCATGGGGAGCTCCTGTTTTGTTTGTCAAGAAGAAGGATGGTACATTTAGGTTGTGTATTGACTACAGAGAGTTGAACAAACTTACCATCAAAAACCGTTATCCACTTCCGAGAATTGACGACTTATTTGATCAACTACAAGGCTCGTCGGTTTATTCGAAGATCGATTTACGTTCTGGATATCATCAAATGCGAGTAAAGGAGGATGATATTCCAAAAACTGCTTTTAGGACGCGTTATGGTCATTACAAGTTTATGGTTATGCCGTTTGGATTGACTAACGCACCAGCTGTGTTCATGGACCTTATGAACCGAGTGTGTGGGCCATATCTTGACAAGTTTGTCATTGTTTTCATCGATGACATACTTATTTACTCAAAGAATGATCAAGAGCACAAAGAACATTTGAGAAAAGTGCTAGAAGTATTGAGGAAAGAAAAACTGTACGCTAAGTTTTCAAAGTGTGCATTTTGGTTGGAAGAAGTTCAATTCCTCGGTCACATAGTGAACAAAGAAGGTATCCAGGTGGACCCGGCAAAGATCAAAACCGTTGAAAAGTGGGAAACCCCAAAAACTCCGAAGCATATACGTCAATTTTTAGGATTGGCTGGTTACTACAGAAGATTCATCCAAGATTTCTCCAAAATAGCAAAACCCTTGACTGCATTAACGCATAAAGGGAAGAAATTTGAATGGAAAAATGAACAAGAGGAGGCGTTTCAATTATTGAAGAAAAAGCTAACTACGGCACCTATATTGTCATTGCCTGAAGGGAATGATGATTTTGTGATTTATTGTGACGCATCAAAGCAAGGTCTCGGTTGTGTATTAATGCAACGAACGAAGGTGATTGCTTATGCGTCTAGACAATTGAAGATTCACGAGAAAAATTATACGACGCATGATTTGGAATTAGGCGCGGTTGTTTTTGCATTAAAGACTTGGAGGAACTACTTATATGGGGTCAAAAGTATTATATATACCGACCACAAAAGTCTTCAACACATATTTAATCAGAAACAACTGAATATGAGGCAGCGTAGGTGGATTGAATTGTTGAATGATTACGACTTTGAGATTCGTTACCACCCGGGGAAGACAAATGTGGTAGCCGACGCCTTGAGCAGAAAAGACAGAGAACCCATTCGAGTAAAATCTATGAATATAATGATTCACACTAACCTTACTACTCAAATAAAGGAGGCGCAACAAGGAGTTTTAAAAGAGGGAAATTTAAAGGATGAAATACCCAAAGGATCGGAGAAGAATCTTAATATTCGGGAAGACGGAACTCGGTATAGGGCTGAAAGAATTTGGGTACCACAATTTGGAGATATGAGAGAAATGGTACTTAGAGAAGCTCATAAAATCAGATACTCAATACATCCTGGAACGGGGAAGATGTACAAGGATCTTAAGAAACATTTTTGGTGGCCAGGTATGAAAGCTGATATTACTAAATATGTAGGAGAATGTTTGATGTGTTCTAAGGTCAAAGCTGAACATCAGAAACCATCAGGTCTACTACAACAACCTGAAATCCCGGAATGGAAATGGGAAAACATTACCATGGATTTCATTACTAAATTGCCAAGGACTGCAAGTGGTTATGATACTATTTGGGTAATAGTTGATCGTCTCACCAAGTCAACACACTTCCTGCCAATAAGAGAAGATGACAAGATGGAGAAGTTAGCACGACTGTATTTGAAGGAAGTCGTCTCCAGACATGGAATACCAATCTCTATTATCTCTGATAGGGATGGCAGATTTATTTCAAGATTCTGGCAGACATTACAGCAAGCATTGGGAACTCGTCTAGACATGAGTACTGCCTATCATCCACAAACTGATGGGCAGAGCGAAAGGACGATACAAATACTTGAAGACATGCTACGAGCTTGTGTTATTGATTTCGGAAACAGTTGGGATCGACATCTACCGTTAGCAGAATTTTTCTACAACAACAGCTACCATTCAAGCATTGAGATGGCGCCGTTTGAAGTACTTTATGGTAGAAAGTGCAGGTCTCCGATTTGTTGGAGTGAAGTGGGGGATAGAGAGATTACGGGTCCGGAGATAAAACAAGAAACTACCGAGAAAATCATCCAAATTCAACAAAGATTGAAAACCGCCCAGAGTCGACAAAAGAGCTACGCGGACAGTAAAAGAAAAGATATAGAGTTTGAAATTGGAGAAATGGTCATGCTTAAGGTTTCACCTTGGAAAGGCGTTGTTCGATTTGGTAAACGGGGGAAACTAAATCCAAGGTACATTGGACCATTCAAGATTATAGATCGTGTCGGACCAGTAGCTTACCAACTGGAGCTACCTCAACAACTCGCGGCTGTACATAACACTTTTCACGTCTCAAATTTGAAGAAATGTTTTGCTAAAGAAGATCTCACTATTCCGTTGGACGAAATCCAGATCAATGGAAAACTTCAATTCATTGAAGAACCCTTCGAAATAATGGATCGTGAGGTTAAGAGACTTAAACAAAACAAGATACCGATTGTTAAGGTTTGATGGAATGCTCGTAGAGGACCCGAGTTCACCTGGGAGCGTGAAGATCAGATGAAGAAGAAATACCCGCATTTATTTCCAGAAGATACGTCAACACCTCCAACTGCTTAAAATTTCGGGATGAAATTTATTTAACGGGTAGGTACTGTAGTGACCCGAACTTTTCCATGTTTATATATATATTAAATGAAATTGATATTTACATGATTAAGTGTTTCCAACATGTTAAATAATCAAACTTGTTAAGACTTGATTAATTGAAATAGGTTTCATATAGACAATTGACCACCCAAGTTGACCGGTGATTCACGAACGTTAAAACTTGTAAAAACTATACGATGACATACATATGGTTATATATATAGTTAACATGATTTTATTATAAGTATGTATCTCATTAGGTATTTTAACAATGAGTTATATACATAAAAATGAGACTATTAATTTAAGAAACTCGAAAACGATATATATATAACGATTATCATTATAACAACGTCTTACTAGGTACATATGAATCATATTAAGATATTGATACACTTGGTTAATTATTTTAAATGATAATTAAATATATTATTAAGTGTATTAACAATGAAATACATATGTAAAAATAAGACTACAAACTTAATGATTACGAAACGAGACATATATGTAACGATTATCGTAGTAACGACATTTAACTGTATATATATCATACTAAGATATTATATATCATAATATCATGATAATATAACAATTTAACATCTCATTTGTTATAATAAACAATGGGTTAACAACATTCAACAAGATCGTTAACCTAAAGGTTTCAAAACAACATTTACATGTAACGACTAACGATGACTTAACGACTCAGTTAAAATGTATATACATGTAGTGTTTTAATATGTATTCATACACTTTTGAAAGATTTCAAGACACTTATCAAAATACTTCTACTTAACAAAAATGCTTACAATTACATCCTCGTTCAGTTTCATCAACAATTCTACTCGTATGCACCCGTATTCGTACTCGTACAATACACAGCTTTTAGATGTATGTACTATTGGTATATACACTCCAATTATCAACTCTTAGCAGCCTATGTGAGTCACCTAACACATGTGGGAACCATCATTTAGCAACTAGCATGAAATATCTCATAAAATTACATAAAATATGAGTAATCATTCATGACTTATTTACATGAAAACAAAATTACATATCCTTTATATCTAATCCATAAACCAACGACCAAAAACACCTACAAACACTTTCATTCTTCAATTTTCTTCATCTAATTGATCTCTCTCAAGTTCTATATTCAAGTTCTAAGTGTTCTTCATAAATTCCAAAAGTTCTAGTTTCATAAAATCAAGAATACTTCCAAGATTGTAAGTTTACTTCCAAGTTTTCTAAATCCATTCCAATTAATCATCTAAGATCAAGAAACCTTTGTTACTTATAGTAGGTTATATTTCTAATACAAGGTAATAATCATATTCAAACTTTAATTCAATTTCTATAACTATAACAATCTTATTTCGAGTGGAAATCTTACTTGAAATTGTTTTCGTGTCATGATTCTGCTTCAAGAACTTTCAAGCCATCCAAGGATCCTTTGAAGCTAGATCCATTTTTCTCATTTCCAATAGGTTTATCCAAGGAACTTGAGGTAGTTATGATGTTCATAACATCATTCGATTCATACATATAAAGCTATCTTATTCGAAGGTTTAAACTTGTAATCACTAGAACATAGTTTAGTTAATTCTAAACTTGTTCGCAAATAAAAGTTAATCCTTCTAACTTGACTTTTAAAATCAACTAAACACATGTTCTATATCTATATGATATGCTAACTTAATGATTTAAAACCTGGAAACACGAAAAACACCGTAAAACCGGATTTACGCCGTCGTAGTAACACCGCGGGCTGTTTTGGGTTAGTTAATTAAAAACTATGATAAACTTTGATTTAAAAGTTTTTATTCTGGGAAAATGATTTTTATTATGAACATGAAACTATATCCAAAAATTATGGTTAAACTCAAAGTGGAAGTATGTTTTCTAAAATGGTCATCTAGACGTCGTTCTTTCGACTGAAATGACTACCTTTACAAAAATGACTTGTAACTTATTTTTCCGACTATAAACCTATACTTTTTCTGTTTATATTCATAAAATAGAGTTCAATATGAAACCATAGCAATTTGGTTCACTCAAAACGGATTTAAAATGAAGAAGTTATGGGTAAAACAAGATTGGATAATTTTTCTCATTTTAGCTACGTGAAAATTGGTAACAAATCTATTCCAACCATAACTTAATCAACTTGTATTGTATATTATGTAATCTTGAGATACCATAGACACGTATACAATGTTTTGACCTATCATGTCGACACATCTATATATATTTCGGAACAACCATAGACACTCTATATGTGAATGTTGGAGTTAGCTATACAGGGTTGAGGTTGATTCCAAAATATATATAGTTTGAGTTGTGATCAATACTGAGATACGTATACACTGGGTCGTGGATTGATTCAAGATAATATTTATCGATTTATTTCTGTACATCTAACTGTGGACAACTAGTTGTAGGTTACTAACGAGGACAGCTGACTTAATAAACTTAAAACATCAAAATATATTAAAAGTGTTGTAAATATATTTTGAACATACTTTGATATATATGTATATATTGTTATAGGTTCGTGAATCAACCAGTGGCCAAGTCTTACTTCCCGACGAAGTAAAAATCTGTGAAAGTGAGTTATAGTCCCACTTTTAAAATCTAATATTTTTGGGATGAGAATACATGCAGGTTTTATAAATGATTTACAAAATAGACACAAGTACGTGAAACTACATTCTATGGTTGAATTATCGAAATCGAATATGCCTCTTTTTATTATATCTGGTAATCTAAGAATTAGGGAACAGACACCCTAATTGACGCGAATCCTAAAGATAGATCTATTGGGCCTAACAAACCCCATCCAAAGTACCGGATGCTTTAGTACTCCGAAATTTATATCATATCCGAAGGGTGTCCTGGAATGATGGGGATATTCTTATATATATGCATCTTGTTAATGTCGGTTACCAGGTGTTCACCATATGAATGATTTTTATCTCTATGTATGGGATGTGTATTGAAATATGAAATCTTGTGGTCTATTGTTACGATTTGATATATATAGGTTAAACCTATAACTCACCAACATTTTTTGTTGACGTTTAAAGCATGTTTATTCTTAGGTGAATACTAAGAGCTTCCGCTGTTGCATACTAAAATAAGGACAAGATTTGGAGTCCATGTTTGTATGATATTGTGTAAAAACTGCATTCAAGAAACTAATTTCGATGTAACATATTTGTATTGTAAACCATTATGTAATGGTCGTGTGTAAACAGGATATTTTAGATTATCATTATTTGATAATCTACGTAAAGCTTTTTATAACTTTATTTATGAAATAAAGGTTATGGTTTGTTTTAAAAATGAATGCAGTCTTTGAAAAACGTCTCATATAGAGGTCAAAACCTCGCAACGAAATCAATTAATATGGAACATTTTTAATCAATAATAATGGGACATTTCAAGTACCATATGATGGTAATCATCCACAGGTAGAGAGAGGTTCAGATGAGGAAATGGAGGAAGCGGATGACATTAGGGATGTCATTAGGGAGGCTATGACTGACGTCTACCAGCGTATAGATGAGGTAGAAATGACAAACCAGGATAGACATAGTCGGTACGAGCAGTGGCAAGCCCAGAATGAGTACGAGCATTCTAGGCAACGACAGCATGATAGATGGCACTATCATCAGCATCAGATCATGAGCCAGCTATCACCTCAGGATCACTACGTACCGACCCGACCTGCTTACTATCCTCCACACCAGCCCGATATGCGACCACCATTTATGAGCGATAAAACTAGGTGTTAACACCGAAATTATTGTTACCTCGGAAAGGACATAAATTGAGAAACAACCCAAAATGTTAGAATTCATTTAAAATGGAATAGAGGACAATAAAAAGGCAAAGAAAGGAAAATAAAAGCCAAGTGTGGGAAAAATTTACCAAGTTATTTAGAACATATATCACATATTTTTGTACAAATAATTGAAGATACTTTTATTTTGGACAAAATTAACCGTTTTACCCGGTAAATTGTAATATATTTGAAAGAAAGATGGATCTACACAATGAATCAATTCCATCATTAAAAGGAAGTAAAGTCTTCCGAAAAAGACACGCGCTTCTTGATTTAGGTCAGGAAGTTGTCGTCTAGACCAGTTGTAGAGTCTACGAAAAATCTTGAAAAGTTTTCTCGAAAATCAGCTGGAAATCCACGGACCTCAGCATCAAACAGGGTTGCCAAGTGATCAGACTTATCCTAACCATGAGTGGATCTATCTCGTAAAATGGAGAGGGCGCCGTGCAAATTAGCTTGATAAGACTAATGAATCAGATCCCCAGAAAGGATAATCTCCTTAAAGATAAAAAAAAAATCAGCTTTTAAGCCTGATATTACTCAATCCTTAAGATTGACCTTAAAGATTGAGAATTCAAACTCATGGAATTCAATGATATCTAAACTCGAGCTTGAACGAGAAAATATTTTGATCAAATTACAAACCGATTTGTTTTCTGAAAACCCATTTTCAATGCGTTCATTACCATTGAACGTAAAATCCTAGGAATTCACCTGGAATTCATTAGGTCACCTGAACCAAATCGGGTGTCAACCGTAAGAACGGTGGTTGCATAGCATGGTTAAAGACAGGACCTTGTGCCAGACCAAAAAACTATAGGGTGAGCTTTACTATTGCTCCTACAAAGGATAATAATTGCATCCGACACGATATAGACCATAATCAAAAGCATGTCACGGGACATTGCCTTAACAGTTGCTTGTTCAACGCTTTCCTTTACAACCGGACGGTAGTTTACCGAAAGGTAATATACGGAGCAAGTATACTGGACGTGTTGCTTTCCCAATACAAGGTTAGCAAGTGGGTGACACAAAACCGCAAGTTTTGAGCTAAAATTTTCAAATCTGAAACTCACAAAACTCACAAAAACAATTTGCAAACACCGGTGAAGCGTTATTCCGGAAAACTTATCTAGGATAAAAGCTAGACTTAATTTTCAAAAGATCAAATGTTTTCATAAAGATCCAATTTCCTTAAGGATCTAAATTTTCATAGTCATGTGGGACTGTAAACCACATCGTTACTACCATTGTTCATACCGCCGTATAAAAATCACTGATGTACAAAGTGTGAAGAATAAAGAAGTGATTCTAGTATTTTTATTTCAAGACTATATTGCTTGAGGACAATCAACGCTCAAGTGTGGGAATATTTGATAATGCTAAAAACGAACATATATTTCATAGCATTATCCCTCAAGAAAGACAAGCTTTTAGTTGCAAATGTTCTATTTACAAGTGATATTCGTTTAAATAATAAAAGGTGAAGACAAAAGACAGATTCGATGAATTGAAGACGCAAACGACCAAAAAGCTAAAAAGTACAAAGTACAATCAAAGTGGTTCAATTTATTGATGAGAAACGTCTCAAAATTACAAGAGTACAAGACGCAAAAAGCAAAGTACAAGATATTAAATTGTACGCAAGGACATTCGAAAATCCGAAACCGGGACCAGAGTCAACTCTCAACGCTCGACGCAACAGACTAAAAATTACAAGTCAACTATGCACATGAATATGATATAATATATAATTAATTCTTAAAATTATTTATATATTATATTATTTAATAAAACCGTCGGTAAGAAGCAAACAATCAAATGTGAGCTGGAATCCCAGGCTATGCGATCGCATGGCCAGCAAGAACAATCTCCATGCGATTGCATGGCAGCAAATATCTGGCCACATCTATAAATTTCGCAGTTTTTGGTCGAACTTAACACATCTTTTCTCTTCTCTATCTCTCAACGTAATATATATATATATATATATATATATATATATATATATATATATATATATATATATATATATATATATATATATTAATTTTTTTTTTAATTTTAATAATAATAATGGTATGTTAGCGAATGTTGTAAGTGTGTAAGTCGAAATTCTGTCCGTGTAACGCTACGCTATTATTAATCATTGTAAGTTACGTTCAACCTTTTTAAATTAATGTCTCATAGCTAAGTTATTATTATGCTTATTTAAATTGAAGTAATCATGATGTTGGGCTAAATATTAAAGACGGGGTAATTGGGCTTTGTACCATAATTGGGGTTTGGACAAAAGAACGACACTTGTGGAAATTAGACTATGGGCTATTAATGGGCTTTATATTTGTTTAATTAAATGATAGTTTGTTAATTTAATATAAAGATTTACAATTGGACGTACCTATAAATAACCACATACACTCGATCGGACACGATGGGTGGGATATTTATAAGTACTAATAATCGTTCATTTAACCGGACACGGGAATGGATTAATAGTTTATGGACTTATTAAAATAGGGGTGAATTATATACAAGAAAAATTGGTGTAATTATAGTTTAAGTCCCCAATTAGTTGGAATATTTGACTTCGGATATAAGGATAATTTGATGAGGACACTCACACTTTATATTTATGACTGATGGACTGTTATGGACAAAAACCAGATGGACATATTGAATAATCCAGGGCAAAGAATAATTAACCCATGGTAATAAACTAAAATCAACACGTCAAACATCATGATTACGAAAGTTTAAATAAGCATAATTCCTTTATTTCATATTTAATTGCACTTTTAACTATCGCACTTTAATTTATTGTCATTTTAATTATTGCACTTTTTAATTATCACAATTTTATTTATTGTCATTTTATTTATCGCACTTTTATTTATCGCAATTTCATTATCGTTATTTACTTTACGCTTAAAATTAAGTTATATTTATTTTTAATATTTTACATTAGGTTTTAACTGCGACTTAAGTTTTAAAATCGACAAACCGATCATTAAACGGTAAAAACCCCCTTTTATAATAATAATACTACTTATATATATATTTATATTTATACAAATATAGTTTTAAAAAAAATATAGCGTTAGACTTGGCTAGCTCCCCGTGGAATGAACTGGACTTACTAAAAACTACACTACTGTACGATTAGGTACACTGCCTATAAGTGTTGTAGCAAGGTTTAAGTATATCCACTCTTTAAATAAATAAATAACTTGTGTAAAATTGTATCGTATTTAATAGTATTTTGTAGTAAAAATATAACTATTTCGTATACACCTCTACGCACATCAATAATAACTATATACATGTTATTAATAATATTATATGCAAATTTACATACTATTAATGTATTAAATATAATAATTTGTAATGTATTTTGAAATCTCTATATGAAAGTCTTAATAATAGTAAAAATAATTATCATAATAATACAAATTTTAGTGATAATTCTATTAGTAATGTTTATAATAATAATAATAATAATAATAATAATAATAATAATAATAATAATAATAATAATAATAATAATAATAATAATAATAATAATAATAATAATAATAATAATAATAATAATAGTAATAATAATAATTTAATAATAATAACAATACCTAATAAAAACTATACGCGTTTTATGTGCCTGTCCAAATCAGATCAAGAAAGCAGAAAAAAAATGCAGAGGAGAAGCGTAACACTATTTTAGGGTTTTTCGATTCTTCAATGGATCAATCAATCAAAAATTAAAAATGTTTAATAGTGCATCGATTCATTATCATCATCGTTCAGTAGTCATCATCAACCCTAATCATCTTCATCATCGAATAACAATCAGAGAAGATGAAGCAGTAATTGGTGTTTAGATGGTGTTCGTTCAATTTAAGAAGGAAGATTAATCACGCATCGTATAGTAACATGGATTGCATCAAATCATCATCCATCGATCATGAAATCGGTCGGTAATTGATGTTCTTTTATTATTTATTTATATAAATATAAATTTTTATAAACTATCATCGATTATCATAAATTATTAACCAATTCATTCAGATTTATTGAGGTGTAGACTATTTGTTTGAGTCGATTGTTTGTATCTGTAATATAAAATAGAACAACCGGGAGTAGCAGAAGTTCCTAAGAAATTTTTAGTTGGGTGAATAAGTTATGAGATAATGAACCTAATTGTATTCATTAATAGGTACTAAGGTTGTGGCTGTGTGTTTTTAGTTCTTGATTACTCCCTATAATGGTATTAATGAATGGTTGATGTTTTGATTCGTATGTGATATTGTTATAGTGTATTGTGAAGTGAAGAAGGAAACCGAAACATGAAAAATTATCAATATCATCATTATTCTCCCTATACTCGTAGTTTTATGTATCATAGTGTAGGTGTTTTCAGTAATTAATTATTTTGTGTTTTGGTTTGAGCAGGAACCAGAAAGCATTACAGTAGTAGCAGTTAAAAGGAGTTCGAGTGTTTTGGTTTTTGGGTTTTAAATTTGGACAGAAGTAAGTGAAATAGCAGTTGCAGGAAACAAGCACCAATTGTATATGTGTGGTTTGTAATGAGGACTGATTGAAAACAGAAGTAAACTCGTAGTAGCAGCAGTAAGAAGACCATGGTGACGGTTTTGGTGGTTGTTCACAAAGGTTTGCAGGGGCGTACGTATAGTAGCAGCTTGAGCATACTAGTAGTTCGATAGATGGGTGGTCTATGCTCGATCAAAACAGAAAACGGTTACAGATAAAGATAGTACTAAGTTGCAGGCTTCGTAAGTGTTGTACAAGCTCGAAGGTGGTGGTGATTGTAATGTAATCATGTGTATGTATATATATAGAGGTGGAGTTGGAAGAAGAAGAAGGTGGTTCGAAGGTGTGTTATTTTTGATAGGAAAAGAGATGAGTCTATGGTTTTGATATGTTTGTATCAACTTGGATTATAATTGATTTGTGAAAAAGACCTCTAACAAATTTTAAACAAGCATCGACAGAGACAAGAAAAAAAATAAAAAAAAAATAAAAGTTTGATTTGATTGTTGACTAAATTGAATTGTTTTGATCTTGATTCCAACAAGTAGAAGCAGTGATTGCCAATCAATAATAGTTCGATAATGATTTGATACAGACTTTGGATTTTTATAAAATATCCATACGCATTTATCTATATATATAAATGTATGTGCATTTATCAGTATTTATATATTTTTAACCGTATATGTATTTATAATTGTATTTCATATATATAGATATATTTATATATCTTATTTATATATTTGTATTAAATATCAAATTCTTAATTTTTATAATTAACTAGTATAATTATATTAATATTATTAGTAATAATAATAATTTATACTAGACTTAATACTATATATAATTAATATTAATATTAACAATAAAATCATGAAAGTAATGATAATAATTTTAATATAACTACTATAATACAATTTATTAATTATATCGTCTTTACTAACTATAATATATTGAATCTTTAATATTTATTAATTACACTATATATAACATTACTTGTATATAGAATTTATAAATATATATAATTACACATATATTTACACAATTGTTCGTGAATCAACGAAAATAGTCAAAGGTTAATTGAACACATGAACATAGTTTTCAAAGTTTTTGAGACTTCAATATTACAGACTTTTCTTATCGTGTCGGAGACATATAAAGATTAAGTTTAAATTTGGTCGGAAATTTTCGGGTCGTCACATAAGTAACTCCTTCAGACGCTCGTACGCTTCATGAAATAGTTCACCGGGTAGTTGTCTAAAAGATTTTATTTGCGTACGCATGTCTGAAGTTTTACTTATGGGATAAAACTCCCCTAAAAACCGCTTTTTCATCTCCGCCCAAGTATTAATACTCCGGGCGGGTAAAGCGAGAAACCATCATTTTGCCTTATCTTTTAGTGAATAAGGAAATAAGCGAAGACGTACCTCATCATCAGTGAAACCGTTTACCTGATTAGTAGCACATATTGAAATGTCCCGTTCATATTGATTATAAACGTTCCATATTAATTGATTTCGTTGCGAGATTTTGACCTCTATATGAGACGTTTTCCAAAGACTGCATTCATTTTTAAAACAACCATAACCTTTATTTTATCGATAAAGGTTTAAAAAGCATTACGTAGATTATCAAATAATGATAATCTAAAATATACCATTTACACACGACCATTACATAATGGTTTACAATAAAAATATATTACATCAAAGTAAGTTTCTTAAATGCAGTTTTTACACAATATCATACAAGCATGGACTCCAAATCTTGTCCTTATTTTAGTATGCAACAGCGGAAGCTTTTAATAATCACCTGTGAATAAACATGCTTAAAACGTCAACAAAAATGTTGGTGAGTTATAGGTTTAACCTATATATTATCAAATCATAATAATAGACCACAAGATTTCTCATTTTCATAAATATCATTACACTCGCAAGTGCATAAAAATCATTCATATGTTGAACACCTGGTAACCGACGTTAACTTAATGCATAGAATATCCCCAAAACAGAACCTCATGTCTGTATAATAATCTCGAAGTACTAAACCATCCATAACCTGAATGGGGGTTGTTAAGCCTAATAGATCTATCTTTAGGATTCGCGTCAATTAGGGGCCATTTCCCTAATTCTTAGGCTACCAGACTTGAAGGGCGATATTCGGTTTAATAATCCAACCATAGAATGTAGTTTCGCATACTTGTGTCTATTTTGTAAAACATTTATAAAACTGCATGTATTCTCATCCCAAAAATATTAGATTTTAAAAATGGGACTATAACTCACTTTCACAGATTTTTACTTCGTCGGGAAGTAAGACTTGGCCACTGGTCGATTCACGAACCTATAACAAATATGTACATATATATCAAAGTATGTTCAAAATATATTTACAACATTTTTAATACGTTTTACTGTTTTAAGTTTATTAAGTCAGCTGTCCTCGTTAGTAACCTACAACTAGTTGTCCACAGTTAGATGTACAGAAATAAATCGATATATATTATCTTGAATCAATCCACGACCCAGTGTATACACGTCTCAGGCTAGATCACAACTCAAAGTATATATATTTTTGGAATCAACCTCAACCTTGTATAGCTAACTCCAACATTACTGCATATAGGGTGTCTATGTTTGTTCCAAATAATATATATACATGGGTCGATATGATATGTCAAAACATTTGCATACGTGTCTATGGTATCCCAAGATTACATAATATATTAGAATACATGTATAATACAATATGAGTTAGCTAGGATATGATTAATATAGATTTGTTACAATATTTCCCGTAGCTACAACAATAAAAAAATATCCAATCTTGTTTTACCCATAACTTCTTCGTTTTAAATCCGTTTTGAGTGAATCAAATTGCTATGGTTTCATATTGAACTCTATTTTATGAATTTAAACAGAAAAAGTATAGGTTTATAGTCAAAAATATAAGTTACAAGTCATTTTTGTAAGAGGTAGTCATTTCAGTCGAAAGAACGACGTCTTGATGACCATTTTGAAAAACATACTTACACTTTGAGTTTAACCATGATTTTTGGATATAGTTTCATGTTCATATGAAAAATCATTTTTCCAGAAGAACAACTTTTAAATCAAAGTTTATCAAAGTTTTTAATTATCAAACCCAAAACAACCCGCGGTGTTACTACTACGGCGTATGTCCGGTTTTACGGTGTTTTTCGTGTTTTCAGGTTTTAAATCATTAAGTTAGCATATCATATAGATATAGAACATGTGTTTAGTTGATTTTAAAATTCAAGTTAGAAGGATTAACTTCTGTTTGCAAACAAGTTTAGAATTAACTAAACTATGTTCTAGTGATTACAAGTTTAAACCTTCGAATAAGATAGCTTTATATGTATGAATCGAATGATGTTATGAATATCATTACTACCTCAAGTTTTGTGGATAAATCTACTGGAAAAGAGAAAAATGGATCTAGCTTCAAAGGATCCTTGGATGGCTTGAAAGTTCTTGAAGCAGAATCATGACACGAAAACAAGTTCAAGTAAGGTTTCCACTCGAAATAAGATTGTTATAGTTATAGAAATTGAATCAAAGTTTGAGTATGAATATTACCTTAAATTAGAAAGATATCTTACTGTAAATAAGAAAGATTTTTTGAGATTGGATGATCACTTGAAATGGATTTGCAAGATTGGAAGTAAGCTAGAAACATTTCTTGAAGTGTTCTTGAATGGTTGTTTTTATGATGATTAAAGCTTGTAATTGAAGCTAAAAGAGGGTGAAAATGCTTGGAGATGATCAAGTATGATGTTAGGAGTATTTTGAGAGAGAATTTGGAGTGTAAGTATGAGAAAATGGAATGGAAAAATGGGGTGAAATCATAAAAATGAAATTACTTGTTATAAAGAAAAAAAATCCTTAAGTTTGTTTTTATCTCATTAGTCATACAAGTTGTTAAATAATGATTCCACATGTTTTTGACTCTAAGATGGCTGCTAAGAATGAATGATTAAAGTTGTATATACCAATAGTAAATACATCTAGAAGCTATGTATTGTACGAGTACAAATACGGGTGTACACGAGTAGAATTGTTGATGGAAACGAATGAGAATGTAATTTTGAGCATTTTTGCTAAGTAGAAATACTTTGATATATGTCTTGAAGTCTTTCAAAAGTATATTAATACATCTTAATACACTACATGTATATACATTTTAACTGAGTCGTTAAGTCACCGTTAATCATTACATGTAAGTGTTGTTTTAAGACCTTTAAGTTAACGATCTTGTTAAATGTAATTAATTCATTGTTATTATACTTAAATGAGATGTTACATTATTACATTATCATGATATTATAATGTATGAATATATCTTAATATGATATATATATATATATATATATATATATATATATATATATATATATATATATATATATATATATATATATATATATATATATATATATATTAAAATGTCGTTACAATGATAATCGTTACATATATGCCTCGTTTCGAAATTCTTAAGTTAGTAGTCTTGTTTTACATATGTAGTTCATTGTTAACACACTTAATGATATACTTAATTATCATTTTATCATGTTAAACATAGTGTATCAATATCTTAATATGATTCATATGTATTTAGTAAGACGTTGTTATAACGATAATCGTTATATATATCGTTTCGAGTTTCTTAATTCAATAAACTCATTTTTATGTATATCACTCATTGTTAATATACTTAGTGAGATACTTACTTATCATAGTCTCATGTTAACCATATATATATATATATATATATATATATATATATATATATATATATATATATATATATATATATATATATATATATATATATATATATATATATATATATATATATATATATATATATATATATATATATATATCATGTAGTTTTTACAAATTTTTTAACGTTCGTGAATCGCCGGTCAACTTGGGTGGTCAATTGTCTATATGAAGCACATTTCAAATAATCAAGTCTTAACAAGTTTGATTGCTTAACATGTTGGAAACATTTAATCATACAAATATAGTTTTCATTTAATATATAACACGGAAAAGTTCGGGTCACTACACATATCTCATTAAACTCAGTGATGTGTTCAAATGGTTCCTCATTAGCCATACCTCGGTGTAGGTTGGCATGATCGAAATGAGTTGAGGTCGGACTTAAAATCTTCGTGTGTTTCCCCTGCCACTGCAGGAAAAACAATGGGTGAATGATCCGCATAATCACCCAGTTGATAGTAAGTGTCTACTCCTCTTTCACGTTCAGCCATCTCGGTTCGTTGAGTAATAACTTCCTCTTCAGTATCGAAATCTGATTTAGGAGAGTTTGGTGGAACAATCGGATGTGACTCTAGTGGTGGTTGTGTGGATGTTGAAGCCACTGTCGAGCTCTTTAAAATTCTTGTAACTTTTCGATTAGCTTTTGCAGATTTCTCGATTTCCGGGTCTAAAGGCTCAAGATTTTGATTTTCCGACTTCCGAGTTTACATACACTAACCTGCACTTCAACAAAAACAAGAACACCAAGCGTAAAACTAACAAAAACAAAATAAACAAAAACACTATTTTTGGTTCTTTATTGGTTTTATAATTTTTATGGATTTTTCTAATTTAACACGAAAGCATTAAAATAAGAGCTTGCAATCAAGCGCACACTTCCCCGGCAGCGGCGCCAAAATTAGATCAGTGTCGAAGGGCCAGTCAAAAATAGCCTAATTACTCTACTTTAGATAGGGTAAGCAGGATTCGTTCCACGGAAAGTTATGGTTAACTAGCAAGCAATTTCAAGATTGGTTTGTTTGTTTAACTAAAAGCTACTAAGATTAATCAACTAATATTAAAACTTAAAACTTAAACTAGAGTGAAATTGAGAGTATTGAGATGTAAATAATGAGAGTAAAGCCTTTATCCTTTCATAATCCCAATCTAACATGTATTCATTCAAACAAGTATTATGTTTACCAAATATTGATCAAATCTCATAGACAAGACTTCTTAAGTTCATCAATTCTATTATCTTGGGATTGAACTATGCAACCTAGACAATATGTCTTTATCCCTAATCTAATTAACACTAAATTGGATTAAGAACACACTGTTAAATCACAATAATTCAACTTGCAATAACAAAGCATAGAACTTGCATTAATCAACAATTGATTTGATTCACAATATCATAATCCATAAGTATTAAAACATCAAAAACCACATAACTTGAATGAAATCATACATATTTAATTGTTCATGGAAAGGATAAAGTTAAGAAAACTAGCCAAATGATCAAGCATATTTTCACGGGGTCAAGGTGAACTTACGCTTGAGTGCAATAAGGAGGTTTAAGGACTAACAATATTCGAACCTCCGACGCTTAGTCGTGGATAACCCACATCGATATCGTTTCGATCCCGACAGGGTGGCCGATTTGAGAGTCCACCTACAACCTAGCATACGAGGTTGAGTGGCCCAAAGACATGAAGGTTTCATAGTTCAATACATACCTGAAAGTCTTAGAGAGATCGTAAGAAGCTTTGTTCGTACAATAGAGATTTGTATGCTTTTAGTTTATGTATCAGTAAAAGAATGAATGTATGTATCCCTTTTAGGGTTTTATGAGCTATGTATTTATAGGCTCATGAATTAGGGTTTTGGTAGAATCCCTTCCCTAATTAAATGTAATCTCATCCTTAACTAACTTTCGTTATTTAAGGAATAGAATCCGTATTGATTATATCGTACATTCCTCTAGAATGTACCGGACTCATATGCAAGTAAACGAACTCGCATCAGATGGTATAGGCGCATAATGTGCGGCTATACCCGTGACACACGCCTTTGTGTGTGATTTAATGCCTTGGATGCGCATCCGCACAGCCTTGCGGATATGCGTATCATTAAGTCCCCCCAGTTCGATGTTATATACAAATGAAATAAAGTGTATGACTTCGAACTAGCAAGAAATAATGGTTACACAATTGAGCTTTGCAAATTCGCTAAACCAGATAAGCATGCTTAATAGTGCCAATATAAGTATTAGTCAGATTTCAATTGTAACCGGACTGCTCTGTTAGATTATTTAAATATATTTACGTAACTGGATACTGTTGTAGCATTTAATGCAATGTATGCGTGCAGTCACCAACATGTCTTTTCGGCTGCAATACCACTTACCGAGGTGACAACTGTCACTGTTTACTGAAAAGGTAATGATTGTAATTATGCAACCGCCTGTTGATGCTAACGTGCACCGGACCTCTTAACAAGGTAATTAGCCTTAGATTGATACACGTGTACGGCTGTCATAATTAGCCTTAGATTGATACACGTGTGCGGCTGTCATTATACCCGCGTTTCCTTTTAAGTCTTCAAATTTGCTCTATAAATAGCCTTTTCGCTTTTTCATATCTCACCATCTTTTTCCTTTTCGAGACAATCTTCTCTGGTCATCTTCTCTGCCAACACTTTGAAAAAGGTATATCTTATACTTTTATACTTTTGCATATTGCATCCCTATCCAACAAATCTTTCCTAACACGTGGTTTAGACCATTCGTACGGCAGATGAAGTTGGAATCATACACGCCCAACCCGACGGTTGACTCGGGTAAGGACGAAAGTTCACCAGCCACCCGGTCAGATTCACTACCATCATTGTATCATACACCCGATACAGGGGGATTTTGTAACCAAAAAAGGTTACCTGGCGTAGGTATGAATTTCATCTGACGACCGTTCAATTTTCCTTAAACATTATGGCATTTATATACCATGTTTATTATTTTTGCAGGTTCAAGCTGTTCAACTCCGCCATCAAAGCGTGTATGTACCACCCCAGAAGATCTTTCTCAATTAATTCTGAATGTCGATGAACTCCTGAAGGTGTCCCTACCAGCATTCGCCCAACAATTTTCTTTCCTTCAATCGTGTGCCCCCCAATCATTGATTCAGAAGCTTTCATCTCTTTCTCCTACCGAGGAGCTATATATCGACACACAATCAACATTATTCAATTTTGCAAAGGATGCAACTAAAATCTACCGCCCTTGCACATCCGTCTCAGCCATCACCCACAGAGGTTATGTTGCAATAGGAGAATGTCAAGCTTACTGCTCAACTTGCAGTTGCTGTGACCGCACACAAGCAGGATGAGGAGCGAATTAATGTCATGATTTTCAAAAGGAATCAGGAGGAGGACCAGCACATGGCTGAGAAGGCTTTCATGGTGTCTAAGATTGCGGCCCTTTCTGCAAAGCTTAAGGAGGCAGAAAGCCATGTCGTGTTTCTGAATGAAAGCTTCAGCGATTGGATTTCGGCACAGGAGTCCTGGGGCGCTAAACACAGTGTTATTAAAGTGCAACATGACATTCTCTGGTAGGGCATTCCGACAATTGTTCAACACGCTCTTGACTGCAAAGCGGTCGAGCAGCGTTTTGGTGCAGCCATGGTTGCTGCCCGCGCTTATGAGCGTACCCTGTTTTGGAATGTTATTTGCCGGGAGATGTGCGTACCTCCAGTAACTCCCCCTAATATTGCCGAATTGCTTGTTGATAGGGCCAAAGAAAAGTGTGATGAAGCTTGTTCCCAACTCCAACATATTCCAATCCCCCGCCTTGAAGCTCTTGTTAATGATCCCAATGTCTCCTCTCGGGAGATAGTGTCCGACAAACTTGATTGAGTTTGTTAAGTCACCTTGGGTGGTTGCTTCCTACCACCCATGGTGGCTTATTTTTTGCCAGCGAGGGATGGGCCTTACAATCTCGGAGGTTTCGCATGCCTATAATTTATTTTCTTTTTTCCGTTTACAGCGGGGTATGCTTCTGATCGCTGCGTACGAGGATGGTATATCCTCCTTAGTGTAGGGCAAACGTTCTCGCCAATTGCCACCCCCTTTTTATTTTTTAGCTTATAGCTTATATTAGGTTGAATTTTGGTATGTATCCCGCTTTTATTTTAAGCGGTTGATTTTACACTCTCCGATTGTAAATGATATCTTTTGATTTAATATAATTTTATATTTCTATGACTTTTATGGTTAAGTTGCATTTATTGTGTTTTTACGAAATCAAAATGGCGGTTATAATGATTTGTTACAATATGATGCATTCAATAACTCATATGTAGAATAAATGCCATGATTTCATGACGGGAGCGACCCTTCAATCATTTCATGATCTTTTTACTCTTGCGCCAACAACCCAATGTTGCACGCGTACTAAAGCAAACCAATGCTTATAATTTTATACTCAAGACTTTTATAAAAAAAATTTATAAGTATGTGCGCATATACAATCCAATGTAACCTACCCGCACAATAGACAAACCAATGTCTATACACAAGAGTCTTCCGGCCACGCCAATGTCCGGGTTATTCAAACAAGTAACCAAACTTGTAATTTATAGTCTAGACTGTGCAAGTCTCCGTCTTGCGCGGTGTACAAGCGTTTGAAACAACCCAATGTTTTACTACTGTAACCATTAAAAATAGTATTAGTAACCAATCTAAACTATGCCACTTGAGACTCGGAGTGCGTCCCTGTGCAGCTTAAGGGGCATGCAATCAACAAATGTAAAAATATACAAGTTATTGGCTTAAATTGTATAATTCAATTTATTTCAAACATATGTTTTGATCAGCACTTAGCTGTCATGTTTACAATGGAAAAAAGAAAATTCACATGATAAAAACTTTAAACAGTTGTCTGGGGTGATCAATCCCTCTGTGAATTTTTACATGTAGCACCGTTTCAGTGTCTGCGCATGCCAAGTGCGCTTTATTACTCTTCCATCCAAACTTACTAGTCGATACGCCCCTGTATCGCTTACGCCAATAATATTATAAGGTCCTTCCCACTTAGGTCCAAGCATACCCGTATCTTCTGCCCTGCTTGCTTCGTTTTTTCGCCATACCAAATCGTCCAGTTGGAAAGATAATGGTTGAACGCGCTTGTTATAGTAGCTTGCAATTTTTTGCTTGTTGATTGCTTCTTTTATTGCCGCCATTTCTCTGCGCTCTTCAACTAAGTTTAGATTTTCAAGCAGTTCTTCGCTGTTGCTACTTTCATCGAAGGAAGCAATGCGCATTGTTGGCACATTTATTTCGGCGGGTATTACAGCCTCGGACCCGTACACCAAACTGAAAGGTGTTTCGTTAGTTGCGCCTTTTGGAGTTGTGCGGTGCGCCCACAAAACGTTAGACAGTTCGTCTATCCAACCCCTTCGGTACAATCCCAATCTTGCTTTGATTCCCAAAACGATATCCCGATTCGTAACCTCACACTGACCATTCGCCTGAGGGTGTGCGACTGACGTAAACGTTTGCTTTATATTCAATTCTTGGCACCAGTCACTAAAAGGGTTTCCCTCAAATTGCATACCATTGTCGCTCACTATTTCATTTGGTATTCCAAACCGACAGACGATGTTTTCCTATACAAAATTTCGAATTTGCTTGCCCGAAATTGTCTTTAGTGGTTTGGCCTCTACCCATTTCGTGAAATAATCAATGGCCACTACCAGAAATTTTACACCCCCTAGTCCTGCGGGAAATGTCCCTACTATGTCGATTGCCCATTTGCAGAACGGCCATGGGGACGCAACCGGTATCATAGGATGTCGCGGAGCCTTGCTTACTGGTGCATGAAGCTGACACGATTGACACTTGCGAATTACCTCTGCGGCATCTCTATACATTGACGACCAGTAATATCCAAGCCGCATTATTTTGGAAGCGACTGTTTTGTGTCCTGAATGCAAAGCGCACATTCCCTCATGTACTTCCCGTACGATCAACTCCGCTTGAGTTAGATTGAGACACCACAAATGAGGCCCCAGAAAAGACTTTCTGTATAGGACTCCCTTGTCTAACAGATACATTGGTGCTTTCATCTTAATCTTTCTTGCTTCACTTGAATCTATCGGCAACGTACCTTTAGTTAGAAATTCTATTATTGGTGTCATCCAACTTCGCCCTTCTTCTTCAACCGCAGCTGAAACACTATTCTCTTCAATAGATTTTATCTTAACTTCCTCAACCCAAATTTCTTTCTTAAAATGACTGAATGTTAACGCGGCTAACTTGCTTAACGCATCCGCCTTTTGTTCAGCGTCCTTGAAATCTGAGTTATCTGGAACAAATCGAAGTCAACTGCTAACTCTTGCACTAGCCTCAAGGATTTTTGCATCGATTCATCATGTGCTTCGAATATTCCGTTAATTTGGTTTGCAACTAACTGCGAATCAACGTATACTGACAATTCTTTAACTTCCAGATGTTTTGCTACCCGCATCCCAGATAACAATGCTTCATATTCGGCTTCATTATTTGTGACGGGGAAGCTGAATCGCAGTGCGAAGGTATATTCTTCCCCCTCTGGACTTTTTAGGACTATTCCTGCCCCTGCGCCTTCTGGACCACAAGCCCCATCTGTGTGCATTTCCCACAGTTGTTCGGGCGGAGGTGGTATTTCTTTTGATTCATGCGAGACTTCGATATCTCCAGCTGTTTCAGCCAGATAATCTGCTAGGACTTGTCCTTTTACCGCACTTCGTGGTGAGAAGCTTATCTCATGTTCTCCCAATTCAATAGCCCATTTGGCCATGCGACCAGAATTTTCTGGCTTATATAGCACCTGCTCAACAAGTATCAGCGAATGTGAATTTGCTAGAACTTATCAAGCAATTTCGTATTTATTGACAACAAGTTGTGTGTCATACCTGCTTTATCAGCTGATCTGTTAGAACCCTTATTGGGTGCGCTTGGAAATATCTCCGCAAGCGTCTAGCCGTATGCACGAGTGCATAAACTAATTTTTCGATTGCAGGATAATTTAATTCGCTCCCTGTCAAAGCTTTGCTAATGAAATACACAGGCATTTGCACCTGTCCGCATAGCATAATTATATATTTGAATGCCTATTGATTGAAATTTAGCTATATTTAATTTTATAGTGCGTACCTGTCCTCTGTCCGCTATCAACACTGAACTTATTGCTTCTTTTGATGCCGCCAAGTACAGTATCAACGTTTCTCCAGCAATTGGCGCAGTCATTGTAGGTAGCTCCTTCAACAATTTTTTAATTTCCTGAAACGCCGTTTCTGCTTCCTCCGTCCACTTGAAATCCATTTTCTTTAAGCAATTCTTTAATGTCCCAAAAAATGGGAGTGATCGCTCTGCGGACTTTGATAAAAACCTGGTTAGTGCCGCCAGCTTACCTGTTAAACTTTGGACTTCTTTTTTATTTCTTGGCGATGGCATATTCTCAATTGCCTCTATTTTCTTTGGGTTTGCACGTATTCCGCGCTCAGTTATTATGTGACCAAGAAATTTTCCTTCTTCTTCTCCGAAACTGCACTTCGATGGGTTGAGCTTCATATTAATCTTTCTTAACGATGCGAACGTTTCTAATATATCCTCCAACAGACCTTGTTATGTTGTGCTTTTTATTACTAGGTCATCTACGTATGCTTCCAAGTTTCTCCCAATCTGACCTTTGAAAGCTTCGTCTATTACCCGCTGATATGTTGCTCTGGCATTTTTTAAACCAAATGGCATCTTTGTATAGCAGTATATGCCTTGACTTGTATGGAAAGCAGTTTTGTCCTCATCATCCGCTGCCATCTGTATTTGATGGTATCCTTTGTACGCATCCAAAAAACATTTGTATCGGAAGCCGGCTAAAGATTCAACCTTCCAGTCTATTTCTGGCAGCGGATAATTATCCTTAGGGCATGCTTTATTGATATCCGTGAAGTCAACACACATACGCCAGGACCCATCGGGCTTTTTTACCAGCACCGGGTTCGCTACCCACGTTTGGTACCTTACTTCTCGCAGAATATTTGCTTTGACCAACTTGTCAACTTCTGCTTTCAGCCATTCACTCCTTTCGGGGGCCATACCGCGTTTCTTTTGACGCACCGGCATCAGACTAGGATTTGCATTAAGCTTATGCTCAGCAATTTCTCTTGGTACACCCGTCATATCTGCTTCTTTCCATGCAAATACGTCCGTATTGGCGGCTAATATATTACGAAGCTTAAACTTCGTTTCATCAGACAATCCTCAACCAATTTTAATTTTCTGCTCTGGATGACGTGGGTTTGCAATGATCATGCAGCTTCTAAGTTGTTCTGCCTCACTCGGCTGTTGCTCTGCATGTTCAACAGCTGCAACGCTTGCATCTTGCTTTTCTGACCTGATAGTTGCAATTCCCAATGGTGTTGGGAACTTGATAAGGCCATGTATCGTGGATGGGATTGCCCCTAATTTTTGCAAGGTCGTGCGCCCCAAAAGTGCATTATACTTCGAGTATGACCTTACGACGGAAAATTCTACCGTCGTGCTCCTCATTAACTCTTTATTGTCATCATCTACCAACTCCAGCTCTAACTCGATGATTCCGATTGGCCATGCGGACTCACCGGAGAATCCTGATAATGCAGTGTTTGGAGCCACTAGTTTGGCTCGCACAGTCCCTGGCAACAAGTGAAAGCAGTGCTCGTACATAATATCAACACCGCAACCGGTGTCTACATGTAATCGCTTGATGATATACCCACAACTTTTGACGTGCCCTATGATTGTGATGGGCGCATCAGAGGGTTCCTGTGCTACAGCTGAGAATGTGATGGGTGTGTTTTCCCATTTTTCGAATACTTCTAACTTGCGCTTCTGATTTGTCCGCACGCTTGTCACCATGTTTATGGTTTTATCCGTTTCTTTTTCATCATTCGTCTTTTGCCACGGGTATTCTTTTTGTTTATCGCCCTGGATCTTGCACTTTTCTTCAAGTGTTGTAGCCTTCCTTTTTTGAGTTCAGCAGCCACTCTTTCAATTAAGTGCCGACATTCGTTAGTCTCATGACCGTAATCATCGTGAAAATCACAAAACTTGCTTTTGTCTCTGTTTCCATATTTTGACAAAGGCACTGGGGGGTCGAAGCTCTTACTCACTGCTTCTGTGGCCAAAATTTCTTTTGGTGTTTTTGTGAGGTCTTTTATTAATGCCACATTTTCGTTGTGGCCCATTTTAAACTTCTGGCTTCCTCCCCCTGTATTATTGTTGAACTTGCGATACTTATCATTGTGATAGGTACCACCCCTGAGCTGGCCGTTACCGCCATAACGTTTACCCGACTCCGGACTTCTTCCCTGCACCCGATAATAATCATCATCGATGTCCATGTTTGAAGAGGTACCTCCGCAGTTCTACTTTATATCTTCTTGTGCCCGCATGTAATCATGCGTTTCTTTAATGGCTTCCGCGAAAGTTTCTGGCACTCTTCTCCGTAACCGTTGCCATAAAGACAGGTGTCTGTCCGTATCTATGCAATGAATAAAGCCGGATATCTACTGGCTTTCTGGTAAATCTTGTATCTTAGCCACCTCTTTTGTATACCTGTCTATTATTTCTCCCAACCTTTCTTTCGATTTTTGCTTAATGTCGTGACATTCAACATGCGTTCTTTTACGTGCGCACAAATTGTGAAAATTTAATAAGAATCTTGAGCACAAATATGCAAAGCCTGTAATGCTTTGGGCTGGCAAATTATTGAACCATTCTCTTGCCACTCCTTGCAATACTATTGGTAGCATATGACATGCTACCGCATCACCCCAACTGTGTGTTCTTGCAGTTCCTTCAAATTTTTGCAGAAAGTCATCTGGATCTGATAACCCGTCATAACTTCCAAGTGTTAGGGGCAACACCGGTGTGACTGTGAAGGGATGATTAGCGATGTGCGGTACAAACTTTTCTGTTGTAGGGGCTAACTCAAAACTTTGCTTAGCTTTTTGCCCTTGCATCACTGCAAACAAATTGCTCATGAACTCTTGTACCCGCGCCAGCTCATTGAAAGCGGGTGCCAGGTGTAGTGGTGCAACTTGCTGTAATTGAGATATAAATCTATTTGACTGAGGTGCGACATAGTGCGTTCCGTTGTATTGATTATTTGTGGCAGTTTGAACTGATTGCAGAGACGCATGAGCCGTTGACCTTTGTTGTGGTGTCAGTATGATGTATGAACCATCTGGATTTCTCAGACCCATTTGCCTAATTTTTTCCTGAGCTTTCTCGGTTGTGACCCTTTCAATTGGTGCCTCGGGTTCAACTGAGGTGATAATGGGTATTGTACCTACACAGGTAGTTTTAACTTTGAAACCTGGTGGAACCGTTTCGCTTGGAGAACCAAAGCTCAGGATTTTTGGTGACAGATCGTCGAATGGCTTAAAACCAGTTCCTGTTTCCAGTAAACTCCCATCGGGAGTGTGCCACCATCCTTTAGATGACTCATTCGGGACAGTTTCTGATGTAACCGGCCCTATTCCAACACTTGGTGTTGATGGAGGCTTTGATGTGCCTTTAGTTGGTGCTGGCAGCATTGACGGTGTGTTCGTAACAGACACCGAAGGTGTTTGAAACCCTGGACTTCCTGGAGAGTCCAATCGCCCTTGACTCTTTGCACCCTTACTTCCTCCACCCATTCTTGCTGACAATAGAGAAAAAACCTGAAAGTGACCGATTAGTTAAACAAAAAAGTTTTTATGGAAAACAGTACGTATAATAAATCATATACAACATAAATTCCCATCTTCCTTGTTTCATGTAACCGGTCCCACGGATGGCGCCAAATGATCAAGCATATTTTCACGGGGTCAAGGTGAACTTACACTTGAGTGCAATAAGGAGGTTTAAGGACTAACAATATTAGAACCTCCGACGCTTAGTCGTGGATAACCCACATCGGTATCGTTTCGATCCCGACAGGGTCGTCTATTTGAGAGTCCACCAACAACCTAGCATACGAGGTTGAGTGGCCCAAAGACATGAAGGTTTCATAGTTCAATACATACCTGAAAGTCTTAGAGAGATCGTAAGAAGCTTTGTTCGTACAATAGAGATTTGTATGCTTTTAGTTTACGTATCAGTAAACAAATGAATGTATGTGTCCCTTTTAGGGTTTTATGAGTTATGTATTTATAGGCTCACGAATTAGGGTTTTGGTAGAATCCCTTCCCTAATTAAATGTAATCTCATCCTTAACTAACTTTCGTTATTTAAGGAATAGAATCCGTATTGATTATATCGTACATTTCTCTAGAATGTACCGGACCCATATGCAAGTAAACGAACTCGCATCAGATGGTATAGGTGTATAATGTGCGGCTATACCCGTGACACACGCCTTTGTATGTGATTTAATGCCTTGGATACGCATCCGCACAGCCTTGCGGATATGCGTATCATTACCAAACATGTTGGTGATGATAATCATGAAGATTCTTGAAGATTGCATGATGAACAACACTTGAATCCTAGCTTGAATTCTTGAGCAATGATGATTTTGGAGTGTTATTGTGTGTTTGAGGATGATCTCTGCTGCAAAAACTGATGGAAAAAGTGTGTTTTTCGTAACCCTAATGCTCCCTTTATATAGGGGTTGGATAACTTGATCCCAAAGCTAAAATTCGTTTCCCGGCATCAGAAATTTTGTACATGCGTATTTTATGCCAAGTCTGGCGTATTTTACACAATGTTAAATCCAGCGTGGCATATTCTTACGCCAGAAACTCAATTTTTCCCTGGGACTGATCTGAGATGTGGCGTATTTTACGCCAGTGTTAATTTCCTGGTTCCCTTTTCGATCTCTCCATTCTTGCCCACAATTCGCCTTTAAACGCTGCTTTCTATCTCGTTTCACACCAATATCTTTTCTCACCTGTAAAACATAAAACCACATCAAAGTATCTCATTTTTCACTCAAATATGGTTACTTTCACATTATTATGCATAAACGATCTTGTCAAATAAGGACCGATCAGCGAGGTGACCAAGATAATATCATCTACATAAAGAAGAAGATAAACTGTAGTATTGCCACAGTGATAGACAAATAATGAGTGAACCGCTTAACTATGTGTAAAACCAATGGAAGAAGCGAACGATGAAAAACATTGGTACCATGCCCGACGAGCTTGCTTCAGGCCATATAGGGATCGTTTTAGAAGGCATACATAACTCGGTTTGTTTGGATCACGAAATCCGCAGGGTTGGTGCATGTAAACGGTTTCAGAGTGCCATGAAGAAACGCATTCTTGACATCTAATTGATTAATGTTCCAAGATTTAGATAGTGCAATAGATAGCACCAAACGAATGGTGGCGGGTTTTACAACTGGACTAAATGTTTCATTACAATCAACACCAATCGTCTAAGAGCGACCATCGCCCACTAACCGAGCCTTATAACGTTCGAGAGTACCATCAGATTTTACCTTGTGTCAAAAAATCCACATACTACGCATTACATGCATATCAGGTAGCCGTGGTACAAGCACCCAAGTGTTATTATCCATTAAAGCACGAAATTCATCTGTCATAGCCATGTTCCAGTTAGAGTCAGATAAGGCATCCTTAGGTGAGCTAGGAATAGGAGAGAGAGATGTAGTTGAGAGGTTAAATTGAATCTTTAGTTTGTGAATACCTGACATGCTACGAGTGACAATAGTGCGAGAAGAATGAGCATTGTTCAAAGGTGGTTCGTGATCAGAATCAGAATCGGAAGAGGATGATGGATTTTGCATGTTGGAACTAACAATGGGTTGATTATTTTGTGGATGTGGACTAAGGGTATTAGTGGGATGCGGTAGAGAGGTTGGGCTGAGTTGTGGGATGTCTCGATTTGAGGTAGAAGTGGGTGGACTAGTAGTTGGGCTATGTGGCGGAGAAGACCCACGATTGGTGATGGGTCGAGAGATGCTAGAGTCCAGCGAACTAGATGAGGGAAACGGGCTAGGTGGTGGACTTTGGTGTTGGGTATAAACAGGAGTGGTAAAAAATGGATGAATATTTTTTGTAAGTGTGGAATAATTTGGATTAGTGATGGAAGAGTGTTTAGGATATGAAAATATGGTTTCATCAAAAATTACATTTCAGGACACAATAAACCTTTTGAAAGTTAAGTCATAGCATTTATATCCACGATGATTTGGTGGGTAGCCGAGAAAAACACAAGGGGTAGAGCGAGGTTGAAGTTTGTTAATGGTAGAGGAGGGAATTAGCGGATAACAAAGACAACCAAATATGCGTAGGTGAGAATATGAAGGTGTACGTTTATATAGTATTTCACTGGGTGATTTAAAGTTTAAGAGTTTGCTTGGCATAACGTTTATGAGATAGGTCGCCATGTCTAATGCATGATGCCAAAATGTGAGAGGAAGAGAGGCGTGGGAAAGAAGGGTACGAATTATGTTATTAATTGCATGTATCTTTCGTTCAGATTTCCCGTTTTGTGAAGAAGAGTAAGGGCAACAGAATTGAAAAGTCATACCGTTATTATCAAAAAATTGGTGAAAATATTTATTGTTGTATTCAGTTCCATTGTCACATTAAAAGGTTTTGATTTTAGAGCTAAATTGAGTACGTATATAGTTGTTAAATTTCAAAAAAATGGAGAATACGTCGATTTGTTGTATAATGGATATGTCCACAAAAAATTGGTATAATTATCTAAAAAGAGTATATAATATCGATGACCTGAGGTACTTGGTAATGGTGAGGTCTATAAGTCACTGTGAATGATGTCAAAGGGTAATAAAGTATTCGAACTAGAAGAGAAAAACGAAAGTTTAACTTGCTTTCCAAACACACATGATTGACAAATAGAATTCAAAATTGGTTTATTACAAGGAATAAACTTTTTATTTCTAAGAGAACATAAAACTTCAATGCCAGGATGACCTAGCCAATGATGCCAAATATCGGGTGATGAAGCCAAAAAAACAGAAGGCGAATTTATTTGATGTAGCAAAGAATGTGAAAACGGGCAAAGGTCGCCCGTACTATCACATCTCAGAACCGGTGTGCCCTGCGGGAAATCCTTCACAGTAAAACCAAAAGGATCAAATTCTAATGAAACGTTATTATCAGTTGACAGTTTACGAACAGATGTAAGATTTTTAATAAGATTAGGAGCATGAAGAATATGACGTAAATAAAGGGGACGAGAGGGATTAAGTAAGGAGGAATAACCAAAACCCTTAACTGGAATGCCATGGCCGTTACCAACAATAATATTTTGAGAGTGCTTTAAGGGATAATAAGACGTGAGATTACCTGAGCCAGTAGTCATGTGATATGTGGCCCCTGTGTCCATGTACCATGTGTCTTCAGGCGGATTGTGAGTCATGGTATGCATTGCACTTTCAAGATCAGTGGGATAATACCCTTGAGGATGCAAAACAGATGACATGTGAGCTTGACTATTGGGTCGTGGGCCTGGTATCCCCTGCTACGAATTAGGAGTGGTGGGCTGAGTCTAGGAAGCTATTGGGTATGGACAAGGAGGTGGAGTCCATTAGGACTGAGGTGGTTGTTGGTAATTGTATGGTGGATAGTGATTACAAACTTGATTATTTCCATAGTTAAAACGACCTCGACCTCTATAGTTGTTAGGGCCACGTCCAAGGCCCCGTGAGTTGTACCGAAAATTAGATGGTACACGGTTGTTTGGCGGAGTGTGTTCATTTGATGCAGAGATGGTGTTAACAGGTTGTTTAGCATGAGATGTTGCGGCCAACATGGCAGATTCGTTGGAGGGTGAATTGATGAGAGCTTGTTTTTGCTTACGTGTCTCCTCCAACACGAGTTTAGATCGAGCTTTATAGAAAGAAGGTAGACCGATCATCTGAGTAAAGTATGTTCCAACGGTATCAAAATTATCGTTCAGACCGACAATTAATTGTAGAACCATACGCGGTTCAGTAACTTTATCACCAACGTTGTTTAGTTGGTTAGCGATTGCTTTGATCTCCTGGCAATAAGATAAAACATCAGGAAAATCATCAAGTTTTATGTGGGTGAATTGACGTTGCAGGTATGTAACATCCCGTTTTTCTTCATACATGTCCGAGGTACGTAATTGATCTTTATAATCTTCATACTTGGTTGTATAATTGTATAAAGATGATTGTACGAAGCGTGTATGAAGGGTACCAAGCATGTATGTGTTGCTTGTTCGAATGTCGAAGAAAACTGGACGTTGTTTGAACTACAAGGTGTGTACGTACCTTTTCGAGCCCAAATAAATTTTGAGTTGATGTTTCAAAACCTTACCATTAGAAAGGAAATCTTATTATGTTTCCAATGATATTTGATTCATCGAAAACGGAGTTACGATTAAAAAGTTATGGCCAAAACAATTTGTTGAAGTTCTGATGAAATAGGATATTGCCACGGCATGACCAGAATGGCCACGGTGCGACAATTGCCTATTTTGAGGGTCATAAAGCTTGAAAATGTGATCTAAAATCACCCTTTGGGCCACGGTGCGGAGGGTTTACTCCGCGGCGCGACAATAGGCATGATCTAATGCTTTTCAGCCTTTTAATGAGTTATATGAAGGGCAAAGTTGGTATTTCACATGTGGGTGGGTTTTTGGCCATAAAACTGATCCCAACCTTATCCAAACCTCATTTCCTTCTCATTTCTTCCCTCCTACTCACACACCAAACCCAAGAGAGAGAATCAGGGAAGAAGAAGAGTGTTTTGGGTCGGGTCATAAGAGTTAAAGTTGTTCTCCTCGTTCAGCTACGTTTTGGTAGTGTTGGTAAGTTCTAACTCTGAAATTCATCTTTATGATTTGATATTCAAGTTAGGGTTTTGAGTGTTTTAGTTGTAAAACCCATTTAGATGATGAAGTGGGTTTATTGAAACTAGTTATTTTTGATACATGGCGGGTTTTTGGGTTGATTGATGTTTTGGCCATGATTAGGCTTTGGTTTTGGGTGTAATCACTTAGTTTAGAGATTTTGAAAGTGTTGGAACCCTTTTGGGTGTATTTGGGTTGACTAATTTTAAAATGGGTCAAAATTAGGGTTTATGTGTCAAATTGGGTAAGTTAAGTGTTTAACACTTGTGATTTGGTTTAATTCATGTATTAGGGCCATCATTTTTATGACTTTGGTCAAAATGGGTAAATTGAATTGGGTCAAACTTGATGATGACACTAGTTTTGGTCAAAGGGATGTTAAACACTTTCGTTAAGTGTTAAATGAAGTTTTTGAATGAAAGTAATCGCTGGATCCCTCGACTAAGGGATGTTTGTGTCGGATTCTCTTTTAGAGAATGTATATTTATGTGTATATTGTGCCTATGTATGATATAGGTGGTTACTTGCTCAGATTTTAGGATGGAGATCATGTTATACATGACTTGTGCGGGCATTTCGAGGTGAGTGGAATAATTATGCGTGTACGTATATAATGTATTTATTTGGGTAGCGTGAGATGTGAAGTGACAACGTGTTAAGACACCACGTCTCACGTGACGAGTGAAGTGTCGACGTGTTAAGACACCACTCGGGGTGAAGCATCGACGTGTTAAGATGCCATCCCAAGTAATATGAAGAGTGAAGTGTCGACGTATTAAGACACCACTCGGAGTGAAGTATCGACGTGTTAAGATGCCACTCCAAGAAATGACGAGTGAAGTGTCGACGTGTTAAGACACCACTCGGGGTGAAGTGTCGACGTGTTAAGACACCACCCGGGGTGAAGTATCGATGTGTTAAGATGCCACCCGTGAGGTTACTGTACGACGTGCTAAGTACACTAACGGTCGTTATGAACACCGATGGGAAATTTGATTATCATTCCTTGTGCAATTGGTTAACCATGGTTATGTGTTGTAGTGTAGCATATTATATTGTTCGGATTATGCTATCGCTTGTGCTAGCTTGCGTATTGGAGATTTTAGCATTATACTTTGCGATGGTATGCTAATTAAATTGCTAGCGTGTATGCGGTATGTGTGTAAGTGATTGCAAGTAGGTATATTATATATGTATATGTATAATTATTGCATTCACTAAGTTTCAAGCTTACCCCTCTCGTTGTTTACCTTTTTACAGGTATTGTGATTGTGAAGCTAGTTAGTCGTTAGACTAGATGCGTAGGAGCGCTTGGGCTCGATGGGGTAGCTTTCGGATATGGATGTGGATTGGGGATTTGGTAGATCCTCGGGATTATGCTCTTGGTATCGGGTTGGGCTATTGTGTCTTAACCGTGGTGTTGAATAAATGTTTCGAGGTCGTATTGTTTGGTTATGTCGAGTCAAACCTTGTATGTGAAATACATTCTCGTAAGGATGTATGATGTCAATTGTAAACCAAGAGTCGAGATAAAACGTTAACGTGCAATTATGATAAATTGTATACAGAAACTATTTTGAAATGGTTGTGTACTTGGATGCTATTGGGACTTAACTTAAAAAAAATGTACTCCGTTTTTGGTTTATCGGATTGGGGTTGTTTCAAGTGGTATCAGAGCATAGTCTAAGGGAATTAGGTGACCTTGGAATAGGTGCCTAGTCATAGACTTATTGACGGCCGTGCGTTATTTGCGGGACTTGTAGAATTACGGGTCAGATTGAGATTTGTTAGTGCCTTAGAGTAGGTGACTAACTAGGACTAGTGCTTGTCCAAAGTGTGATTATGTGGGGCCTTATTTTGTGTATAAATTAGTGCCCTAGACTGCTAGTGCCTAATGTAAGTAGGTGAACTTGAACGTTATTTTAGTGATAGTCACCTAGGTTGTAGGTTGACTTGTTGTTGCGGTGTACTTGTGTATATTTATTATTATATTGTATATAGGTTTATATATACATGTATCTATTGGTGCAGTGTCCTAGACACGAATCTATTGGAGAGATTCGAATGTTTGGCGGTTTTGAGTGATCAAGTTCACGGTAAGGACTTTGGTCATTCGGGTACTAGGAGTTATCGCGTGTGAATGTTGCGTCAGTCCAGGTAAAGTACTTTGCGTGACCATGTGAAAATAGTAAGGTACACAAGTACACCGAACGGAGGAAACGTGGCATTGTTGGGGTAGAACGGGACGAATTAGGAATCTTTTATTGGTTCCTAGGATATAATGGTCTCGAGTGATGTGCTTGTTGTCACATCGAGTTCTTTGCGAGTCGGGAAGTGTTACGATGGATTCGTTTGGTTAAGTGAATGAGCCAACTCACGAGTTTGGTGCGTGCTTAGTCACACTAAGTAGTGGGTGCATTTTGAGATTGTCATTCGTTGTAGTTACTCATCATAACTAGGATGACCGATTAGTGTGTGTGTGTGTGCGGTGAAGACTTAAATCCCGTGATGGGGCGTATCAAGTCAAATGATTGTAGTTTGGGTTACACTCCGTAGAGTGTGTGGTTAGAGAATCGCGTAAGGATTCTAGTTATGAGTCATCTTGGAAATTGCGAAACGAGAAATCTTCGGGTCATTAAACTCATGGGAGTGAGATCTGCATGAAAATGGTCCCGTTAGTGTGATATGGATTATAAGGTAACATTCCTAACGGAATACCCCTGTTGTTGTGATTGTGCCGATATGTGGAAGGGTTTCGTGAGGCTATATCATTTGTCCTTGTGAAAATTTCGGGTAGCATGTGATTGCTAGGAACTTTCGATATGATAATAAGCCGTAAGGTTTGTCGGGTAGGAATGACTTCGGGTCATTATTATGGAGAAATGGGTGACATCGGGTGTATGGGACCCAAAGGTAGAGTATCTAAATCTCGATAGAATGCGGTGGGAGTCTGCATAACACTGCGTCAGGTGCCCCGTTATACCTGCTAGTGTGATGTTCAACTCCGGGGATGGTGTGATTACTTTGTGCTTAGGGTGACCGTGAGATACCCTTGGAAGCATCGGAGATTATAATAAGTGATCGACGGGTGATGGTAATTCGACGGTTGCGAAAGTTAAAGTTTAAGGGCATTGTGATGAACACTTCTTTTGAAGTGACGGATGAGCGAATCTTGTTGCTCTTAAGTGATAGATGGTTAAAGATGACCGGTGAGCTGATGAGTGACTTAATGGTCGGTTAGGCCGAAGGTTATGATGGTCGGTTAGGCCGAAGGTTATGATGAAGTTTTGATATTGCAGTCGACGCAATTATTGTGCCGGATTGGTCACTCTTCTCCATGAGAGTGAGCAATGGTTGATAACGGTTCGTTAAGTGAAAGGTCGGGTGATCTCGACTAAGAATCACGACTAAGTAAGCGGAGTGACACATGACTAGACTTAAAGGCGTATGTAGGACTTTGGTGGAGTTTGTTTTGTGAATGATTAAGGTAGTTGATTGTGATTTGTGGTATGAAGGTACGATGTCGTCACATGTACAACATCTCTAGCAATTGTGTATGACGGCTCTGAGAGCCTAAAGTGAAATTTGCAGTAATTCTGTGTTTACGATCAATGATGAGAATGATCACATGTGTTGCGAAATGGTAATTCCGTAGGGTGTTATCATCTTGGCGGTGAGAATGTGAAGATGAATCCTAAGTGGGGGAGTTTTTACTGCCGCCCGAGAAAGATCCAGTGGTGTATTGTATACTGAAGTCTCCAAGTGTACCATACTAGACCTCATTAGGGATTCATAGACCCTAACGAGGAAGAGTGACGTGTTGTTGATATTGACTCAAGATCGTGTGTTACGATTGTGAGTTACAATTTCGGAATGTTATGTGTAGAGTTGTGATGATGGGATCGAATGAAGTGTAATTCTTTTTAAGCAATGTAGTCGTGTAGTACCAAAGTGCGGTATGAGACCAAATGTAAAGCTTGTGATCTCGGAGTGAAAGAATGAAGTTGTCGTTGCGGGTGCTCTCATAATGTAACTCTGGGTTGCTATGAAACCCGGATGATACTATTGAGTAGGTATATGTTAGTATTGTGGTGTTTGCTGTATTTTCCCTATCGGGAAACATGATCGTAAGGATATTCAATGGATTATTCCACTTTGTGGATGATTTTGAGGCGGGGAGCGCCGGTTCTGATTGTCTCACGTCGAGACATGCGGATGTTGTTGTTTGCAAGGGTGTGTACCCTAGTGATGTGACCCGTTAGTTTATTTAAATGTCGAGGCCATCCTTAACGGACGGTTTAAGAAGGAGGATTCGCCCTGCATAGGTGAATATATTTGTGGGTAGTATGGCAAATCGCGAATTGTTATGATGATAATTCGCTGTTGACGGGATTCTAGTACACGAATAGTTTCCATGCTATTACTAGGAAGCCGTAGTGTATGATGTGTTGTAGGGTTTAAGGGAGAAACCATGTGTCGATTGTTGATGTTTTGCCTAGTTCGTGGTGTATTATTGTCGTCCTGGATTAATCCAGAGACTGGTGGTCGTATGCGGATCGATCGATGGGAAAGTTTGTGTTCCCTAGAGTGATTATTTTGGTGATACCGAAATTTCTTCGTTGAAGGAATAATCCGATTACGAAGACGAGTGAAGTTGGTTCTTGAAATAGAGAACATACTTGATTGGCCGGTTGAGTGGTGCATTATGGACTGCTAAAGTACAGAGTTTTAATGGGGGCAGTTTGAACGTTGAGCGCGTGAAATATCACTTGTTGCGGTAATCCACGCTAGTGATTATTAGCGTGTGGTGAAAACTTCGGGTTAATGGAAATTGTTATTGGAATTGTTGCGGACATCGAGCTCGGATGTGTGTCGGAGGACTATAGAGTGTAGGTTCGGATTGGTTAAGTGACTAGGATCACGAGGACGTGATCGAAATAAGTGGGGGAGAGTTGTAACATCCCGTTTTTCTTCATACATGTCCGAGGTACGTAATTGATCTTTAGAATGTTCATACTTGGTTGTATAATTTTATAAAGATGATTGTACGAAGCGTGTATGAAGGGTACCAAGCATGTATGTGTTGCTTGTTCGAATGTCGAAGAAAATTGGACGTTGTTTGAGCTACAAGGTGTGTACGTACCTTTTTAACCCCAAATAAATTTTGAGTTGATGTTTCAAAACCTTACCATTAGAAAGGAAATCTTATTATGTTTCCAACGATATTAGATTCATCAAAAACGGAGTTACGGTCAAAAAGTTATGGCCAAAACAAGTTGTTAAAGTTCGGATGAAATATGCTATTGTCACGGCGCGAAAATTGCCTATTTTGAGGGTCAGAAAGCTTGAAAATGTGATCTAAAATCACCCTTTGGGCCACGGCGTGGAGGGTTTACTCCGCGGCGCGACAATAGGCACGATCTGATGCTTTTCAGCCTTTTAATGAGTTAAATGAAGGGAAAGTTGGTATTTCACATGTGGACGAGTTTTTGGCCATAAAACTAATCCCAACCTTATCTAAACCTCATTTCCTTCTCATTTCTTCCCTCCCACTCACATACCAAACCCTAGAGAGAGTAAAGGGTTTAGAGAGAGAAAGCTCGAATCGGGGAAGAAGAAGAGTGTGTTGGGTCGATTCACAAGAGTTAAAGTTGTTCTCCTCGTTCACGGCTACGTTTTAGTAGTGTTGGTAAGTTCTAACTCCGAAATTCATCTTTATGATTTGATATTCAAGTTAGGGTTTTGAGCTTTTTAGTTGTAAAACCCATTTAGATGATGAAGTGGGTTTATGGAAACTAGTTATTTTTGACACATGGCGGGTTTTTGGGTTGATTGATGTTTTAGCCATGATTAGGCTTTGGTTTTGGGTGCAATCACTTAGTTTAGTGATTTTGGAAGTGTTGGAACCCTTTTGAGTGTATTTGGGTTGACTAATTTTGAAATGGGTCAAAATTAGGGTTTATGTGTCAAATTGGGTAAGTTAAGTGTTTAACACTTGTGAATTGGTTTAATTCGTGTATTAGGGCCATTTTCACTTGTGTTAGTGATTATTGGTTAGTTTGGGCATTTTTATGACTTTGGTCAAAATGGGTAAATTGAATTGAGTCAAACTTGATGATGACACTAGTTTTGGTCAAAGGGATGTTAAACACTTTCGTTAAGTGTTAAATGAAGTTTTTGAATGAAAGTAATCGCTGGAAATGATTTCTGGTTAAAATTTGGTATTTTGACCATAAAGTCAAACTTGGTCAACTATGAAACGGGATTTTGTGTAATATACGAGATAGTATGCGTTTAAAGGCTAAGTTGTTGTATTTTGGTATTTCGGGAACGCGGGAACTAGTCTCGTTAGTTTTGGACCTTCGGGGGTCGTTAAAAGAATAAAAAGGTGTACTTTGCACTTTAGGTGTTAAATGGGCGGGTTATGGCGAGGAAGGCGTGATCCCTCGACTAAGGGATGTTTGTGTCAGATTCTCTTTTAAAGAATGTATATTTATGTGTATATTGTGCCTATATGTGATATAGGTGGTTACTTGCTCGGATTTGAGGACGGAGATCATGTTATACATGACTTGTGCGGGCATTCCGAGGTGAGTGGAATAATTATGCGTGTACGTATATAATGTATTTATTTAGGTAACGTGAGAGGTGAAGTGACAACGTGTTAAGACACCACGTCTAACGTGACGAGTGAAGTGTCGACGTGTTAAGACACCACTCGGGGTGAAGTATCGACGTGTTAAGATGCCATCCCAAGTAGTATGAAGAGTGAAGTGTCGACGCGTTAAGACACCACTCGGAGTGAAGTATCGACGTATTAAGATGCCACTCCAAGAAATGGCGAATGAAGTGTCGACATGTTAAGACACCACTCGAGGTGAAGTGTCGACGTGTTAAGACACCACCCGGGGTGAAGTATCGATGTGTTAAGATGCCACCCGTGGGGTTAGTGTACGACGTGCTAAGTACACTAACGGTTGTTATGAACACCGATGGGAAATTTGAGTACCATTCCTTGTGCAATTGGTTAACCATGGTTATGTGTTGTAGTGTAGCATATTATATTGTTCGGATTATATGCTATCGTTTGTGCTAGCTTGCGTATTGGAGATTTTAGCGTTATACTTTGCGATGGTATGCTAATTAAATTGCTAGCGTGTATGCGATATGTGTGTAAGTGATTGAAAGTAGGTATATTATATATGTATATGTATAATTATTGCATTCACTAAGCTTCAAGCTTACCCCTCTCATTGTTTACCTTTTTACAGGTATTGTAAGACCCAAATATTTATTGTACATAATGTATTTATGGTGTACGATGCGTGTATGAAGTGTACGAAGCACGTACGTGTTGCTTGCTCGAACGTCGAAGGAAACTGGACGTTGTCTGAAGTGACAAGGTGTGTACGTATCTTTTCAACCCCAAATAATTTTGTGTTGATGTTTCAAAGCCTTACCATTGGAAAGAAAATCTTATTACGTTTCCAACGATATTTGATTCATCAAAAACGGAGCTACGGTCAAAAAGTTATGGCCAAAACAAGTTTCTGAAAACTGACCTGTAGGTTGGAGCGGAGCGCCGATCCCGTCTGATGTAATTTTTAGCCTTATTAAAAGGTTTAAATGAGGGGTACTTTGGTCTTTTCATTTAGGGTCGGTTTAGGGTCACCAAAACTGATCTAGAACTCCCTTGGAGCTCATTTCTCACCCACACAAACACTCTCATCCATATCTAGAGAGAGAGGAAGGGTTCTAGAGTGTGAGAGCTTGAATTGGAGAAGAAAGAGTTGGATTCTCACCAAAGCTCGGATTTTAAAGTTGTTCTACTCGTCAACGGCATCATTTTGGTGGTATTGGTAAGTTCAAACTCCGAATTACATTTGTTAGATTTGATATTCAAGTTAGGGTTTGAGTTTGATTTGTTGTGAAACCCTCTTAGATGATGAAATGGGTTTATGGTGACTAGTTATTCTTGTCACTTGGCGGGTATTGGGTTGGTTGACGATTTGGCCTTGATTAGGCTTTAATCTTGAGTTTAATCACTAGGTTTAGTGATTATGGAAGTGTTGGAACCACTTTAGGTGAATTTGGGTTGACTAATTTTGACTAGAGTCAAAATTAGGGTTTGGTGATGATTATGACCCAATTGTCGATTTAATGAGGTTTATAAACTTAAAATGTATTAAGTTGAAGTATAAAACCGAGTTAAATATGTTTTGGTGTCAAAACTCGCTAACGGCGCGATGTTGACTCCTTTGGGTCAAAATTATGGTTTAAGTGTCATTATGGGCAAGATAGGTTTTTAACACCTATGATTGGGTTTAATTGGCATATTAGGACCATTCTCACTTGTATTAGTGATTATTGGTTATTTTGGGCACGGTTTGTGCTTGGAAGTGCATTTGGGTCAAAATGGCACTAAGTGTCGAATTGGGTTGGTTTGTAAGTCAACCCTAATTGTGTTGCTTGTTTCGCGATAATGGAATAGGTACTTTCCATTGACGAGTCGCGGATTACTTGGAAGCATTCATCAAGACTTCAAGGTGAGTGTTAATATCCTATGTGCATATGTATGTGTAGGATGGGTGCGGGTCGGGTGAAGTGATTCTCGGCTATAGAGCTCACTTCACATATAGGTAGATTTGATGGACTTGTGTATGGGTCCAATTGGCACGGTTGTGCATTTTGGTTGACCACCTTTGGCGAAGTACACACTTTGGGTGTACGTTATCACACGTGGTTGTGAGTGGAATAAGTATACATGTATGTATATAATGTATTTATTTGTAGGAACGGATATGTGATGTCCAAGTTAGTGATATATATCGTTGTACACTAACGGCCTTTATGAACGGATGTATGTAGTCCGAATTAGCGATATATGTGTTGTATGCTAACGGTTTATTGTATGGATATGTGTTGTCCAAGTTAGTGATATATGCGTTGTACACTAACGGTTTTATGAATGGATATATGTTGTCCAATTTAGTGTTATATGTGTTGTACACTAATGATTTATGAATGGATATGTGTTGTCCAATTTAGTGTTATATGTGTTGTACACTAACGATTTTATAAACGGATATGTGTTGTCCAAGGGTTAGTGATATATGTGTTGTACACTAACGGTTGTTATGAACACCGATGGGAAATTCGAGTACCATTCCTTTTTACGATTGGTTAACCTTGGGCGTTTATATATTGTTGTATATATATATATATATATATATATATATATATATATATATATATATATATATATATATATATATTGACGTATTGTTGTGATGTAGCTAACCCTCCGAGTGTAGCTTATTTGGCGTTGTTCACATCGTCGTTGGTGAACTTATATTTTGTTGATATCTTTAGCTTGTTGCTTAGAGATCGTACGGTATGCTTAGTGTAGTTGCCTTATTCATGGATGCTTCGGTATGCGGTATTTGATATTGGTGTGGCGTGTCTATTTTATACATATATATGTATGTAGTATATTATCACTCACTAAGCGTTAGCTTACCCTCTCGTTGTTTACATTTTTATAGATTTGCTTGGATGCGGTGGCTCGGGTAAGCGTGGGAACTAGTGGCTCGCGTAGTAGCTTTAGAAGGCTAGCTTTTGGATTAATTAGGATTGGGTAGCGTATCCCCAATCGCCATGCTCGGCTTTATTTTGTGTTAAAAATCATGTGGTTGAAAACTTGTATTTTCGTACGGAAGTCGTAAAACGGCCGATGTGGGCCCGGTCTCGTAAGACCCATTTTATTATTGGAACGTGTTAGTTTTAACTATTGTAATATGTTGTGAAAACCGTTTGATCTAAATGTGTCGGGAAGTCGAAGATCTTTTTCATAAAAAAAGGAAAAGTTGGACAGGCCGTTTTGGCGTGCCGCGCAGGCCTTTGGCGCGCCGCGCCACTATGCTGTACAAAATTTTTTTTTTTTTATTATTTGCATATTTCGATTGCTTATGGTTTGGGATGTTACAAGTGGTATCAGAGCATGGTCTAAGGGATTTAGGTGACTTGAGATAGGTGCCTAGACTTAGACTTTTGTATGTGCTTAATTTGTTGCGGGACTTGTAGGATTACGGGTCAGAATGGGTTATAGTTAGTGCCTTGTTTGTAAGTGGACTAACGTTTATATTAGTAATGCGGATATTATTAATATATTATTGTGTTGTGATAATAAACCTCGCGTGTGTTTTTATCGCGTAGAATTTTGTTTGTGTTTGCTTATATCATCGAGCGAGGTGGTCGTTGTACTAACAAGTTGATACGGCGTGCATGCGTAATAAGGACTTGCAAACCTTATTACGGGTGCAAATCGTGTCTAACATGTGATGTACGATGAGTGTTTAGCAAGATGGTTCGGTGTTGTGCGTGTGGTTTATACGTTCGTGATCTAATCATTTACATTCCTTAGAATGAAAACGAAAGGTGGATGCGGAACGAGTGAGCCTATTCACGAAGGGAAGGATGAGTTTGTAGTGACCCGAACTTTTTCATGTTTATATATATTAATTGAGATTGATATTTACATGATTAAATGTTTCCAATATGTTAAGCAATCAAACTTGTTAAGACTTGATTAATTGAAATATGTTTCATATAGACAATTGACCACCCAAGTTGACCGGTGATTCACGAACGTTAAAACTTGTAAAAACTATACGATGACATATATATGGTTATATATATAGTTAACATGTTTTTATTATAAGTATGTATCTCATTAGGTATTTTAACAATGAGTTATATACATAAAAATGAGACTATTAATTTAAGAAACTCGAAAACGATATATATAACGATTATCGTTATAACAACGTCTTACTAGGTACATATGAATCATATTAAGATATTGATACACTTAGTTAATTATGTTAAATTATAAGTAAATATATTATTAAGTGTATTAACAATGAAATACATATGTAAAAATAAGACTACTAACTTAATGATTTCGAAACGAGACATATATGTAACGATTATCGTTGTAACGACATTTAACTGTATATACATCATACTGAGATATATTATATATCATAATATCATGATAATATAACAATTTAACATCTCATTTGTTATAATAAACAATGGGTTAACAACATTCAACAAGATCGTTAACCTAAAGGTTTCAAAACAACATTTACATGTAACGACTAACGATGACTTAACGACTCAGTTAAAATGTATATACATGTAGTGTTTTAATATGTATTCATACACTTTTGAAAGACTTCAACACACTTATCAAAATACTTCTACTTAACAAAAATGCTTACAATTACATCCTCGTTCAGTTTCATCAACAATTCTACTCGTATGCACCCGTATTCGTACTCGTACAATACACAGCTTTTAGATGTATGTACTATTGGTATATACACTCTAATGATCAGCTCTTAGCAGCCCATGTGAGTCACCTAACACATGTGGGAACCATCATTTGGCAACTAGCATGAAATATCTCATAAAATTACAAAAATATGAGTAATCATTCATGACTTATTTACATGAAAACAAAATTACATATCCTTTATATCTAATCCATACACCAACGACCAAAAACACCTACAAACACTTTCATTCTTCAATTTTCTTCATCTAATTGATCTCTCTCAAGTTCTATCTTCAAGTTCTAAGTGTTCTTCATAAATTCCAAAAGTTCTAGTTTCATAAAATCAAGAATACTTTCAAGTTTGCTAGCTCACTTCCAATCTTGTAAGATGATCATCCAACCTCAAGAAATCTTTGTTTCTTACAGTAGATTATCATTCTAATATAAGGTAATAATCATATTCAAACTTTGGTTCAATTTCTATAACTATAACAATCTTATTTCAAGTGATGATCTTACTTGAACTTGTTTTCGTGTCATGATTCTGCTTCAAGAACTTCGAGCCATCCAAGGATCCATTGAAGCTAGATCCATTTTTCACTTTTCTAGTAGGTTTATCCAAGGAACTTAAGGTAGTAATGATGTTCATAACATCATTCGATTCCTACATATAAAGCTATCTTATTCGAAGGTTTAAACTTGTAATCACTAGAACATAGTTTAGTTAATTCTAAACTTGTTCGCAAACAAAAGTTAATCCTTCTAACTTGACTTTTAAAATCAACTAAACACATGTTCTATATCTATATGATATGCTAACTTAATGATTTAAAACCTGGAAACACGGAAAACACCGTAAAACCGAATTTACGCCGTCGTAGTAACACCGCGGGCTGTTTTGGGTTAGTTAATTAAAAACTATGATAAACTTTGATTTAAAAGTTGTTATTCTGAGAAAATGATTTTTATTATGAACATGAAAGTATATCCAAAAATTATGGTTAAACTCAAAGTGGAAGTATGTTTTCTAAAATGGTCATCTAGACGTCGTTCTTTCGACTGAAATGACTACCTTTACAAAAATGAATTGTAACTTATTTTTCTGACTATAAACCTATACTTTTTCTGTTTAGATTCATAAAATAGAGTTCAATATGAAACCATAGCAATTTGATTCACTCAAAACGGATTTAAAATGAAGAAGTTATGGGTAAAACAAGATTGGATAATTTTTCTCATTTTAGCTACGTGAAAATTGGTAACAAATCTATTCCAACCATAACTTAATCAACTTGTATTGTATATTATGTAATCTTGAGATACCATAGACACGTATACAATGTTTCGACCTATCATGTCGACACATCTATATATATTTCGGAACAACCATAGACACTCTATATGTGAATGTTGGAGTTAGCTATACAGGGTTGAGGTTGATTCCAAAATATATATAGTTTGAGTTGTGATCAATACTGAGATACGTATACACTGGGTCGTGGATTGATTCAAGATAATATTTACCGATTTATTTCTGTACATCTAACTGTGGACAACTAGTTGTAGGTTACTAACGAGGACAGCTGACTTAATAAACTTAAAACATCAAAATATATTAAAAGTGTTGTAAATATATTTTGAACATACTTTGATATATATGTATATATTGTTATAGGTTCGTGAATCAACCAGTGGCCAAGTCTTACTTCCCGACGAAGTAAAAATCTGTGAAAGTGAGTTATAGTCCCACTTTTAAAATCTAATATTTTTGGGATGAGAATACATGCAGGTTTTATAAATGATTTACAAAATAGACACAAGTACGTGAAACTACATTCTTTGGTTGAATTATCGAAATCGAATATGCCCCTTTTTATTAAGTCTGGTAATCTAAGAATTAGGGAACAGACACCCTAATTGACGCGAATCCTAAAGATAGATCTATTGGGCCTAACAAACCCCATCCAAAGTACCGGATGCTTTAGTACTTCGAAATTTATATCATATCCGAAGGGTGTCCCGGAATGATGGGGATATTCTTATATATATGCATCTTGTTAATGTCGGTTACCAGGTGTTCACCATATGAATGATTTTTATCTCTATGTATGGGATGTGTATTGAAATATGAAATCTTGTGGTCTATTGTTACGATTTGATACATATAGGTTAAACCTATAACTCACCAACATTTTTGTTGACGTTTTAAGCATGTTTATTCTCAGGTGATTATTAAGAGCTTCCGCTGTTGCATACTTAAATAAGGACGAGATTTGGAGTACATGCTTGTATGATATTGTGTAAAAACTGCATTCAAGAAACTTATTTTGTTGTAACATATTTGTATTGTAAACCATTATGTAATGGTCGTGTGTAAACAGGATATTTTAGATTATCATTATTTGATAATCTACGTAAAGCTTTTTAAACCTTTATTGATGAAATAAAGGTTATGGTTTGTTTTAAAATGAATGCAGTCTTTGAAAAACGTCTCATATAGAGGTCAAAACCTCGCAATGAAATCAATTAATATGGAACGTTTTTAATCAATAAGAACGGGACATTTCAGTTGGTATCCGAGCGTTGGTCTTAGAGAACCAGAAAATTTGCATTAGTGTGTCTTATCGAGTTTGTTAGGATGCATTAGTGATTCTGGACTTCGACCGTGTTTTCTTTAAAAATGATTGCTTAACATTTTTGTTGGAAACTATATATTTTTAACATATGAATATTATGTGATATATTAATCTCTTAACGTGTTTGATATTATGTGATAGATGTCTACCTCTAGAACAAGTCCCATTGACTCACCTAATAATAATGAAGAGTCAAATGTAAATTGGAATGATTCGTGGACTGATTCACAAGTTCCCGAAGAGGAACCGGAAGAGGAGTCGGAACCGGAAGAAGAATCGGAACCGGAAGAAGAATCGGAACCGGAAGAAGAATCGAAATCGGTGGGGGAAATAATAAAACGGTTAAGTAAAAGAGAATCCTCAACCAACCGACCAAGGTTAATTATGGTCAATGGTGTTTCCGCCAAGGAAGCAAAATATTGGGAGGATTACCAATTCTCCGACGAATCGAATTCCGACGAGAATTCCAATGATGTTATAGAAATTACCCCAACTGAATTTAAAAAGGCAAAAGAAAATAATAAGGGAAAGGGCATAAAAATAAAGAAATCTAATTCCAACCCCGATGAACTTTATATGTATCGTCAACCCCCGAAGTCCTTAAGTTGTAACAATGACCCGGGAACCTCTAAACCGCCAGGTTTTTCTAAACCAATGTGGACAACGACGGCTCGTATTAGGGGAACATCATATATCCCTAGAAACTTGGCAAAACGAACCAAAACCGAAGAAGAAGAAACGAGCGAGTCGGAATAAGATAGTTGTATTCGTGTGGTGTAATATATGTAATATAGTGTTCTTATGCTTTATGATATATGTAAAAATTGCTTGTATTAATAAGTATTTTTTTATGAATCTAACTCTTGTCTATTTTACAGTTTAAAAACACAAAATGGATAGACAACCCAATATTTTAAGAGACCTACCCGGAGACATGATTGATGAAATCTTGTCTAGAGTCGGCCAGAATTCCTCGGCACAACTATTTAAGGCGAGATCAGTTTGTAAGACATTCGAAGAATGTTCCAAGAATGTCTTGGTTTATAAGAGACTTTCGTTTGAAAGATGGGGGATAGCACATTGGGAAACCCATAAGTTACGATGTGTTTACTTTGACGCATATATTGCGGGGAACCCAAATGCTATTTTACGCAATGGGTTAAGAAATTATTTTGACTCAATATATCCGAATATTGGACTTCGTGATTTAGAAAAAGCGGCTAACATGAAACATAAAGAAACATGTTATGCTTACGGATTAGTAATGTTCGCTTCTCACCAAAGTGAGAACAAGAACATCGGGCTACAACTATTAAACAAAACGTTTCCACAAGTGACGGAGTCGGTAATTGGGGTAAGAAATGAGGTTTTTAGATTGTTACGGGACTGTTGGACATTACGTAACCCTCATCCTTTTGACGACGTTACAACACGCTGTCTTATCAACGGCCATAACGGTTATGTTCCACAAGACCAAGGATGGGAAGTAATCCTAGTAAAACCAGAATGCATGACTTGTTTCTGGACGTATGAATTACGTGTCTTTATTGCCTTTGCTGAACGACTTGTGTACTAGCTAGAATTATCTTCACAACTATCTTGTATCAAAGTTATTGTGTGCTATATTTCATGCTTTATGTAAAATAAGCGGTATTGTAAGTTTGTAAAATATTGTATAAAAGTTTGAACGCGAAATATTATTATAATCAGTTTTTCATATAGAATTGTAGTAGTTGAATTGTATATTAGCTACTAAGTATGAACTTAACGGGTACTACCTAAATTTAAACTTATAAAACGCTAATATGAAGAAAAAGCTTTTATAAATGAGTTCATATTATGCTACGAAATACTATTAACTACTCTTAATATTCTGTATGATTAACTTGTTCCATTTGACTATTTTGAAGGAAATGGCACCGACTACTCGACACACCGTGAATATGAATGAAGAGGAATTCCGTACTTTTCTAGCTTCAAACATAGCCGCAGTACAGGCTGCACTACATACCAACAATAACCTTGGATCTAGCAGTACAGGAAATCGTGTAGGATGCACCTACAAAGAATTCACTGCCTGCAAACCTTTGGAATTTGATGGAACCGAAGGACCGATTGGATTGAAACGGTGGACCGAGAAGGTAGAATCGGTGTTTGCCATAAGTAAGTGTACTGAAGAGGACAAAGTGAAGTACGCTACGCATACCTTCACAGGTTCTGCGTTAACATGGTGGAATACCTATCTAGAGCAAGTGGGACAAGACGATGCGTACGCACTACCGTGGTCAGCATTCAAGCACTTGATGAACGAGAAGTACCGTCCCAGAACCGAGGTCAATAAGCTCAAGACAGAACTTAGAGGGTTACGAACCCAAGGATTTGATATTACCACGTACGAAAGACGATTCACAGAATTGTGCCTATTGTGTCTGGGAGCATTCGAAGATGAGGAAGAGAAGATCGACGCATTTGTGAAAGGATTACCGGAAAGAATCCAAGAAGATATAAGTTCACACGAGCCCGCCTCTATACAACAGGCATGTAGAATGGCCCACAAACTAGTGAACCAGATTGAAGAAAGAATTAAAGAACAGACTGCTGAAGAGGCCAATGTGAAGCAAGTCAAAAGAAAGTGGGAGGATAACGGTGATAAGAATCACCAATACAACAACAACAGCAATTACAACAATAATCGCAACAATTATCCCAACAATCGCAACATCAATCGCAACTACAACAAACGGCCCAATAACAACAACAACAACAACAACAACTACAACAATCATCCCAACAACAATAATAACCGCAACAACAACAACAATCAGAAGCAGCTATGCCAAAGGTGTGAAAAGTATCACTCGGGGTTCTGCACCAAATTTTGCAACAAGTGTAAAAGAAATGGTCATAGCGTGGCGAAGTGTGAGGTCTACGGACCAGGGGTTAATAGAACGAAAGGAACAAATGGTGTCGGAACGAGTAATGGCGGAGCAAGTAGTGTCGGAGCAAGTTATGCCAATGTAGTTTGTTATAAATGTGGAAAACCGGGCCACATTATTAGAAATTGCCCGAACCAGGAGAACACGAATGGACAAGGCCGCGGAAGAGTTTTCAATATTAATGCGGCAGAGGTACAGGAAGACCCGGAGCTTGTTACGGGTACGTTTCTTATTGACAATAAATCTGCTTACGTTTTATTTGATTCGGGTGCGGATAGAAGCTATATGAGTAGAGATTTTTGTGCTAAATTAAGTTGTCCATTGACGCCTTTGGATAGTAAATTTTTACTCGAATTAGCAAATGGTAAATTAATTTCAGCAGATAATATATGTCGGAACCGAGAAATTAAATTGGTTAGCGAAACATTTAAGATTGATTTGATACCAGTAGAGTTAGGGAGTTTTGATGTGATAATCGGTATGGACTGGTTGAAAGAAGTGAAAGCAGAGATCGTTTGTTACAAAAATGCAATTCGCATTATACGAGAAAAAGGAAAACCCTTAATGGTGTACGGAGAAAAGGGCAACACGAAGCTACATCTTATTAGTAATTTGAAGGCACAAAAACTAATAAGAAAAGGTTGCTATGCTGTTCTAGCACACGTCGAGAAAGTACAAACTGAAGAAAAGAGCATCAATGATGTTCCCATTGCAAAAGAATTTCCCGATTTATTTCCGAAAGAATTACCGGGATTACCCCCACATCGATCCGTTGAATTTCAAATAGATCTTGTACCAGGAGCTGCACCAATAGCTCGTGCTCCTTACAGACTCGCACCCAGCGAGATGAAAGAACTGCAAAGCCAATTACAAGAACTTTTAGAGCGTGGTTTCATTCGACCAAGCACATCACCGTGGGGAGCTCCTGTTTTGTTTGTCAAGAAGAAAGATGGTACATTCAGGTTGTGTATCGACTACCGAGAGTTGAACAAACTTACCATCAAGAACCGCTACCCACTACCGAGAATCGACGACTTATTTGATCAACTACAAGGCTCGTCTGTTTATTCAAAGATTGACTTACGTTCCGGGTATCATCAAATGTGGGTGAAAGAAGATGATATTCCAAAAACTGCTTTTAGGACGCGTTATGGTCATTACGAGTTTATGGTTATGCCGTTTGGATTGACTAATGCACCAGCTGTGTTCATGGACCTTATGAACCGAGTGTGTGGGCCATATCTTGACAAGTTTGTCATTGTTTTCATCGATGACATACTTATTTACTCAAAGAATGATCAAGAGCACGAAGAACATTTGAGAAAAGTGCTAGAAGTATTGAGGAAAGAAAAACTGTACGCTAAGTTTTCAAAGTGTGCATTTTGGTTGGAAGAAGTTCAATTCCTCGGTCACATAGTGAACAAAGAAGGTATCCAGGTGGACCCGACAAAGATCGAAACCGTTGAAAAGTGGGAAACCCCAAAAACTCCGAAGCATATACGTCAATTTTTAGGATTGGCTGGTTACTACAGAAGGTTCATCCAAGATTTCTCCAAAATAGCAAAACCCTTGACTGCATTAACGCATAAAGGGAAGAAATTTGAATGGAAGGATGAACAAGAGAAGGCGTTTCAATTATTGAAGAAAAAGCTAACTACGGCACCTATATTGTCATTGCTTGAAGGGAATGATGATTTCGTGATTTATTGTGACGCATCAAAGCAAGGTCTCGGTTGTGTATTAATGCAACGGACGAAGGTGATTGCTTATGCGTCTAGACAATTGAAGATTCACGAGCAAAATTATACGACGCATGATTTGGAATTAGGCGCGGTTGTTTTTGCATTAAAGACTTGGAGGCACTACTTATATGGGGTCAAAAGTATTATATATACCGACCACAAAAGTCTTCAACACATATTTAATCAGAAACAACTGAATATGAGGCAGCGTAGGTGGATTGAATTATTGAATGCTTACGACTTTGAGATTCGTTACCACCCGGGGAAGGCAAATGTGGTAGCCGATGCCTTGAGCAGGAAGGACAGAGAACCCATTCGAGTAAAATCTATGAATATAATGATTCATAATAACCTTACTACTCAAATAAAGGAGGCGCAACAAGGAGTTTTAAAAGAGGGAAATTTAAAGGATGAAATACCCAAAGGATCGGAGAAGCATCTTAATATTCGGGAAGATGGAACCAGGTATAGGGCTGAAAGGATTTGGGTACCAAAATTTGGAGATATGAGAGAAATGGTACTTAGAGAAGCTCATAAAACCAGATATTCAATACATCCTGGAACGGGGAAGATGTACAAGGATCTCAAGAAACATTTTTGGTGGCCGGGTATGAAAGCCGATGTTGCTAAATACGTAGGAGAATGTTTGACGTGTTCTAAGGTCAAAGCTGAGCATCAGAAACCATCATGTCTACTTCAACAACCCGAAATCCCGGAATGGAAATGGGAAAACATTACCATGGATTTCATCACTAAATTGCCAAGGACTGCAAGTGGTTTTGATACTATTTGGGTAATAGTTGATCGTCTCACCAAATCAGCACACTTCTTGCCAATAAGAGAAGATGACAAGATGGAGAAGTTAGCACGACTGTATTTGAAGGAAGTCATCTCCAGACATGGAATACCAATCTCTATTATCTCTGATAGGGATGGCAGATTTATTTCAAGATTCTGGCAGACATTACAGCAAGCATTAGGAACTCGTCTAGACATGAGTACTGCCTATCATCCACAAACTGATGGGCAGAGCGAAAGGACGATACAAACGCTTGAAGACATGCTACGAGCATGTGTTATTGATTTCGAAAACAGTTGGGATCGACATCTACCGTTAGCAGAATTTTCCTACAACAACAGCTACCATTCAAGCATTGAGATGGCGCCGTTTGAAGCACTTTATGGTAGAAAGTGCAGGTCTCCGATTTGTTGGAGTGAAGTGGGGGATAGACAGATTACGGGTCCGGAGATTATACAAGAAACTACCGAGAAGATCATCCAAATTCAACAACGGTTGAAAACCGCCCAAAGTCGACAAAAGAGCTACGCTGACATTAAAAGAAAAGATATAGAATTTGAAATTGGAGAGATGGTCATGCTTAAAGTTGCACCTTGGAAAGGCGTTGTTCGATTTGGTAAACGAGGGAAATTAAATCCAAGGTATATTGGACCATTCAAGATTATTGATCGTGTCGGACCAGTAGCTTACCGACTTGAGTTACCTCAACAACTCGCGGCTGTACATAACACTTTCCACGTCTCGAATTTGAAGAAATGTTTTGCTAAAGAAGATTTCACTATTCCGTTAGATGAAATCCAAATCAACGAAAAACTTCAATTCATCGAAGAACCCGTCGAAATAATGGATCGTGAGGTTAAAAGACTTAAGCAAAACAAGATACCAATTGTTAAGGTTCGATGGAATGCTCGTAGAGGACCCGAGTTCACCTGGGAGCGTGAAGATCAGATGAAGAAGAAATACCCGCATCTATTTCCAGAAGATTTGTCAACACCTTCAACAGCTTAAAATTTCGGGACGAAATTTATTTAACGGGTAGGTACTGTAGTGACCCGAACTTTTCCATGTTTATATATATTAATTGAGATTGATATTTACATGATTAAATGTTTCCAATATGTTAAGCAATCAAACTTGTTAAGACTTGATTAATTGAAATATGTTTCATATAGACAATTGACCACCCAAGTTGACCGGTGATTCACGAACGTTAAAACTTGTAAAAACTATACGATGACATATATATGGTTATATATATAGTTAACATGTTTTTATTATAAGTATGTATCTCATTAGGTATTTTAACAATGAGTTATATACATAAAAATGAGACTATTAATTTAAGAAACTCGAAAACGATATATATAACGATTATCGTTATAACAACGTCTTACTAGGTACATATGAATCATATTAAGATATTGATACACTTGGTTAATTATGTTAAATGATAAGTAAATATATTATTAAGTGTATTAACAATGAAATACATATGTAAAAATAAGACTACTAACTTAATGATTTCGAAACGAGACATATATGTAACGATTATCGTTGTAACGACATTTAACTGTATATACATCATACTGAGATATATTATATATCATAATATCATGATAATATAACAATTTAACATCTCATTTGTTATAATAAACAATGGGTTAACAACATTCAACAAGATCGTTAACCTAAAGGTTTCAAAACAACATTTACATGTAACGACTAACGATGACTTAACGACTCAGTTAAAATGTATATACATGTAGTGTTTTAATATGTATTCATACACTTTTGAAAGACTTCAAGACACTTATCAAAATACTTCTACTTAACAAAAATGCTTACAATTACATCCTCGTTCAGTTTCATCAACAATTCTACTCGTATGCACCCGTATTCGTACTCGTACAATACACAGCTTTTAGATGTATGTACTATTGGTATATACACTCCAATGATCAGCTCTTAGCAGCCTATGTGAGTCACCTAACACATGTGGGAACCATCATTTGGCAACTAGCATGAAATATCTCATAAAATTACAAAAATATGAGTAATCATTCATGACTTATTTACATGAAAACAAAATTACATATCCTTTATATCTAATCCATACACCAACGACCAAAAACACCTACAAACACTTTCATTCTTCAATTTTCTTCATCTAATTGATCTCTCTCAAGTTCTATCTTCAAGTTCTAAGTGTTCTTCATAAATTCCAAAAGTTCTAGTTTCATAAAATCAAGAATACTTTCAAGTTTGCTAGCTCACTTCCAATCTTGTAAGGTGATCATCCAACCTCAAGAAATCTTTGTTTCTTACAGTAGATTATCATTCTAATATAAGGTAATAATCATATTCAAACTTTGGTTCAATTTCTATAACTATAACAATCTTATTTCAAGTGATGATCTTACTTGAACTTGTTTTCGTGTCATGATTCTGCTTCAAGAACTTCGAGCCATCCAAGGATCCATTGAAGCTAGATCCATTTTTCACTTTTCCAGTAGGTTTATCCAAGGAACTTAAGGTAGTAATGATGTTCATAACATCATTCGATTCCTACATATAAAGCTATCTTATTCGAAGGTTTAAACTTGTAATCACTAGAACATAGTTTAGTTAATTCTAAACTTGTTCGCAAACAAAAGTTAATCCTTCTAACTTGACTTTTAAAATCAACTAAACACATGTTCTATATCTATATGATATGCTAACTTAATGATTTAAAACCTGGAAACACGGAAAACACCGTAAAATCGAATTTACGCCGTCGTAGTAACACCGCGGGCTGTTTTGGGTTAGTTAATTAAAAACTATGATAAACTTTGATTTAAAAGTTGTTATTCTGAGAAAATGATTTTTATTATGAACATGAAACTATATCCAAAAATTATGGTTAAACTCAAAGTGGAAGTATGTTTTCTAAAATGGTCATCTAGACGTCGTTCTTTCGACTGAAATGACTACCTTTACAAAAATGAATTGTAACTTATTTTTCCGACTATAAACCTATACTTTTTCTGTTTAGATTCATAAAATAGAGTTCAATATGAAACCATAGCAATTTGATTCACTCAAAACGGATTTAAAATGAAGAAGTTATGGGTAAAACAAGATTGGATAATTTTTCTCATTTTAGCTACGTGAAAATTGGTAACAAATCTATTCCAACCATAACTTAATCAACTTGTATTGTATATTATGTAATCTTGAGATACCATAGACACGTATACAATGTTTTGACCTATCATGTCGACACATCTATATATATTTCGGAACAACCATAGACACTCTATATGTGAATGTTGGAGTTAGCTATACAGGGTTGAGGTTGATTCCAAAATATATATAGTTTGAGTTGTGATCAATACTGAGATACGTATACACTGGGTCGTGGATTGATTCAAGATAATATTTACCGATTTATTTCTGTACATCTAACTGTGGACAACTAGTTGTAGGTTACTAACGAGGACAGCTGACTTAATAAACTTAAAACATCAAAATATATTAAAAGTGTTGTAAATATATTTTGAACATACTTTGATATATATGTATATATTGTTATAGGTTCGTGAATCAACCAGTGGCCAAGTCTTACTTCCCGACGAAGTAAAAATCTGTGAAAGTGAGTTATAGTCCCACTTTTAAAATCTAATATTTTTGGGATGAGAATACATGCAGGTTTTATAAATGATTTACAAAATAGACACAAGTACGTGAAACTACATTCTTTGGTTGAATTATCGAAATCGAATATGCCCCTTTTTATTAAGTCTGGTAATCTAAGAATTAGGGAACAGACACCCTAATTGACGCGAATCCTAAAGATAGATCTATTGGGCCTAACAAACCCCATCCAAAGTACCGGATGCTTTAGTACTTCGAAATTTATATCATATCCGAAGGGTGTCCCGGAATGATGGGGATATTCTTATATATATGCATCTTGTTAATGTCGGTTACCAGGTGTTCACCATATGAATGATTTTTATCTCTATGTATGGGATGTGTATTGAAATATGAAATCTTGTGGTCTATTGTTACGATTTGATACATATAGGTTAAACCTATAACTCACCAACATTTTTGTTGACGTTTTAAGCATGTTTATTCTCAGGTGATTATTAAGAGCTTCCGCTGTCGCATACTTAAATAAGGACGAGATTTGGAGTCCATGCTTGTATGATATTGTGTAAAAACTGCATTCAAGAAACTTATTTTGTTGTAACATATTTGTATTGTAAACCATTATGTAATGGTCGTGTGTAAACAGGATATTTTAGATTATCATTATTTGATAATCTACGTAAAGCTTTTTAAACCTTTATTGATGAAATAAAGGTTATGGTTTGTTTTAAAATGAATGCAGTCTTTGAAAAACGTCTCATATAGAGGTCAAAACCTCGCAATGAAATCAATTAATATGGAACGTTTTTAATCAATAAGAACGGGACATTTCAGAGTTAACGTTAAAGATTGAGGCTGTGTTTGAACAATATGTCTCGGTTTTCACCGGCAAAGTTAGAGAAGTAATCAAGGAGTTGGTCGAAGGACAAATGACGGAAATGGTCCGAGACCATGTGACTAAAGTTGTAAAGGAAGAGTTTGAAAAGAGGTTTCCCAAACCTCGAGGTAGTGATGATGAAGATGTACTTACAAGGTTAGGATTACATGGTGCTCATGGTAAGAGGGCACGAAGTACGCCTAAAGGCGTCGGGAATGTGAAGAAGAAGAGTAAAAAGGGTTACAAGCTTACGTGCTTTAAGTGTGGGGAACGAGGTCATTTGGCACAATATTGTACGGTGGTGCCTTTAGGCTCAATCAGGTGTTTCATTTGCCGGATGGAGGGACACCAGAAGTCAGAGTGTTCCGAATCGCATGACGATTGGGTTAGGAGGTTCGAGCGCGAATACATGACGGGAAGTGGAGCACGGAAGCCCAACAGCGCTACATCAGGTACTTTTAGTACGAAATTATATGTTGTTCGTTTGTAATAACATGCGGTATGTGCATAAATCTTAGCTAAACTTTATTCTTCGTTGGAGATAATTCGTAGCGAGCGGGCGGTTTACGTTTATGGTTCCGGTTTGCTCTCAGTAGAGTGTATAAGTGGTGTGTTGTGCCTTGACCCTATGGTGCGAATCCTTGGGTGTTTAGGAATTTTGGTTGGTATCGGGTCGTTAAGCTCGTTCGAGTGAGACCCTTAAGGTCTCAATGGTGTTGTGCATGTTATTGATATGGGTGACGTTCCTAATGGAAGTACCCTATGGTGACTTTGGATTGTCGGGCGAAGGGCGTAAGACTTGGCGTAACCAAGCATTCCTTAGTATTTGGGAAATGTTTCTACCAAGCCATGGAAATGAGTTTTGGTGTTCGGATGTTAGAGCGTGTTCGCTCTCGTGTTGAAGTTGATGAACCATGAGGTTCGACGGGTGGGATGAAACCCGAGAAATCGAGTGTTTTGGATCTCGATGTATGTTGGTAAAGGAGTCTACGTGATGCGACATTAGGTGCCTCTTTCATACCTACTAGCATGGTGTTCGACTCCGTTTGTGTTGCGGTTACATTGTACTTAGGGTACCGAAGTGAAACCCTTAGGTCCATGAGTGATTGGGTGAAATTCGACAAACTAAAGCAATTGGATGATTGCGAGTGTATAGTCGCGTAATTTGTGGTACACTTTTCGTTCAAAGTGTTTAAGGATAGGTTAGGATCCTTGGTATGCTCAAAGTTGGAGCAAGACATGGTGATGGGCCGTGTGAACCCAATTATTGGTAAAGTCTACCTTTGGTAGCATTGTACGGGTGTACGAGATGCGGTTATGGAACGTAATTCCAAGAGGGGGAGTTACACTCCCGCACGAGGAAGTTTTAGTGTGAGATTTCGGACAATGCTTATGGTAGATCCGAAATTTGTGTCGGGACCTAGATTTGGTCGATTTGTGGTATAGTACAATTTCGGTAAAATTGTACCTATGATTTTGGATTTGAATTATCACCAAGGTGGTAATGTGGTAAATCTCGCTGAGAGATAATGGACGGGTATGGCGAGCAAGGTGGAAATCCCTCGGTTAAGGGATGTGCGTATCGGATCCTCTTGTAGAGAATTATAGTTTTGTGCCTATGTTTGATATAGGCGGTTCTTGCTCGATTGTGTGAATGGTTAGTGGTATCCGTTAGGATTCACTATGGCGTAGCAGAGCGCGATGTTACGCTACTCGTCGTTCGAGGCCAAAAGGGCGTTGATTGATGAAGCATGACCTTCGGGGTCCGCTGACTTCATCATGGTATTGGTGATTGATGAAGCATGACCTTCGGGGTCCGCTGACTTCATCATGAGATCTTTGATTGGTGAAGCATGACCTCCGGGGTCCGTTGACTTCATCATGAGATCGTTGAATGATGAAGCATGACCTTTGGGGTCCGCTGACTTCATCATGGGTGTAGTGTTATATCGGTGAAGCATGACCGTTGACGGGGTCCGCTGACTTCATCCGATGTTGAGATTTGGGAAGTGGGTCGCGTGTAGTTTTTCTGCCAGCCTTCATGTTGTTGGATGTGTGCTCTATTGGTTGTTTTATACGCCAATGGTGGGGTCGTAAGGACCATGTTGTGTGAACTAACGGTGGTTTTATACGCTGATGGTGGGGTCGTGAGGACCATGTCGTGGGATTAGTGAGGCGATAGCCGTGTTTCGCTCACATGTTGTTACGGGTGTAACAATAGTCGATTTTTTTGCACCTTGGGTTTAGCGTTGCGATAGTCATTTTGGACGCTATCGGTCTTAGCCGTTGCTTATGATGTTAGGTTAGTGGCGTATTGGTTGTATTGCGCGCTACAAAGGATGTTTAGTGGTAAGTGTAATCCGTAAGGATTTTTGTGGTTCGATCTTCAACGTTCGGATTGTTGACTTTAGGTTGAGACTTGGTCGCTTTTAGCATTGTCCTTGGTAAAGGTACGGTAAGGAATTGATATCTCGGTACGAGATTGGTTGAGTTTCTCCCGATATAGGGAAAAGAGCAGGTTTTTAGTGCTCGGATGGTGATTTTGTTAAATCGCGGGTGACGATTTAGTTGTTAAAGGTGATTCATTGGGAAGGATTGCCTAAGAAAGTCGGATTGGAACATATGTTGAGAACCTTTGAGTGTAGGTCGGGATGGTTAAGTGACGAGGATCACGAGGACGTGATCGAGTTTAAGTAGGGGAGAGTTATAAGACCCAAATATTTATTGTACATAATGTATTTATGATGTACGATGCGTGTATGAAGTGTACGAAGCACGTACGTGTTGCTTGCTCGAACGTCGAAGGAAACTGGACGTTGTCTGAAGTGACAAGGTGTGTACGTATCTTTTCAACCCCAAATAAAGTTTGTGTTGATGTTTCAAAGCCTTACCATTGGAAAGAAAATCTTATTACGTTTCCAACGATATTTGATTCATCGAAAATGGAGCTACGGTCAAAAAGTTATGGCCAAAACAAGTTTCTGAAAACTGACCTGTAGGTTGGAGCGGCGCTCCACCTTTTGGCGCGGCGCGCCGATCCCGTCTGATGCAATTTTCAGCCTTTTTAAAAGGTTTAAATGAGGGGTACTTTGGTTTTTTCATTTAGGGTCGGTTTAGGGTCACCAAAACTGATCTAGAACTCCCTTGGAGCTCATTTCTCACCCACACAAACACTTTCATCCCTATCCAGAGAGAGAGGAAGGGTTCTAGAGTGAGAGAGCTTGAATTGGAAAAGAAGGAGTTGGATTCACACCAAAGCTCGGGTTTTAAAGTTGTTCTACTTGTGATGCCCCGTACAAAACCATCGTGTACGAATCATCAACAACAGGATCATTACAAGGTTAAGTACTATATGTTGTAATTAAAGAAGTTGCATTCATGATAAAAAGCTGATGTCATAACCGACATCAAATGTTTTACATTTCAAAAGCATGCTTCACTAAGTAGAAGCAAATAATAAGTGTACGTGACCACAATGGTCGTTACAAGTCGTAGTTCAAAAGTACGAATGTTTGAATGCAAAGTAAAGTAGTTCATGCGTGGACATCTCTAAGCAGCGGGTTCTATAGCACGACTAGTACACAGCGGAAGCAACCTCAAGCACCTGAGAAATACATGCTTAAAAATGTCAACACAACAGTTGGTGAGCTATAGTTTAAGTATAACAGTATGTAAGGTAGGCCACGAGATTTCAGTGCTACAAAGAGCGTTTCAAAACAGTATGATAAAGTATATGTTAACCGTGGGCACTTGGTAACTAACTTAATGTTTAAAATACCCCCTGAAAGTACACTTGGCGAGTGCGTATGTTTACGAAGTATTAAACACTCGTTGACTGCTAGCGCGACTAGCCCGAGTGGGGATGTCAAACCCTATGGATCCATATCTAAGATTCGCGTTCACCGGTTCATAAACCAATGATTAAACGTTACCGAGCTAAAGGGAATGTTTCTGCCGTTATATAACCCACACATATATAAGTTTAAGTACTCATGCCTAGTATGTAAAACATAAAATTCGCATGTATTCTCAGCTCCCAAAACAAGTTAAAGTAAAAAGGGAATGCTATAACTCACAATGATATGTAGCGGTAAAGTAGTAGTCGGGAAAGGTGTGCAAGTAAAAGGTCCGAAGTCCTCAACCTAAGTCAAATAGTACTAAGTCAGTAAATCGTCTTAATAGGTTTAAAAGTATGTATTTAAGGTCTTAAGGGTCATCATCATTCATCATCAAACAAAAGGCGTAAAGTAAGTTTCGTTTATGAAAGTAGTTTAAAACAAAGGCTGACTTCGATCAGTCACCACGGCCTCTACCCTTACTGAATTAAGGTGAGACCAGTGGCCATGGCTCCGTATATGAGTCCCTTAAGTGTGGTAAAATTTACAGAAGCAAACTCGTCTTGGTTTGACCGTGGCGGCTGTCTAAGTGCGAGTAGGTCAGAAATTTCTGCACAACGTTAAAGGACATAGTAACGATCGGAGGGCCATAAATCCTAAACCGTAACTCGGATTAAGATGAGTCCTATATGAAAAGTTATCTACTTGAAAAGTTATATCTAAAAATCAAGGTTAGAACAGCCCAGGTCTACTGGTCTGTTCCAGAAGTATCAGCTCAGTAGGTTTTGGACAGAACAGTGAGTTTTTAAGGGTTCCGGTTGTCTTGGTGCTTGATGTTCATCATGGCTCTCATCCTTGATGCATATAGCTTCAAGTGTACAACTCATTGATGTATCTACATCATCTTAACCAAGTCTTGACCATCATAACCCATGTGCAAGTCTAAGACATGAAGCACAACTCACTTAAGAGTTGTATGAAGTTTGATGAACCAAAGTTGCATCAAAGTCTTAGATCTAACACATACATGGACTTTAAAGCTAATAACAAGTTACAAACTTGAAAGTAAACTAACTAATCAAGATCATAAGTAGTAGAACATAGTTCTTAGTTTGATCTTGAAGATCCAAGACTCAAAAGTCTAGATCCAAAGTTACATTTAAAGAAAACTTGTTTGTGTGTTCTTGAACTTTCAAAGTTAACTTAATTTGTTCAAGAGATATGAGATCAAGACTAACTTGTAGTACTTGACCATATAAACTAACTACATGAAATTAAAGTGTATAAAATAAAGAAACAAGTTAATTAAACAAGTAATTAGTTCAAGGGTTGCTCATACTTTAAAGATTCAACCAAAGTTGATCTTTAAGTAAAGTAAACTTTAAGTTTACTTCCATGACTTACAAGTATGATTTCAACAACAATGAACTTATATCTTTTGAAACAATATATGTAGAACATAAACTAGTAAGTTTAGTTCTTGGGTGTTCTTGAAATTACAAGATAAATGAAGAATCAAACTAGTAAGTTTGATTCTTGAAACTAGTAAGTAATTAATAAATAACAACTAGTAAGTAAGTAATAACAACAACTAACAAGTATCAAGTAAACAAACAAGTAAGAATGATGATGTAGAGGGTACTTGGTTCGGTTTTGGCCAAGAAAGAAGAGAGAAATTATGTTCATGTTACTTACAATTTTGAAAGAAAAAGAGAGGAAAGTTGAGAGAATTAAGTGTGTGTGTTTTTGGTGAGAGGATACAAGTGAATGGAGTAATGAAAAAAAAGAAACAAAACTCCCATAAAACACCTCCAAACTGACGGTTTGCAAGGGTGAGAGGGAAGAGGAGTTTGTCTAATAGATCATGCATGGTAAAGCTTAAAAGGATGGATATTAGAGTTGATTTCATGGGGATAAGGTGATAACTAGATTCCAATTGCACTAACCAAACTAGTTACACCATAATGGATCATTTACATGAAGTAATGGGCTAGTCAAGTCCATTAAAGAAGTAGGGTGGGCTTCTAAAGTCCACTAGTACTAATAAAGGCCCAAGTTCAAGTAATTACCAAGTAAAAGTCCAATTAAAGCCCAAGTAACTAACTAATCACCATAGTTAATTAAAATGATTAATAAAATCAATCATGAATGTAAATAATACTTGAAAATATTATTCGTGAAGTTTCGTGTGTCACAAAGACGTTTCGGGCTCTTAAAAGTCAAGTTCGGGCAATCGTGGCAACATGTAAATGTAATAACGTACATTCGTTTAAACACACGTATTAATAATAGTAATTATTAATAAATAAATGTTGGAAATTCCAGGTTCGTTACATTACCCACCTGTTAAAGAAAATTTCGTCCCGAAATTTAAGCTGAGGTAGATGGAGGAGTCGGGAAAAGGTGAGGATACTTTCGCATCATTTGATCCTCTCGCTCCCAAGTAAACTCAGGTCCTCGTTTGGCATTCCATCGTACTCGTACAATCGGAATCTTGTTGCGTTTCAAAGTTTTGATCTCACGATCCATAATCTCAACTGGTTCTTCCACAAAGTGGAGTTTGTCATCAATTGTAAGTTCTTCCAGTGGTATGATAAGTTCTGGTGCAGCAAGACACTTCTTCAAGTTTGACACGTGGAAGGTAGGATGAACTGAGCTCAATCGTGCTGGTAGATCTAAACGGTATGCAACGGGTCCAACACGTTCCAATATTTCAAAAGGACCAATGTATCGTGGGTTTAACTTTCCACGTTTTCCAAAACGAATCACACCTTTCCAAGGTGCAACCTTTAACATTACACGATCACCAACATTGAATTCAAAGTCTTTACGTTTAAGATCGGCATAACTCTTTTGACGGTCACGGGCAGTCTTAAGTCTAGCTTGAATCTGAGTAATCTTCTCCGTCGTTTCGTGGACTACCTCGGGTCCGGTGATTTGTTTTTCGCCTACTTCGGCCCAACAAATAGGAGATCGGCACTTACGGCCATACAATGCTTCAAAAGGTGCAGCATTAATGCTTGAGTGATAACTGTTGTTGTACGAGAATTTGGCTAGTGGCAAATGCCTTTCCCAGGCCTTTCCAAAATCAATAACACATGCACGAAACATGTCCTCCAAGGTCTGAATCATTCGTTCACTTTGCCCATCAGTCTGAGGATGATAAGCAGTACTCATGTCGAGACGAGTTCCCATGGCTTCTTGCAAAGAACGCCAAAATCTAGAAGCAAATCGGGGATCGCGATCGGAGATGATCGATAAAGGTACACCATGACGAGACACTACCTCCTTGATGTATAATTGAGCAAGTCTTTCCATTGTATCAGTTTCCTTCATTGCTAGAAAGTGTGCAGATTTGGTAAGGCGGTCAACAATAACCCAAATAGTATCGCATCCGCCCACCGTCTTCGGCAGCTTAGTAATGAAATCCATTGTGATCCTTTCCCACTTCCATTGTGGGATTTTCGGCTGTTGAAGTAACCCAGAAGGTCTCTGATGTTCGGCCTTAACTTTCGAACAAGTCAAACACTTCCCAACATAAGTTGCAACGTCCTTCTTAAGATTCGGCCACCAATACTGTTCTTTAAGGTCGTGGTACATCTTGCCCGCACCGGGGTGAATCGAATATCTCGATTTGTGTGCTTCATCAAGTATCAGGTTTCGTAGATCTCCATAATAAGGTACCCAAATTCTTCCGGCATAACATCGGAGTCCAGACTCCCTAACCTCGAATCGAGAGACAAGTATGTTCAAATGTTCGTGAGATATGTTCTCCTCCTTGAGGGCCTCAACTTGGGCTACTCTGATCTGGTTGTTGAGGTTCGAATGAATGGTGATGTTCAGAGCCCTAACACGAAGAGGTGCCGTCCTCTCCTTTCGGCTTAAAGCGTCAGCTACAACATTGGCCTTGCCAGGGTGATAACGGAGTTCACAATCGTAGTCGTTGAGCGTCTCGATCCATCGACGCTGTCTCATATTCAGTTGCTTCTGATAGAAGATGTGCTGGAGACTCTTATGATCCGTGAAGATAGTGCTCTTAGTTCCATACAAATAATGTCTCCACAATTTGAGTGCAAAGACAACGGCTCCAAGTTCAAGATCATGTGTAGTGTAGTTCCGCTCGTGAATCTTTAATTGGCGGGAGGCATAGGCAATAACCTTTGATCGTTGCATCAGTACACAACCAAAACCACTCTTCGATGCATCACAATAAACAACAAAGTCGTCACTGCCTTCAGGAAGTGATAGGATAGGTGCGGTGGTTAACTTCTTCTTCAAAGTTTGGAATGCTGATTCGTGTGCGGGTTCCCAAATGAACTTCTTGCCCTTGTGAGTCAGCGCGGTCAAAGGACGCGCAATCAGATAAAATCCTTCGATGAATCTTAGATAATAACCAGCGAGACCTAGGAATTGGCGAATATGCGTCGGAGTAGTGGGGGTCTCCCACTTGCTGATGGCTTCAATCTTGGCTGGATCAACCTTGATACCCTGGTCGCTTACAACATGACCCAAAAATTGTACTTCCTTCAACCAAAATTCACACTTGGAGAATTTGGCGTAAAGTTGCTCTTGTCTTAAGAGTTCAATCACTAATCGGAGGTGTTGCTCATGTTCTTCTTCGCTCTTAGAGTAGATGAGGATATCATCTATGAAGATGATAACAAACTTGTCCAAGTAAGGCTTGCAGACACGATTCATGAGGTCCATGAACACGGCAGGTGCATTTGTCAAACCGAATGGCATCACGAGGAACTCATAATGACCATAACGGGTTCTGAATGCAGTCTTCATCACGTCACTTTCCTTCACCCTCAACTGGTGATAGCCGGATCGCAAATTGATCTTTGAGTAGACACTCGATCCTTGTAGTTGGTCAAAAAGATCATCAATTCGTGGAAGAGGATACCGATTCTTGATTGTCAATTTGTTGAGCTCACGGTAGTCGATACACATACGAAAGGATCCATCCTTCTTCTTCACAAACAGAACAGGTGCGTCCCAAGGTGAGAAACTTGGTTGGATAAACCCTGGATCTAACAGCTCTTGTAGTTGACTCTGTAATTCTTGCATCTCGGAAGGTGCGAGTCTATAAGGTGCGCGAGCTACAGGTGCAGCTCCTGGCACTAAATCAATCTGAAATTCTACGGCTCTTGGTGGTGGTAATCCAGGCAATTCCTCTGGGAAGACATCGGAAAATTCGTTCACAATTCGAACGTTGTTCACGCTCTTCACCTCAGTTTCTACCGCTTTCACATGTGCTAGGACAGCAAAGCGTCCCTTCTTCATAATCTTTTGCGCTTTCACGCAACTAATGAGGTTCAACTTCGAGGTACATCTCTCTCCATAGATAACCAGTGGTTCGCCATCTCCTTGTGGTATGCGAAGTGCTTTATCTCCACAGATAACATCGGCCTTTATCTTGCTCAACCAATCCATACCGACGATCACGTCAAAACTTCCCAGTTTGATAGGTATCAAATCAATTTCGAAATCTGCACCAGCTATGTTGATAATAGCTCTACGACTAATATGGTCAACCTTTTCAAGTTTTCCATTGGCGACCTCGACAAGCATACTTTCTTTTAACGGGACTAATGACCAATTAATCTTATCGCAAAAATGTCTACATACATAACTTCTATCCGCACCAGTATCAAACAAGACAGAAGCTAAAAGATTGTTGATTTTGAATATACCTGTCACCAAGTCGGGGTTATCGCGTGCATCCCTTGCATTAACATTAAAAGCTCTAGCACGCGGTGGTCCGCCATCCTTTCGTTTGTTCGGGCACTCGTTTCTGAAATGGCCCGTCTGCCCGCATTCGTAACACTTTTTCGGCCCGTTGGTGTTCGGCCTCCCTGTCATTGTGGTAGTCTAGCAATCTCTACCGATGTGCCCGCTCTTCTTGCACTTCTCACAAACAGCATTACAATACCCGGTGTGGTGCTTGTAGCACCTCTTGCATTGTGGTAGTGTGCCTTTGTAGTTCGGGTTGGAGTTGTTGTTGTTGGGGTTGGGGTTGTTGTTGTTTTGCCTGAACCCTTCATGTCGCTTCGCCGGGTTTTGATCATAGTTTCTACCCCTGTTGTTGTTATTGTTGTTGTGGTTGTTGTGGTTGTTATCCCATTTCCTCTTTTCGCTACTACCAGCTTCAAACTTAGCCTTCTCCAGCTCATCAATAAGGATCTGATTCATGAGAGTATGCGCCATGCGCATTGCTTCGGGAACATTCGGTGGTTTGGATGTGGTGACATTTCCTTTGGTGGACTTAGGGAGTCCCGAGAAGTATTTCTCCATGCGCTTGAATTCGGGGGTGACCATGGTCGGACACATAAGAGCCAATTCCAAAAATCTACGATTGTAACCGTTAAGGTCGTTCCCTACGGCCTTCAACTGCATGAATTCGATCTCCATCTTTTGTATTTAGGTTCTCGGACAATACTCATCAATCATAGCCGCCTTGAATTCCTCCCATGGCATAGCATACGCCTCATCGATACCTTTCGCTTGAGCTAACGTGTTCCACCACGTTAGCGCGCCGTCTGATAGCGTGCAAGATGCAAACTTGGTCTTATTATCCTCCGAACAGTTGCTAACTCGGAATACTGATTCAAGTTTTTCGAACCATCTGGTGAGACCAACTGGTCCCTCGATGCCGCTGAAGTTATGCGGTTTGCAGCTCTGGAATTCCTTGTATGTACACCCATTTCGAACGGGTGGAATAACCGGTGGCGGTGGCGGTGGAGCTAGGAGATTTCTTTCTGCTAGGGCTGCAGCGACCCGTTCGCTGATCATGTCCTCAATCTGGGCGGCGGTAGGTGTGGTTCTTCCGTTAGCCATGGTATTCTAAACAAAAATTTTGACTCAAGTCAAAATCCAGTATGCAAGTAGTAGTAATACAGTATATAGTGACCAACATGGAATCAAAACATCACATGTTATTAAATAATGCATCTAGGTACAAATACCACAGAATCATCGTACAGCAATGTAAATAGAATATCGTGCAAGAATTAAATAATGCAAAGTTCCATTCATTAATAATAATAAGTTTCATACATCTAAATAAGTTCGTACAATACATATGAAATACATGAAACTATATCTAGATTACATCATGAAATCTAAATACAAAGTCCTACGGTGAAGGCGGGTGAACTGCTCCTCGAGCCAACTGCTCCTCGAGCTCAGTGACTCGAGCTCGGAGAGTCTCAACCTCCCTTATCAGTTCCTCGTTAGAGGGAGCTGGTGGGGCAGGCGGTGCAGGTGGAACGGGTGGTGCGGGTGGTGCCGGTGGTGCTGATGTAGATGGTCCAGCTCCGGATGTAGACGGTACGTCCCTAGATGTAAGCGGTCCGTATCTAAATCTAGGTGGTACGGTTCCAGGAATAGTCAATACGTAACGGGGAAACTTACGTATCTGTGGGTCGGCAGGGTATGGCACAACTCGTTTACGAGCAGTAACCCTACGTCGATGGCCAAAAGCATCAGTAAAAGCACGACCTCCATTCACCCCTGGAATGACGGTGCCGTCGGAACGGTACCAGTTCTTCGGCGGGGTGGAGGGTGCCTGAATAGGTCTATCGGCAGGATCCTCATCATCGCTGGAGTCGTCCGATGATGAAGAATCGGCGGATGATGAGTCATCCGAATCGTGTGGTGGTGACACTGGTGGCTGAGCTGGTAATCCGAAGCGTCCGAAGGCGGCCAACATCTGTCGGTGTCTGCCTGGTGGAATCACGACTAAACGTCCGTCGGGAGTGCGTCGGCAAGGCGTGCGCATGTGGTTACGAAATGGCCCTTCCCCGAACTCCACGGGGATCTCAATACCACCAATGCGGGGCTGTGACCTCGGGGGTCCGGGAGCAGACACTGGGGCAGGTGCACTAGTACCAGCTCCGAAAGTAGAAGCGCCGGGATCACTAGTGGGTGTCGGGGCTGATGTATCGGCAGTAGCAACAGCAGGTGTAGCAGTAGGTAGGGCGACGGGGACTGAGTCTGTACTGCCTGAAATGCCAGCAGGTGGAACATCCGACATCTGAACAAGGAAAAATAAATTTTCCATGTCAGTATGTCATAAAGCAAGCAAATAATAGGCCAACAGTTTAAATCATGTATAACAGTAACTAGCATGGCAATAACAGTAATTCGTATGAAAGTAGCATGTAATCGAAAGCAAGTAGCATCATGCAGTAGTGAAATCATGTAATAGCATATGGCATATAGCAGTAACAGTAAGCAGCAGCATGCAGCAAGTTCAGCAGAAACACGTAAACTAGCAAGTTCTAGATTAGTCCTATTAGTGAATCCTACTCGAGTCGGTCTTAGACTCACTAATGCAACCTAATTCCCTACAACCAATGCTCTGATACCAAATGTGATGCCCCATACAAAACCATCGTGTACGAATCATCAACAACAGGATCATTACAAGGTTAAGTACTATATGCTGTAATTAAAGAAGTTGCATTCATGATAAAAAAGCTGATGTCATAACCGACATCAAATGTTTTACATTTCAAAAGCATGCTTCACTAAGTAGAAGCACATAATAAGTGTACGTGACCACAATGGTCGTTACAAGTCGTAGTTCAAAAGTACGAATGTTTGAATGCAAAGTAAAGTAGTTCATGCGTGGACAACTCTAAGCAGCGGGTTCTACAGCACGACTAGTACACAGCGGAAGCAACCTCAAGCACCTGAGAAATACATGCTTAAAAATGTCAACACAATGGTTGGTGAGCTATAGTTTAAGTATAACAGTATGTAAGGTAGGCCACGAGATTTCAGTGCTACAAAGAGCGTTTCAAAACAGTATGATAAAGTATATGTTAACCGTGGGCACTTGGTAACTAACTTAACGTTTAAAATACCCCCTGAATGTACACTTGGCGAGTGCGTATGTTTACGAAGTATTAAACACTCGTTGACTGCTAGCGCGACTAGCCCGAGTGGGGATGTCAAACCCTATGCATCCATATCTAAAATTCGCGTTCACCGGTTCATAAACCAATGATTAAACGTTACCGAGCTAAAGGGAATGTTTCTGCCGTTATATAACCCACACATATATAAGTTTAAGTACTCGTGCCTAGTATGTAAAACATAAAATCCGCATGTATTCTCAGCTCCCAAAACAAGTTAAAGTAAAAAGGGAATGCTATAACTCACAATGATATGTAGCGGTAAAGTAGTAGTCGGGAAAGGTGTGCAAGTAAAAGGTCCGAAGTCCTCAAGCTAAGTCAAATAGTACTAAGTCAGTAAATCGTCTTAATAGGTTTAAAAGTATGTATTTAAGGTCTTAAGGGTCATCATCATTCATCATCAAACAAAAGGCGTAAAGTAAGTTTTGTTTATGAAAGTAGTTTAAAACAAAGGCTGACTTCGATCAGTCACCACGGCCTCTACCCTTACTGAATTAAGGTGAGACCAGTGGCCATGGCTCCGTCTATGAGTCCCTTAAGTGTGGTAAAATTTACAGAAGCAAACTAGTCTTGGTTTGACCGTGGCTGCGGTCTAAGTGCGAGTAGGTCAGAAATTTCTGCACAACGTTAAAGGACATAGTAACGATCGGAGGGCCATAAATCCTAAACCGTAACTCGGATTAAGATGAGTCCTATATGAAAAGTTATCTACTCGAAAAGTTATATCTAAAAATCAAGGTTAGAACAGCCCAGGTCTACTGGTCTGTTCCAGAAGTATCAGCTCAGTAGGTTTTGGACAGAACAGTGAGTTTTTAAGGGTTCCGGTGGTCTTGGTGCTTGATGTTCATCATGGCTCTCATCCTTGATGCATATAGCTTCAAGTGTACAACTCATTGATGTATCTACATCATCTTAACCAAGTCTTGACCATCATAACCCATGTGCAAGTCTAAGACATGAAGCACAACTCACTTAAGAGTTGTATGAAGTTTGATGAACCAAAGTTGCATCAAAGTCTTAGATCTAACACATACATGGACTTTAAAGCTAATAACAAGTTACAAACTTGAAAGTAAACTAACTAATCAAGATCATAAATAGTAGAACATAGTTTTAGTTTGATCTTGAAGATCCAAGACTCAAAAGTCTAGATCCAAAGTTACATTTAAAGAAAACTTGTTTGTGTGTTCTTGAACTTTCAAAGTTAACTTAATTTGTTCAAGAGATATGAGATCAAGACTAACTTGTAGTACTTGACCATATAAACTAACTACATGAAATTAAAGTGTATAAAATAAAGAAACAAGTTAATTAAACAAGTAATTAGTTCAAGGGTTGCTCATACTTTAAAGATTCAACCAAAGTTGATCTTTAAGTAAAGTAAACTTTAAGTTTACTTCCATGACTTACAAGTATGATTTCAACAACAATGAACTTATATCTTTTGAAACAATATATGTAGAACATAAACTAGTAAGTTTAGTTCTTGGGTGTTCTTGAAATTACAAGATAAATGAAGAATCAAACTAGTAAGTTTGATTCTTGAAACTAGTAAGTAATTAATAAATAACAACTAGTAAGTAAGTAATAACAACAACTAACAAGTATCAAGTAAACAAACAAGTAAGAATGATGATGTAGAGGGTACTTGGTTCGGTTTTGGCCAAGAAAGAAGAGAGAAATTATGTTCATGTTACTTACAATTTTGAAAGAAAAAGAGAGGAAAGTTGAGAGAATTAAGTGTGTGTGTTTTTGGTGAGAGGATACAAGTGAATGGAGTAATGAAAAAAAAGAAACAAAACTCCCATAAAACACCTCCAAACCGACGGTTTGCAAGGGTGAGAGGGAAGAGGAGTTTGTCTAATAGATCATGCATGGTAAAGCTTAAAAGGATGGATATTAGAGTTGATTTCATGGGGATAAGGTGATAACTAGATTCCAATTGCACTAACCAAACTAGTTACACCATAATGGATCATTTACATGAAGTAATGGGCTAGTCAAGTCCATTAAAGAAGTAGGGTGGGCTTCTAAAGTCCACTAGTACTAATAAAGGCCCAAGTTCAAGTAATTACCAAGTAAAAGTCCAATTAAAGCCCAAGTAACTAACTAATCACCATAGTTAATTAAAATGATTAATAAAATCAATCATGAATGTAAATAATACTTGAAAATATTATTCGTGAAGTTTCGTGTGTCACAAAGACGTTTCGGGCTCTTAAAAGTCAAGTTCGGGCAATCGTGGCAACATGTAAATGTAATAACGTACATTCGTTTAAACACGCGTATTAATAATAGTAATTATTAATAAATAAATGTTGGAAATTCCAGGGTCGTTACACTACTCATCAACGGCATCATTTTGGTGGTATTGGTAAGATCAAACTCTGAATTACATTTGTTAGATTTGATATTCAAGTTAGGGTTTGAGTTTGATTTGTTGTGAAACCCTCTTAGATGATGAAATGGGTTTATGGTGACTAGTTATTCTTGTCACTTGGCGGGTTTTGGGTTGGTTGACGATTTAGCCTTGATTAGGCTTTAATCTTGAGTTTAATCACTAGGTTTAGTGATTATCGAAGTGTTGGAACCACTTTAGGTGAATTTGTGTTGACTAATTTTGACTAGAGTTAAAATTAGGGTTTGGTGATGATTATGACCCAATTGTTGATTTAATGAGGTTTATAAACTTAAAATGTATTAAGTTGAAGTATAAAAACGAGTTAAATATGTTTTGGTGTCAAAACTCGCTAACGGCGCGATGTTGGCTCCTTTGGGTCAAAATTATGGTTTAAGTGTCATTATGGGTAAGATAGGTGTTTAACACCTATGATTGGGTTTAATTGGCATATTAGGACCATTCTCACTTGTGTTAGTGATTATTGGTTAGTTTGGGCACGGTTTGTGCTTGGAAGTGCATTTGGGTCAAAATGGCACTAAATGTCTAATTGGGTTGGTTTGTAAGTCAACCCTAATTGTGTTGCTTGTTTCGTGATAATGAAATAGGTACTTTTCATTGACGAGTCGTGGATTACTTGGAAGCATTCATCAAGACTTCAAGGTGAGTGTTAATATCCTATGTGCATATGTATGTGTAGGATGGGTGCGGGTCGGGTGAAGTGATTCATCAAGACTTCACATATAGGTAGATTTGATGGACTTGTGTATGGGTCCAATTTGTAGTGCCCCGACCAAATCCATATGGATGAGAACATTACATATGATTACATCGCGAGGTATTTGACCTCTATATGATACATTTTACAAACATTGCATTCGTTTTTAAAAGACAAACTTTCATTTCATCGAATGTTGACAGGCATACATACCATTTCATAATATATCTAGCTATAATTGACTTAGTAATAATCTCTATGAACTCGACGAATCGAATGCAACGTCTTTTGAAATATGTCATGAATGACTACAAGTAATATCCCTAAAATGAGCAAATGCACAGCGGAAGATTTCTTTCGTACCTGAGAATAAACATGCTTTCAAGTGTCAACCAAAAGGTTGGTGAGTTCATTAGTTTAACATAAATAAACATTTCCATCATTTTAATAGACCACAAGATTTCATATTTCCATTATAGTTTAACATAAATAACATTAATGGTTTCATATGTAATTGCACATTATAATTATTTGTTGGCAGTAGGATTATAGTTCACTAAGTTTAATCATGAATGTTTGTATTTTATTTGATCAATATCTCCTAGTACAAATTATTGATCGAATTAAAATTTAATAATAATGGTGAGAACTAATGTTAATTAGCGAATATTAAATCTTATATATGTTTGAAAAGTAGGCCGTCATAAGAAATCTGTACATTGAGGTGATGGTGAATAAAATAACAAGAGGGCCACATACTAGTCACGTTCACTAAAACTGGCCACAATTATTTTTGGACCAGCTCATTATATTTAATACATTACATAAATTTAAAAGAAATAAATAGTTATTAAAAGAGGAGTAATTTTTAAATTTAAATTTTAGAATGAAAATCAAACAAATAAAAATAATAAAAATAATAATAATAATAATAATAAAACGAGACATGTAGTTTTTCTTAAAAATAGAACAAATTTAATTATTATTTTTTTTTTAAAAAATACAAGTAAACAAGTTTTACTCTATAGTGTCTATTTATATTGGACCCGTCACAAATTTTCAATATAAATCCTATGGGCTGTCATTAGAAATTTCCTATAACAAAAAAATATTTAACCAAAAACTAACCCGCTTAAAGGTCAAATAAAGGCAAATATAATACACTATACCTATATAGTGTTCGATCATAATAATTACACTAATAACAACCGTAACTATTAAGGATAAAAGGAAATACAATAATAACAATAACAATAGCAATTTAGCAATAAGTAATTACAACATATTTAAAATTAGTATTAATGATTTGAGGTTTTATAAGTTATTTACTTTGTGTTTATGTGGTATTCTAAGTCACATATTTGCATGTGATGATTACGTAAAAAAAAATCACAATAAGCTACCATCAGTTGAAATCGGTATATAGATAAATACAAACATTTCATAAGCATGAAAATAACAAGTTCATTTTGTAGCATACATATAAAATTTGGGATTCAACAACAAAACCTTAAACGGACAAATTAGAGACTAAAACCAAGCATACACATAAAGACTCGAGCACTAGACATGGATACACTATTAATATAAAAAAAATATGAAAACTCACGTATCAATATTGTGGTTCAATATTGCAGGAAAGGTACGTACACGCAACGGAGATGCTAAATACTAGTTTGACCTCACGAGCATACCCATGAACCATACCCATCACCTCCATAGCTATAACCCATAATTTTCTTAACCCTATCCTACTCGCAAAACTTGTTTGAAAAGCACATTGTCGTAGTATTTTATGTATAATTATTACTAATGATAATAGTATTAATTTTAATAATAATAATAATAATAATAATAATAATAATATAATAATAATAATAATAATAATAATAATAATAATAATATATAATTAAGAACAAAGGGAGTAATATCGGATGTATGTGTGTTTTTAAATCCAGAACGAATTGAGCTTTATAGATGTGAACTCCCAAAACAACTCATTCGATGCATGAGCACACCTGACAGCTCATATGCACTACAATTTATCTCAATTTATCTGCCGACACATATAACATATGTAATATAATGTTTTATATATATTATTTAATATATAATATATTTAATCTTTAGAATTAATTAAATATTATATTATATTTACGTGCATGGTAAAAATATAATTTTTACAAAAATGACACGGTCGTGGTCTCACAACTCATGTACCACTTTCAGTTTTTCGAGCGCACTCTCGTTCATTTAGAAAACTAGCCTTTTTCATTATGCGACGTGTACTTTTAATAATAATTTGACTTTTTTTATCAAAAATTTACTTTGTGAAAATGTATCTTATAAAATTTGAGTGTTGTGGTCATTTGCTTCTATAAATCAGTGACTCGTTGTTTACCAAAATATATTATTTTAAATTAGGACGTTTTATGACTAAGTAAAAATATATAGTTACATATTTAGAAATATAAGTTTGTATCCAAAATCTTTTATTTAATAGTATAACATTTAGTTTTTCAAAACTATTTATTTTTCAAAGTTTATTTTTATTTTGCTTAGAAAGATAGTTTAACGCGTAACGTTTTCAAGTTAATATATTTATACATAAACATATCTAATCATATATGTTCATTAAGTGGTTTGTGAATCATTGAAATTTAGTCGAGGTTAAATGCATATATGAATATAGTTTCAAATCCTTGAGACTTAACATAACAAACTTTGCTTATCGTGTCGGATTAATATAAAGATAAAGTTTAAATTTGGTCGGAAATTGCCGGGTCGTCACAGTACCTACCCGTTAAAGAAATTTCGTCCCGAAATTTGGGTGAGGTGGTCATGGCTAACAATGAAAATGTTTTCATGACGAATATGAGTTGATAAATTGAGTTTTATCATCATTGAGTAATATGGATAAAAATAATTCGATTATTCGAAGAGTACGAATGAAGCTATCACCAAAGAGTGAAATAGGAAAGTAAAGATTCATCTTAACTTTTGACAGAGTCAGGGTTGAATTTCGGAATTCAAGGGATTTAAAGAAAATCTTCGAAATCTAAAAGATTTGATTCTTCGGCGAGTAAGTAAATTAAGATCTCTATAATTAAATACGGTGATCTGTGTTGATTACTCTGTCTGATATTTCCATTATAAATTGAGCTCTTCCGTTCCATTATTCTTACCATTCCTATACTTTCTTTCTTAGTTCATACATCCAAAAGATTGTGAAAATGCTTAGTACAGCTCTAATTCCTAATATTTTTCTAATTATTATTATTTCTGTCAGCCTTCTTTTCAATCTTCCATCAGAAGAATCTTTTTACTTCTACTATTACCTTGGGGTGATACTATTCTTAATTATACCGTGTCTTTATATTGCTATTCGTATTAATATCCATGGTTTGTAATTTCTGCGTTGTTGTTGGATTTTATATCTTCCCTTATATTTCAATGTCTCTGCTTCTGTCTCCTATAATTATTGTCATCCACAGTTAATGCGCTCTCTTATTTACTGCAATTTATACCCCCTTTCTATTTCAGAGCTTCATGCTTTTGTTTACTTTTCGCAAGTAATGGTCCAGAATTCATAGGTATGGAGTTTCGAATTATCATAATATACAAGGTAGAAAGAAAAAGGTAGTAGCACGATTTGTTTTGTCAAATTACCTGAATCACTGAGAATAGAACTATCAAGAATATATTTTCTTGATATGTTCAGAAGTTAAGCAGAATGAAAGAGTTATGTAACATGGCACATGATGACGTTATGATCTGTGAATCATCGCGTCCCATTAGAAACTCAGCATGACATACTGTAATATAATCATGTTGATCAAGTGTCATTATATTATACTAACTCATGCATCAATTCCCAACATTACTTCAATAACATTCATATTTTAAGCTCGAAAGTTTACAGAATATAGAAACTAACAGTTTCTATATGATGTAACACTGATAGCACGAAGAGATTAATGATTTCAGATAAGATTAGTTATGAAAATATATTCAGAAATATCGAGGATATTTATAATGAAAGATACGATAATATCTCAGAGTATCTAAGATTAGAGGATGATAGAAACTATCGTCCGCAAGGGTTTAAAGTAAGGAGCAAGATATTCGCTAAAGACTTTAGCAGACATTGAATCATTTGAATTCTTTGAAGTCAAACTTATTCTTTGTGATTTGTCCACGGCTTCCTTCATAGTTTCGCATAATCCGCTTCTCGGTACTAAATTTTCTATTGATGTTTCCAATACTCCATCCTTTATCATCAAACTTTCGACGGTTAAGGTTGTGTACAGTTTTTTTGCTGCTGTATTCAGCTTTTTTTTTCTTTTTTCTTTTCAGAATTTGTGGTATTGATTTGTAGCCTGGGTTCTTTTCAGAATTTCAGAATGGAAGATCATAATTCTAAGAGATAAATGTTATATGTTTACATATAACTGTTGATGTAGACATGCTGCGAGATTTCAAAATATTGATTGCTGATTCTAGGTTTTTGGTACGGTAATTCTCGTTACAAGATGCGGATGAGTATATAATAGGGTTTCAATGAATAAATATAATGATTTATCAGAGAGATTTAAGCCAAGAAGCAACGAGGTTACTGGTACGGCTGTTGGTAATATGGTGGAATATAAAAGGTTCCCCGGTAACAATAAAGAGCATGCATATATAACAAAGTTATAATAAGATTGTTTCGAACGAAAATTCGAAGTTGACTTGCTGGAGCTGTGACAAAATTTGCTACTTTGAAAGGAATCACCAAGTTATTTTGGGTAATAATAACACTAAAAGAATTAGCATAGATACGTGTTAAATGTTTAGTCAGGTTCCGAGTGTTTTCAGGTATACAATTATATGACCAATCTTTTCTCCCGTAGATAAAGTGTGGTTGGTTCATTCTCTCGATTGATGTGTTTTTCAAGAATCATGAAATGTTTGAACACAGATTGGAATCATCAAGGTACAAATGAGGTTTAAGATGAAATCAAGTGGCAAACTTGAAGAATTGTTTAGTTTCATATGTTATAATCTATATTTTAATTCATTTTAATTGTCCAATGTTGGTAGTGCTCAGTTGATAGTCCACAGTTAGCAATTCAATAATTCATATATAGTTTAATATACAATATTCGAATTAATTAATACGTATCGTGACCCGTGTACATGTCTCAGACTCGATCACAACTCAAACTATATATATTATTGTAGAATCAACCTCAACCCTGTATAGAGAACTCGTTCATTACTGCATATAGAGTGTCTATGGTTATTCCAAATAATATATATAAATGCGTCGATATGATATGCCAAAACCTTGTATACGTGTCCCGATATTTAAAGTGTGTAAAATAAATAACAGAAATTAAATAACGATAAATAAAATTGCGAGAATTAAAATTGCGATAAATAAAATGCGATAAATAATATGTAATACGGAATTAACAGTTAGCTAGGAACAGTTAGCTAGGATCTTGTTAGCGTGGTTTCTTAACAAAATTTCATATTTTTAATTAGTCTGTTTCTAATCAATTTTTATTGTGTCAATTAATTCTTCATTATGCCACTTGTTGGATTCTGATAGATCAAAATCCAAATATGAAATTGAATGTAAATGGTTATTTTGTGGTGAATAAATTCGTATATCGGTGAATGTAAGTAGAATAGTAAATGACTGTTGAATCAGGTTCGAAGAATGTACAGTGTACCTCATTAATGTGGAATCTAAATATTCCTCGGGTATTACCTACCCGTTAAAATATTTTTACCATTAACAGTTTGTACAATAAAAAATTTAATTACAATCTTTATGAAAACATATATACATATATATTTTCTTCAGAAGTAATCATGGATTTAATGAGTCATTGTGATATTAAACTCATCAGATTTACGGCTAGAACTAGAGTACATAATCTCTAAAACATTAGAGATTACATAATCATCACGAAGGACGAAAATAGTTTATGTAGAACGATTCGTAGAACGATGATTATGCTTGAGGTATAGATTGCGAGGTTGAGACGTGTGATGATGTTGTTGTCGGTATTGGTTATGCTGCTGGTGCTGCTGATGGTGGTACTGTTGCTGTCGGTGCTACAAGTGTTGTTGGTGCTGAGATTGGTGATGATGTTGGTGTAGTAAGTATAGCTTGTAGATCACGCACCATTCTTGTCAGGGTTTATATCCTTCCCTCTATCATTTCTATCCATCCACTCATCTGATTCGATAGATCTTGATTATCAATTCGAAGTTCCCTAACTTCTTCTAATATTCCCCTTCGATTGGTATTCGGAAGTAGAGGTTGAATATTTTCTGAGATTGCAGTAATGCGACCTTCGAGGTGGAAAACTTTAGCAAGAAGGGTGAATACAGTGTTGCGCATAGGTTCACCGGTGAGTACATCATTTTCTCCGATGTTAGGAGGTAAATTTGGTTCGTGGTAGGGCTCGCCTTCTTCATTTCTCCATCGAGTGAGTAAGTCTCGGACCCACCCCCATCTCCTCCAGAAAGAAAAATAACTAAATGGTTGAGGCACTTCTGGTTCATTGACTTCGGAGTCTGCTTCAATATACATCTCGAAATCGCTTTCGGAACTAATGGAATCCAAGCTAGGTGTAGGATCCATCTCTCACGATTAGTTAAAGGGTTTTGATATGAAATGATTTTCGAATATCGAATGATATTCTAATTATATATAGAATATCTATACATACTTTCAAAGATCCCATGAATTACGGAGAAAATTAAGGAAACGTGTTAGATAAAGTCTACAGTGACAAATACGCTAAGATATGGATTAGTAGATATGCTAAGATATGAATTTTGTCTATACACTATTCATGCAATCATTGCAGTAAGATGTGTCTACACTAAGAATGATAAAAAGGCAATTTCCTAAGGATGATAAACTGATGATTTCCGACAAAAATGATAAGCAAAATTTTGACATGCAGACACGGTCGAAGTCCAGACTCACTAATGCATCCTAACGACTTATCAGTTATACACACTAATGCAGACCTGGTTCGCTAAGACCACCGCTCTGATACCACCTGTAGTGCCCCGACCAAATCCATATGGACGAGAACATTACATATGATTACATCGTGAGGTATTTGACCTCTATATGATACATTTTACAAACATTGCATTCGTTTTTAAAAGACAAACTTTCATTTCATCGAATGTTGACAGGCATACATACCATTTCATAATATATCTAGCTATAATTGACTTAGTAATAATCTCGATGAACTCGACGACTCGAATGCAACGTCTTTTGAAATATGTCATGAATGACTACAAGTAATATCCCTAAAATGAGCAAATGCACAGCGGAAGATTTCTTTTATACCTGAGAATAAACATGCTTTCAAGTGTCAACCAAAAGGTTGGTGAGTTCATTAGTTTAACATAAATAAACATTTCCATCATTTTAATAGACCACAAGATTTCATATTTCCATTTCTCATAAACATACGTCCCATGCATAGAGACAAAAATATCATTCATATGGATTGAACACCTGGTAACCGACATTAACAAGATGCATATAAGAATATCCCCATCATTCCGGGATCCTCCTTCGGACATGATATAAATTTCGAAGTACTAAAGCATCCGGTACTTTGGATGGGGCTTGTTGGGCCCGATAGATCTATCTTTAGGATTCGCGTCAATTAGGGTGTATGTTCCCTAATTCTTAGATTACCAGACTTAATAAAAAGGGGCATATTCAATTTTGATAATTCAACCATATAATGTAGTTTTGATTACTTGTGTCCATTTTGTAAAAACATTTATAAAAATTGCGCATGTATTCTCAGCCCAAAAATATAAAGGGTAAAAAGGTAAATGAAACTCACACATATAAATATTGTAAAACAGTTAATAAAGCATTTGCATGTATTCTCAGCCCAAAAATGTATATAAAAAGGGAATAATGAAACTCACATTTGTAGCATAACAAATAAATCACGGAGATATGACCGAAACTCGGAATGCAAGTAATCCGTAGGCCTCAACCTAGAGAACATATGTTGGTCAATAAGTGTCTATTAATCTAGGTCAGGTCATAGTGTATCACAATCCTAATGCTCGAATCTGACATATAATATAATAACTTATAATATTAATCATGCTCATTTAAAGTTGAAGTAAAAGGTGACATGTGAAACAAAATAACATTAATGGTTTCATATGTAATTGCACATTATAATTATTTGTTGGCAGTAGGATTATAGTTCACTAAGTTTAATCATGAATGTTTGTATTTTATTTGATCAATATCTCCTAGTACAAATTATTGATCGAATTAAAATTTAATAATAATGGTGAGAACTAATGTTAATTAGCGAATATTAAATCTTATATATGTTTGAAAAGTAGGCCGTCATAAGAAATCTTTACATTGAGGTGATGGTGAATAAAATAACAAGAGGGCCACATACTAGTCACGTTCACTAAAACTGGCCACAATTATTTTTGGACCAACTCATTATATTTAATACATTACATAAATTTAAAAGAAATAAATAGTTATTAAAAGAGGAGTAATTTTTAAATTTAAATTTTAGAATGAAAATCAAACAAATAAAAATAATAATAATAATAATAAAACGAGACATGTAGTTTTTCTTAAAAATAGAACAAATTTAATTATTATTATTTTTTTTAAATACAAGTAAACAAGTTTTACTCTATAGTGTCTATTTATATTGGACCCGTCACAAATTTTCAATATAAATCCTATGGGCTGTCATTAGAAATTTCCTATAACAAAAAAATATTTAACCAAAAACTAACCCGCTTAAAGGTCAACTAAAGGCAAATATAATACACTATACCTATATAGTGTTCGATCATAATAATTACACTAATAACAACCGTAACTATTAAGGATAAAAGGAAATACAATAATGTAATGACCCGAAAATTTGCGACTAAATTTAAACTTAATCTTTAAAGGATTAATGATTTCGACACTATAAACAAAGTCCGTAAAACTGAATCTCAAAATTTTTGAACTATTCAAGTACCCTTCGATTTTCTCAACGATTCGCGAACAATTATATGTAAATAGACACATATATATACTATAACTTGAAAATGTAACAAAGTTTTAATTGCATAATACCGTACATTAAACTTATTGGTTTATATATCTAATTGAATATATATGATTTCAAGTTATTTAGTAAACGATAGTAACATTCGATTATTGATTTGATTGATATTTAGATAAGTTAACTAAAACGTTTAAGATGAACCAGTAAAACACTAATTTGATAAAGTATTTTCAAATTGCTACAGTACCCAAAATGCTACAGTGTTTTCGAAAATCACTATTTGCTACAGTAAAATTTACTTTGCTACATTGAATTGCTACAGTAACTTTGCTACAGTAAAACACTATTTTAAAAATGTATTTTAACAAATAGTGAGACGATGATTTATAGAAGTAAATGATCAAAATACTCGAAAGTTTAAGATATACTTTGAGTGGTATAGTTTAGGAATAATTTAAGGCTATATTTTAACGAAGGTACGAGTCACGAAATGTAAAATGCAAGTTTTCTCAGCGTACGAAAGGACATTCGAGAAACCGGAACTGGGACATAAGTCAAGTAACAACGTACGACTTATCGGAATAAAAGTTACAAGTTAACTATGCACGTAAATATAATATAATATATAAATAATTATATAAATTAAATATAATATATATTATATTTAAATATGTCGACAAACTAAAATACAAAACGATTGTGAGCTGGAAAAAGAGGCCATGCGATCGCATGGCCATTGTGCCTCAGACCCATGCGATCGCATGGGAAGGCTGGGCAGGCAACCTCTATAAATTCAGTCGAATTCTTCCATTTTTTTTACACATATATTACTCCGTATTTATATTATTATTATTATTATTATTATTATTATTATTATTATTATTATTATTATTATTATTATTATTATTATTATTATTATTAAGATTAATATTATTATTAATCTTATTATTATTATTAGTAGTATTAATATTATACATAAAATACTACGACGAGGTCTTGAGCGTGTCACTTTCAAAACGAGTTTCCGAGCGAGCTAGAGCTAAGGAAAATATGGGTTATTACCAAGGAGGTTATGGGTAATGTTCGGGGGTATTTTTGTGAAGCAAACCTCGTGTTTATCATCTCCGATGCGTCTACGTGCTTTCCTACAATATTGTATATCAATATTTAACTGTGAGTTCATTTGATCCCTTTTTACATATATTTTTGGGCTGAGAATACATGCGCAGTTTTATAAACTGTTTTACTAAATGGATACAAATACTAAAACTGATTTTGTGTGAGTTTCATATGATCCCTTTTACCCTTTACATTTTTGGGCTGAGAATACATGCAAATGCTTTAATAACTGTTTTACAATAATTATAAAGTGTGAGTTTCATATGATCCCTTTTACTCAATATATTTTTGGGCTGAGAATACATGCGACTGTTTATAAATACTGAAAATACTAGATTTATATGCGTGAGTTTCATTGATCCCTTTTTTAAATGCTTTTGCAATATATATTTTTGGGCTGAGAATACATGCACTTTATTTTAAACAATGGACACAAGTACATACTAAATTCTATACTGAGTTTGAACCGAAAATCCCTTAGCTTTGGTAACTAGTAACTGCCGGTTATAAGAATTGGTGGGCGCGAGTAGCAGTATATGGATCCATAGGGCTTGACATCCCCGTCCGAGCTATAGCGCTAGCCTTTTAACGGACGTATGCTATTTGAGAAACGTACACGTTGGTTTGCGTGTATTATTAAGATGATTATACAAAGGGTACAAATTATATAAACGTTAAAGTTTAGTTACCAGGGTGCTCAATTTTGTAGAACCGATTGATAAACGTTTCGGATGAAACAACTGAAATCTTGTGATCCACCTTTTATGTAAAACCTATTGATAAACGTTTTGAATAAAACAACTGAACTTTTGTAATCCACATTGATATACGGATTATGTGTAATATTAAAACTATGAACTCACCAACCTTTGTGTTGACACTTAAAGCATGTTTATTCTCAGGATTCTAGAAGTCTTCCGCTGTTTGCTTATACGTGATACAAGATATGTGCTTGGAGTCATACATGCTATATACAAGAAACTTGCATTCACCAAACCATTACCATGTATCTTATTTTGACTGTATTGTCAACAGATGTATTATTGTAAACCATTTAAATGGTGATTGTCTATACGTAGAAATCATCAGATGTTAAAAACCTGGAATTTATATATTCATTTATGAAATACCTTTTCAAACGAATACAATGTTACAAAATGTATCACATAGAGGTCAAATACCTCGCAATGAAATCAATGAATGACGTGTTCGTCCATATGGATTTGGAGCGATCGTCACAAATAATAACAATAACAATAGCAATTTAGCAATAAGTAATTACAACATATTTAAAATTAGTATTAATGATTTGAGGTTTTATAAGTTATTTACTTTGTGTTTATGTGGTATTCTAAGTCACATATTTGCATGTGATGATTACGTAAAAAAAAATCACAATAAGCTACCATCAGTTGAAATCGGTATATAGATAAATACAAACATTTCATAAGCATGAAAATAACAAGTTCATTTTGTAGCATACATATAAAATTTGAGATTCAACAACAAAACCTTAAACGGACAAATTAGAGACTAAAACCAAGCATACACATAAAGACTCGAGCACTAGACATGGATACACTATTAATATAAAAAAATATGAAAACTCAAGTATCAATATTGTGGTTCAATATTGCAGGAAAGGTACGTACACGCAACGGAGATGCTAAACACTAGTTTGACCTCACGAGCATACCCATGAACCATACCCATCACCTCCATAGCTATAACCCATAATTTTCTTAACCCTATCCTACTCGCAAAACTTGTTTGAAAAGCACCTTGTCGTAGTATTTTATGTATAATTATTACTAATGATAATAGTATTAATTTTAATAATAATAATAATAATAATAATAATAATAATAATATATAATTAAGAACAAAGGGAGTAATATCGGATGTATGTGTGTTTTTAAATCCAGAACGAATTGAGCTTTATAGATGTGAACTCCCAAAACAACTCATGCGATGCATGAGCACACCTGACAGCTCATATGCACTACAATTTATCTCAATTTATCTGCCGACACATATAACATACGTAATGTAATGTTTTATATATATTATTTAATATATAATATATTTAATCTTTAGAATTAATTAAATATTATATTATATTTACGTGCATGGTAAAAATATAATTTTTACAAAAATGACACGGTCGTGGTCTCACGACTCATGTACCACTTTCGATTTTTCGAGCGCACTCTCGTTCATTTAGAAAACTAGCCTTTTTCATTATGCGACGTGTACTTTTAATAATAATTTGACTTTTTTTTATCAAAAATTTACTTTGTGAAAATGTATCTTATAAAATTTGAGTGTTGTGGTCATTTTCTTCTATAAATCAGTGACTCGTTGTTTACCAAAATATATTATTTTAAATTAGGACGTTTTATGACTAAGTAAAAATATTTAGTTACATATTTAGAAATATAAGTTTGTATCCAAAATCTTTTATTTAATAGTATAACATTTAGTTTTTCAAAACTATTTATTTTTCAAAGTTTATTTTTATTTTGCTTAGAAAGATAGTTTAACGCGTAACGTTTTCAAGTTAATATATTTATACATAAACATATCTAATCATATACGTTCATTAAGTGGTTTGTGAATCATTGAAATTTAGTCGAGGTTAAATGCATATATGAATATAGTTTCAAATCCTTGAGACTTAACATAACAAACTTTGCTTATCGTGTCGGATTAATATAAAGATAAAGTTTAAATTTGGTCGGAAATTGCCGGGTCGTCACACAATTGGCACGGTTGTGCGTTTTGGTTGACCACCTTTGGCGAAGTACACACTTTGGGTGTACGTTATTACACGTGGTTGTGAGTCGAATAAGTATACATGTATGTATATAATGTATTTATTTGTAGGAACGGATATGTGATGTCCAAGTTAGTGATATATGTCGTTGTACACTAACGGCCTTTATGAACGGATGTATGTAGTCCTAGTTAGCGATATATGTGTTGTATGCTAATGGTTTATTGTATGGATATGTGTTGTCCAAGTTAGTGATATATGCGTTGTACACTAACGGTTTTATGAATGGATATATGTTGTCCAATTTAGTGTTATATGTGTTGTACACTAATGATTTATGAATGGATATGTGTTGTCCAATTTAGTGTTATATGTGTTGTACACTAACGATTTTATAAACGGATATGTGTTGTCCAAGGGTTAGTGATATATGTGTTGTACACTAACGGTTGTTATGAACACCGATGGGAAATTCGAGTACCATTCCTTTTTACGATTGGTTAACCTTGGGCATTTATATATTGTTGTATATATATATATATATATATATATATATATATATATATATATTGACGTATTGTTGTGATGTAGCTAACCCTCTGGGTGTAGCTTATTTGGCGTTGTTCACATCGTCGTTGGTGAACTTATATTTTATTGATATCTTTAGCTTGTTGCTTAGAGATCGTACGGTATGCTTAGTGTAGTTGCCTTATTCATGGATGCTTCGGTATGCGGTATTTGATATTGGTGTGGCATGTCCATTTTATACATATATATGTATGTAGTATATTATCACTCACTAAGCGTTAGCTTACCCTCTCGTTGTTTACATTTTTATAGATTTGCTTGGATGCGGTGGCTCGGGTAAGCGTGGGAACTAGTGGCTCGCGTAGTAGCTTTAGAAGGCTTGCTTTTGGATTAATTAGGATTGGGTAGCGTATCCCCAATCGCCATGCTCGGCTTTATTTTGTGTTAAAAATCATGTGGTTAAAAACTTGTATTTTCGTACGGAAGTCGTAAAACGGCCGATGTGGGCCCGGTCTCGTAAGACCCATTTTATTATTGGAACGTGTTAGTTTTAACTATTGTAATATGTTGTGAAAACCGTTTGATCTAAATGTGTCGGGAAGTCGAAGATCTTTTTCATAAAAAAAGGAAAAGTTGGACAGGCCGTTTTGGCGCGCCGCGCCACTATGCTGTACAAATTTTTTTTTTTTTATTATTTGCATATTTCGATTGCTTATGGTTTGGGATGTTACAGGTATTGTGATTGTGAAGCTAGTTAGTCGTTAGACTAGATGCGTAGGAGCGCTTGGTCTCGATGGGGTAGCTTTCGGATATGGATGTGGATTGGAGATTTGGTAGATCCTCGGGATTATGCTCTTGGTATCGGGTTGGGCTATTGTGTCATAACCGTGGTGTTGAATAAATGTTTCGAGGTCGTATTGTTTTGTTATGTCGAGTCGAACCTTGTATGTGAAATACATTCTCGTAAGGATGTATGATGTCAATTGTAAACCAAGAGTCAAGATAAAACATTAACGTGTTATTATGATAAATTGTATACGAAAACTATTTTGAAATGGTTGTGTACTTGGATGCTATTGGGACTTAACTTAAAAAAAATGTACTCCATTTTTGGTTTATCAGATTGGGGTTGTTTCAAGGTATAGCGCACGCGTGTTTTTATTGTCTTGAAACACGGTTTGAATTCGTGTCCAAGCTTGAGCCGCCATTTGATCATCTTCCATAATGGTGCTCATTAATTCATTAGTGATGGTTCCATAGATCCATTGAAGGACCATTACATCTAACCGAGACCAAGAGGGATCGGTATTGGTGTTAGTGGTGTTGGTGATGGTTGACGATGAATCAGAATTGGTGGCCGGAGGTAGGATATGATCGATAACATCAAAAGCGCGGCAATGGATTTTGAATAACTGTGACCAAGAGTTATATTGGTCGTTCTTGATGTCGAGAGTAATGGGAATGATGTTTTTGATGTTTGAAATTGATAAGGCAGGGTGAAATTTTGGTGATTCATACATGCTTGTGAAGAAGAAAAGAAAAAGATTTGGATCGGCAGTGAAGGTTTAGACGATGGGAAAGAAGAGGTGGAGTAGGCATGATACCATGTATGAGATTGTCAATTGATGATTTCATTCCACAAATGTATCGGCTATATATACAATGATTCCTAACCAACACCTCTAAATAAAAGGAAATGATTTGTTTGACTAAACCAAATCCCCTAAATACATAGGAATATATCACAGCTAATACACAATCAATTTACATGTATATGACAACTAATATAGACACTATATCCGTTAATAGTATCTAAACTAGAATTATTTTGCGGCACACTCCACCATCGGTGGGGCGTACCACCTGCTGAAAGTACAGTTCATTCAAGTATTTTGACCCATTTTCAAACCCATTTTGACACATACTGATTTGTTAAACACAACAATCATACAAACTTGCAACTTGGCATTATAACCAAGTGTTGCCACATCATAACACAACTTTAACATGTAACAATCTTCATGGTCTTAGTCAAAAAACGAAATTATTCAAGACACGTTAATCACGAAGCCTTTCATTACAAAGTTTCATATGAGAGACATTTACCTAAAATAATCATAACACAACAATAGACACAAAGCGTCCCACAAGCGGTTCCACTCGTCAAGGACAATTGGGACTTGCATACACTTACTTATTATGCCAATGCTCCACTAATCTCTTGTCGGTGCTTTACCTTCGAGAAGCTTGCTCGAGCTATACAATAATTACATAAGCTACATGTTTAGTGAGTTAAGTAAGTGGTAAGTAAATATGCAACATAAATACAACTTTCAACATAAAGTCTCTTGAGTACACGGGCCTCATCATAATATCGTAGGCACTTTAAATGCCCACCATCCATCTCGTGAACATGATCGAGACCCTCTTGCATGGATGCATTCCGGGAGTCCCAAGTCACCTTCACATCATATAATACAAGTGCATAGTCCTCTTGGAACAACCCCTTGTAATGTTCATTATCTCATGTCTAGCAAGTGCATAGTCCTCTCGGAAACTAGCCCCTTGCATCATTCAACATTCCTAGCTACCGAGTGCATAGCCCTCTCGGAACTAGCCCATCGTATTATCATCATTTCTCACGAAACAAGTGTGTAGTCCTCTCGGAACTAGACCCTTGTGTCATTGACATTCAAACAATGCTAAGCCATAGCTTTCCAACCTATTGACCCGCTCATTTTACCCCCAAATAAGTCACCTTGGTTTTGAACTAATTATTTAGCCCCTTAAATATCCTTTCCTCGATTAGCACATATACATCATGCTAATTTCTATCAATACTTACACTCTAACTCAAATAAGATAATTTTTTATAAGTCAAACACTTCATTAACATAGACTTTTCTATAAATGTGCCATGGCTAGTATGTACATATTTTCTCTTGCAACCAAAATTCATTAGTCACAATTTCACTTTCTTTGAGACATTAAAACAAACACTTAGTGTGTACTTAACATTTCAAGCATGAACTTAGCAATTTCACTAGCTCATTTAATCCCATGACACACATAAAACACTAAGTGGCCACATTTAACTCAATACTTGTTTTGACACATACAAAACACATTATCTTGACTTAAACACAAGAATACAAGAATTTATCTTCAAAATACACAACAAAATCTAACAAATTCTTCATCAAAACCCTAGACCAAGTCATTAGGATTAACATACCCACACATACACCAAAACCCCAAAATTGTCTCAAGAATTGGGTTTACAATACTTAGCCATCACAAACCCTAACCCAAAACCAAAATATCAGCATGAAAGTTTGATTTAGGGTTTACCTTAATGCCAAAACTGAGCTAGATAGCTGCAACACTAAAGTTGAGCTCCAAATTGGGTGATTATCAACACCTTCTTCAACAAATTAAGTTTCTCTCTCAAGACTAGGGTTTCCCCCTCTAAAAACACACAAAAGATTTGGAACAATGGGGGTTTCCAGATCATTCATGGGTATAAAACATGTCCAAATTGAAAAGACAAAACTACCCCTTCTTACTTACAAAAATTACAAAACTGCCCAAAACTCGAATTCATACACAGGTGCTACACACCATTAAGATGGTGCGACGAACTTAGCTGCTAAAAATTCTGGAATGTGACATCATACATTTTATAATACTTGTAACTCAGAACACAAATTTTCGAAATGAAATCTGGTTGGGAGATTCGTAATTAAAAGAAAAATAGAAGAGATTTTATCAACTTGAAATTGTGAAGCAGAAAACTGTTTCAGACAGAATTCGTTGGGCTGGAAGTTCATGGAAGCACATTTGAAGGTCGTTAAGGGATCCAACAGGTAGAATACATGGTGATTTGCAAGAGTTAGAGGCTAAAATAGCGGTTTGGTTCATTAAAAAATACACAAGATCAATGGATATAGAAGCTAAGTAGTAATGGTTGATTGACAACACAAATTTTAACAAGAATGATCGAGGATATAATAAGTCAAGGATCAAACATAAATCAAGAAACATTAAGGAATAGGCTTTTACCTCAAAATTTTGACATTTTCATAAGGAGGGCTAAATTGAAGAGACTACTGGTACGAATAGAGCTTGATAGAAGAAATATGTACTCATATACAGTTTTATGTCCTCAATGCGTGACACAATTGAGTTGGTTGATCATGCGTTAATTTTTTTAAATACTATATAGACATATAGAATCAAGTATACAAATGGTGGAACCTTGGCCATGTAACCAATCTAAGTGTTGAGGAAGCTTTTTGTGGAAAAGGAAATCATGTTTTAGAGATTAAAATTGTATCTTGTTTGTAACATCCCGCCTTTTTCCGTTAAATTTATTTTAACGCCGTCTTTTTTTTTTAATAATATCTTTTGTTATCTAAATTCGTATCTCCCGTTGACTAACGTTCTTAATATTCCCGTTATTTAATTATAACATCACTCGTTTACTCGAGCGTTTTTAAAATATTCGTTTGGTTAATTCCCGCACCCGCTTTGAAACTTGAGGGACCAAAGTTGCCAAGTGGGTAAAGTGGTGACTAGGTTAACTAGTCAACCACTTCACCACCACCACTCATTCAACCTCCTCTTTCTTTTCTTACTTCTCTTTTTCTCTCCATCTCAAGAACACACACAAACATCCAATTCAATCATTCATCATCTAAATTCGATCTAGGAGGCCAACATCAAAACAAATTACATATTCGTGATCCTCTCTTCATCCCCTACATTTTGGTACCAATTTCATCACATTTGGGTAACATTTCTAAAACACTAGATTTCTCTAAATTCGTTTTATATACTTGAAATGGTCTTAGTTAGTGTCTATGGCTCAAGTATAACATGAATATATGTTTTGTTTGCTCGATTTGTTGTTTTGGAGTAACTAGCATGAACTTGAAAATGGGTGTACTTAATCGTTGATTTTGGATGAGTTAATGTTGTCAAATTATTAAAATTCATGTTTTAATTGTGTTACTAGTATCACTAGCTTCGTTTTAATGCGTAGGTTGATTAAGAAAACTTCAAACACATGATTATTGATTTTTATGAATTTTAGTTAAGGTTTGATAGACTTAAAACGAAATTTTGATGTTTTGAATGCCATGAAATGTTATTAGTAAGTGTTTAGTTGTAATGTATGTTTCATTACCTTCAAAACGTCATATCATATGTGTGAATTGGATTCCCGAATCTTAAAATGCATTTTGTGAACTTGAAACTTTGAAAATAAACCTTTAATGATCACTTGACGAGATTTTGGTTATTGTAATTGATGTTTTTGCTTGATGAAAAGTAGTTAGTTGTATTCCTTGTCAAAAGAGCTTTCCAACGATATAAGATACGTATTCTAAGTGTTTACGGTTTTTGTTTTGTGCTAAATTGAATTTTGAATTTAGACTTGAACAATTGAAATTGACCAGGCACCAGACCACGTTAAGTGTCGCGGCGCGGCCCTCCTTGGTCGCGGCGCGGCATTTGCCGTGTTTGGCTTCTGACTTACATTGTCAAAGTTCGAAAAATGTTTGCTATGCTACGCACCTCCGATTCACATGTAACTTGTTCTAACATGCTTATATATGAATAATAACCTCAGAAAAATAGTTCGGGACCCGACCCGAACGTGTTGACTTTTTCGTTGACTTTGACTTAACCGAGTTTGACTTTTAGTCAAACTTAACCAAATACTTATGCAATCGTTCTAATCTTCCTTTATACTTGATTCTTGCATGAAACTTGACAACGTGATTCACATGCTATACTATTCGAGTCGTAACAAGCCATAGGACTAATTGAACACATTTCGCCCGACCTTGTGTCGTGACCGGTTAATTGATACAACTTACTTGTTTAGGCCAAGGCTAAGCAACTTTTATGCATACGTTTACTTTGTGAAGTACTTTTATACTCGTGCACTCGAGGTGAGATCATAGTCCCACCTTTTCAACAACTTTTATTACTTTTAAATTGTGGGCTGAGAAACATATACTTTGTTATATCTTGTACTACTTACTTTTATACTTTGAACACAAGTACGAAGAAACAAACATTCCACAGCGAGTTTGAACAAAAATCCTCAATTTGATTATCATTAGTTACACTTGCAGGGTGTAAGCGAGAACATATGTTGTATGGCCATACAGGTTTGACAAACCCTCATTCGGACGGTTCGCTACCGTTGTGCAGATGAAATATATTTTCGAGAAACAGTGTATGTTCTAACACTATTGTGATGGGGTTCTATGGAAGGAAAGTTAAGTCTTGATAATTGGGTGCTCGCGAACATACTTTTGGAATGCAAACGATTTAGATAATCAACGTTATGGAAATACTAAATCTTGTGGTTCAAAAACAACGTTTACAAATACACCTATGATTTCACCAACGTTTTTCGTTGACAGTTTTCTATATGTTTCTCAGGTTCATGATTGGCTATTTGATACATGCTTCCGCGTACACTCATACTTGCTTGGGGTCAAGCATACATGCATACACTCTGATTACTTGCTTGGAGTCAAGCATACATACATACTTACGCTATTTATAGCAACTGTGATTTTAAACTAATTATGTCGCAAGTTATTTCATTCATACTTTATAACTCTTGTAAACTTAAACTTGTTGTCGTACCGTTTGGTAAACTAAACTTTGCAAGTCTTGTACGTTTCAAATGAATGCAACATAATTTTGGTCAAACGCGTCTCATATAGGGACTATGACCACGCAACGGGACCTAAGTTAATGGCGCCGTCAATGAAGATTTTGTCGGGTCGTTACAGATGGTATCAGAGCGTTGGTTGTAGGGAACTAGGATATGCATTAGTGTGTCTGACAGAGTCGTTAGGACGCATTAATGAATCTAGACTACAACCGGATAGTTAATCATTGCATTCTGACTTGCATTTGCTATAGATAGCACTTACTTGACTACTTGTGCATTATACTTGAATCATTCTTAAGCAAACTTCTTAGTGGTTCCAAACTTTCATCATACGAACTCGTATTCTGAAACTTTCGGGTAATACACGTAAATTCAAGATTCATACGCGTAAGGATGACGACGACATCATTAGTCACACTTGTTCGGGAACTCTGTCTCTCAGATTGTTATTAGCCATCGTTTCAACTTACTATCGGTGTCACACCGATGTTCCTTACTATCTACCACTTCTTGTTACTACCATCACTACTCTAGGTGAGTATCGTCATCACTATTTATCACTACGGTTGCATACTATTCGTTATCATGATTCGTTACACTTCTCGTACCGGAATACATTATTGTTTGACTTGAACCGGATTGACGTGAACAATCATTTATACACTTCCCTCGGGGAACGCTTCTTTAGAGTTGCACTAATTCTTTAAATTCAATAAGAGTCACGTTAGAGACGTCGTTACACTTTGTTCATTTTAAATCTTCACGATTACACGAACTTGAACCTATGGAGTGATGTGGGGATGGAGGTATGAGTTAGCGTAATATAACGACACTCGATCAACGTGGTTATATTACGGTAAGTCATACCAAAGTTTTAATGACTCGTGATGGTGATTGGACTCGATCAACCTAATCACCACCATGTGCCATGTACATGACTTCATTTTTCTTGTTTGAACATCCGAAAACTCTGAGAATACTGATAACAACCATACCAAGGACACACCATCAATTATTGCCGAACCATACTTATGCTTCCGAACGAATGACAAATTCTTTCAACTTCAAACATGTATTACACGCGTATACTATCTCATTTTCGCACAGTTTTATCGACGAACTACGATATGCTTGTTATGCTCACATCGAGGCGGAAATTTCTCTCGCATTAAACTGTACTTCCGTATAAGGAAATCTTTTATCTAAATTCTCAATGGAGGGATAGACTCTTCACGTTATACTAGTATTCACCACGAGGGTGAATAGTCATAATGAACGGTTTTCAGAACCTGATATGAAACTTGCTCTAATAAACGTCTTCGAAAACCGATAAATCTTCCGCGGCGAGAATTTCTTGAGAAACTTTTTCTAACTAACGTTTTCAAGTCCTAACGAACTTGTTCAAAATATATCTTAAGGAGATGTACTTCGTTTCGGATCGAGATGCTCATTTCACTTCTAAAATTCGGGGTGCCTTACAAAAAGCCTCGGGACCACGTTTAGACATGAGTACAACACATCAACCACAACCCGAAGGACCAAGCAACATACGATTCAAACCTTGGAAACCATAATACGAGTTGTGTTATCAACTTCAAATTTATTTGAGAAAAGTAATTGCCTTTAACCGAATTCTCTTATCACGATAGTTATCACCCGAGTATTAACACCACACCTTTCGAGAACTCATATAGCCGCAATTGTCGTTTTCTTAATCGTTGAACCGAAGTAAATAATAATTAAACCACCGGACCCGAACTCATTCATGAAACAATCGAGAAATTGTTCAAATCCAAGAAAGGCTCAGGACGATCCGTAGTCGCCAAAAGAGCCATGCAAATGTTAGACGTAAACCTCTCGAATTCCAAGTGGGAAACTGCGTAACATTAAACGTCGCACCTTGAGGAGGTGCAATCCGTTTCGGGAAACGTAGGAGGCTAAATCCACGATACATTAACCCTTTTGAAATCTTGGGGCGTATTGGACCCGTTACTTACCGTTTCAAATTCCCAATTCAAACAAATTCCGTTCACCCTACATTCTGTGTATCAAACTTAAAGACGTGTCTTGCGAAACAAGAACTTGTTATCCTCTTCGATGAACTTACTATCGATGATAAATTTCACTTCCTAGGAGGACCGGTTGAAACTATGAATCGTGAAACCAAATTTTGAACCAACGTAAAAAAAATCCCGACTGTCGAAGTTCGTTGAAATGCCCAAGGAAGTACCCTCATTTATTCGTAGAATTGGAAATGCAAGATCTCGAGGAAGAAACAACGACTACTATTTCCAACTAGATTTCGGGACGAAATTTCTTTTAAGGTGTAGGTAATGTAACATCCCGCATTTTTCCGTTAAATTTATTTTAACGCCGTCTTTTTTTTTAAATAATATCTTTCGTTATCTAAATTCATATCTCCCGTTGACTAACATTCTTAATATTCCCGTTATTTAATTATAACATCACTCGTTTACTCGAGCGTTTTTAAAATATTCGTTTGGTTAATTCCCGCACCCGCTTTGAAACTTGAGGGACCAAAGTTGGCAAGTGGGCAAAGTGGTGACTAGGTCAACTAGTCAACCACTTCACCACCACCACTCATTCAACCTCCTCTTTCTTTTCTTACTTCTCTTTTTCTCTCCATCTCAAGAACACACACAAATGCTCAATTCAATCATTCATCATCTAAATTAGATCTAGGAGGCCAACATCAAAACAAATTACATATTCGTGATCCTCTCTTCATCCTCTACATTTTGGTACCAATTTCATCACATTTGGGTAACATTTCTAAAACGCTAGATTTCTCTAAATTCGTTTTATATACTTGAAATGGTGTTAGTTAGTGTCTATGGCTCAAGTATAACATGAATATATGTTTTGTTTGCTCGATTTGTTGTTTTGGAGTAACTAGCATGAACTTGAAAATGGGTGTGCTTAATCTTTGATTTTGGATAAGTTAATGTTGTCAAATTGTTAAAGTTCATGTTTTAATTGTGTTACTAGTATCACTAGCTTCATTTTGATGCGTAGGTTGATTAAGAAAACTTCAAACACATGATTATTGATTTTTGTGAATTTTGGTTAGGGTTTGATAGACTTAAAATGAACTTTCGATGTTTTGAATGCCATGAAATATTATTAGTAAGTGTTTAGTTGTAATGTATGTTTCATTACCTTCAAAACGGCATATCATATGTGTGAATTGGATTCTCGAATCTTAAAATGCATTTTGTGAACTTGAAACTTTGAAAATAAACCTTTAATGATCACTTGACGAGATTTCGATTATTGTAATTGATGTTTTTGCTTGATGAAAAGTGGTTAGTTGTATTCCTTGTCAAAAGAGCTTTCCAACGATATAAGATACGTATTCTAAGTTTTTACGGTTTGTGTTTTGTACTAAATTGAATTTTGAATTTAGACTTGAACAATTGAAACTGACCAGGCACCAGACCACGTTAAGTGTCGCGGCGCGGCCCTCCTTGGTCGCGGCACGGCATTTGTAGTGACCCGAACTTTTCCATGTTTATATATATTAATTGAGATTGATGTTTACATGATTAAATGTTTCCAACATGTTAAGCAATCAAACTTGTTAAGACTTGATTAATTGAAATAGGTTTCATATAGACAATTGACCACCCAAGTTGACCGGTGATTCACGAACGTTAAAACTTGTAAAAAAACTATATGATGACATATATATGGTTATATATATAGTTAACATGATATTATGATAAGTAAACATATCATTAATTATATTAACAATGAACTACATATGTAAAAACAAGACTACTAACTTAATGATTTTGAAACGAGACATATATGTAACGTTTATCGTTGTAACGACATTTAATGTATATATATCATATTAAGAGATATTCGTACATCATAATATCATGATAATATAATAATTTAAAATCTCTTTTGATATTATAAACATTGGGTTAACAACATTTAACAAGATCGTTAACCTAAAGGTTTCAAAACAACACTTACATGTAACGACTAACGATGACTTAACGACTCAGTTAAAATGTATATACATGTAGTGTTTTAATATGTATTTATACACTTTTGAAAGACTTCAATACACTTATCAAAATACTTCTACTTAACAAAAATTCTTACAATTACATTCTCGTTCAGTTTCATCAACAATTCTACTCGTATGCACCCGTATTCGTACTCGTACAATACACAGCTTTTAGATGTATGTACTATTGGTATATACACTCCAATGATCAGCTCTTAGCAGCCCATGTGAGTCACCTAACACATGTGGGAACCATCATTTGGCAACTAGCATGAAATATCTCATAAGATTACAAAAATATGAGTAATCATTCATGACTTATTTACATGAAAACAAAATTACATATCCTTTATATCTAATCCATACACCAACGACCAAAAACACCTACAAACACTTTCATTCTTCAATTTTCTTCATCTAATTGAACTCTCTCAAGTTCTATCTTCAAGTTCTAAGTGTTCTTCATAAATTCCAAAAGTTCTAGTTTCATAAAATCAAGAATACTTTCAAGTTTGCTAGCTCACTTCCAATCTTGTAAGGTGATCATCCAACCTCAAGAAATCTTTGTTTCTTACAGTAGGTTATCATTCTAATACAAGGTAATAATCATATTCAAACTTTGGTTCAATTTCTATAACTATAACAATCTTATTCCAAGTGATGATCTTACTTGAACTTGTTTTCGTGTCATGATTTTGCTTCAAGAACTTTGAGCCATCCAAGGATCCATTGAAGCTAGATCCATTTTTCTCTTTTCCAGTAGGTTCATCCAAGGAACTTAAGGTAGTAATGATGTTCTTAACATCATTCGATTCATACATATAAAGCTATCTTATTCGAAGGTTTAAACTTGTAATCACTAGAACATAGTTTAGTTAATTCTAAACTTGTTCGCAAACAAAAGTTAATCCTTCTAACTTGACTTTTAAAATCAACTAAACACATGTTCTATATCTATATGATATGCTAACTTAATGATTTAAAACCTGGAAACACGAAAAACACCGTAAAACCGGATTTACGCCGTCGTAGTAACACCGCGGGCTGTTTTGGGTTAGTTAATTAAAATCTATGATAAACTTTGATTTAAAAGTTGTTATTCTGAGAAAATGATTTTTATTATGAACATGAAACTATATCCAAAAATTATGGTTAAACTCAAAGTGGAAGTATGTTTTCTAAAATGGTCATCTAGACGTCGTTCTTTCGACTGAAATGACTACCTTTACAAAAACGACTTGTAACTTATTTTTCCGACTATAAACCTATACTTTTTTTGTTTAGATTCATAAAATAGAGTTCAATATGAAACCATAGCAATTTGATTCACTCAAAACGGATTTAAAATGAAGAAGTTATGGGTAAAACAAGATTGGATAATTTTTCTCATTTTAGCTACGTGAAAATTGGTAACAAATCTATTCCAACCATAACTTAATCAACTTGTATTATATATTATGTAATCTTGAGATACCATAGACACGTATACAATGTTTCGACCTATCATGTCGACACATCTATATATATTTCGGAACAACCATAGACACTCTATATGTGAATGTTGGAGTTAGCTATACAGGGTTGAGGTTGATTCCAAAATATATATAGTTTGAGTTGTGATCAATACTGAGATACGTATACACTGGGTCGTGGATTGATTCAAGATAATATTTATCGATTTATTTCTGTACATCTAACTGTGGACAACTAGTTGTAGGTTACTAACGAGGACAGCTGACTTAATAAACTTAAAACATCAAAATATATTAAAAGTGTTGTAAATATATTTTGAACATACTTTGATATATATGTATATATTGTTATAGGTTCGTGAATCAATCAGTGGCCAAGTCTTACTTCCCGACGAAGTAAAAATCTGTGAAAGTGAGTTATAGTCCCACTTTTAAAATCTAATATTTTTGGGATGAGAATACATGCAGGTTTTATAAATGATTTACAAAATAGACACAAGTACATGAAACTACATTCTATGGTTGAATTATCGAAATCGAATATGCCCCTTTTTATTAAGTCTGGTAATCTAAGAATTAGGGAACAGACACCCTAATTGACGCGAATCCTAAAGATAGATCTATTGGGCCTAACAAACCCCATCCAAAGTACCGGATGCTTTAGTACTTCGAAATTTATATCATATCCGAAGGGTGTCCCGGAATGATGGGGATATTCTTATATATGCATCTTGTTATTGTCGATTACCAGGTGTTCACCATATGAATGATTTTTATCTCTATGTATGGGATGTGTATTGAAATATGAAATCTTGTGGTCTATTGTTACGATTTGATATATATAGGTTAAACCTATAACTCACCAACATTTTTGTTGACGTTTTAAGCATGTTTATTCTCAGGTGATTATTAAGAGCTTCCGCTGTCGCATACTTAAATAAGGACAAGATTTGGAGTCCATGCTTGTATAATATTGTGTAAAAACTGCATTCAAGAAACTTATTTTGTTGTAACATATTTGTATTGTAAACCATTATGTAATGGTCGTGTGTAAACAGGATATTTTAGATTATCATTATTTGATAATCTACGTAAAGCTTTTTAAACCTTTATTGATGAAATAAAGGTTATGGTTTGTTTAAAAATGAATGCAGTCTTTGAAAAACGTCTCATATAGAGGTCAAAACCTCGCAACGAAATCAATTAATATGGAACGTTTTTAATCAATAAGAACGGGACATTTCAGTTGGTATCCGAGCGTTGGTCTTAGAGAACCAGAAAATTTGCATTAGTGTGTCTTATCGAGTTTGTTAGGATGCATTAGTGAGTCTGGACTTCGACCGTGTTTTCTTTAAAAATGATTGCTTAACATTTTTGTTGGAAACTATATATTTTTAACATATGAATATTATGTGATATATTAATCTCTTAACGTGTTTGATATTATGTGATAGATGTCTACCTCTAGAACAAGTCCCATTGACTCACCTAATAATAATGAAGAGTCAAATGTAAATTGGAATGATTTGTGGACTGATTCACAAGTTCCCGAAGAGGAACCGGAAGAAGAGTCGGAACCGGAAGAAGAATCGGAACCGGAAGAAAAATCGGAACCGGATGAAGAAATAGAACCGGTGGGGGAAATAATAAAACGGTTAAGTAAAAGAAAATCCTCAACCAACTGACCAAAGTTAATTATGGTCAATGGTGTTTCCGCCAAGGAAGCAAAATATTGGGAGGATTACCAATTCTCCGATGAATCGGATTTCGACGAGAATTCCGATGATGTTATAGAAATTACCCCAACTGAATTTAAAAAGGCAAAAGAAAATAATAAGGGAAAGGGCATAAAAATAGAGAAATCTAATTCCAACCCCGATGAACTTTATATGTATCGTCAACCCCCGAAGTCCTTAAGTTGTAACAATGACCCGGGAACCTCTAAACCACCAGGTTTTTCTAAACCAATGTGGACAACGACGGCTCGTATTAGGGGAACATCATATATCCCTAGAAACTTGGCAAAACGAACCAAAACCGAAGAAGAAGAAACGAGCGAGTCGGAATAAGATAGTTGTATTCGTGTGGTGTAATATATGTAATATAGTGTTCTTATGCTTTATGATATATGTAAAAATTGCTTGTATTAATAAGTATTTTTTTTTATGAATCTAACTCTTGTCTATTTTACAGTTTAAAAACACAAAATGGATAGACAACCCAATATTTTAAGAGACCTACCCGGAGACATGATTGATGAAATCTTGTCTAGAGTCGGCCAGAATTCTTCGGCACAACTATTTAAGGCGAGATCAGTTTGTAAGACATTCGAAGAACGTTCCAAGAATGTCTTGGTTTATAAGAGACTTTCGTTTGAAAGATGGGGGATATCACATTGGGAAACCCATAAGTTACGATGTGTTTACTTTGACGCATATATTGCGGGGAACCCAAATGCTATTTTACGCAACGGGTTAAGAAATTATTTTGACTCAATATATCCGAATATTGGACTTCGTGATTTAGAAAAAGCGGCTAACATGCAACATAAAGAAGCATGTTATGCTTACGGATTAGTAATGTTCGCTTCTCACCAAAGTGAGAACAAGAACATCGGGCTACAACTATTAAACAAAACGTTTCCACAAGTGACGGAGTCGGTAATTGGGGTAAGAAATGAGGTTTTTAGATTATTACGGGACTGTTGGACATTACGTAACCCTCGTCCCTTTGATGACGTTACAACACGCTGTCTTATCAACGGCCATAACGGTTATGTTGCACAAGACCAAGGATGGGAAGTAGTCCTAGTAAAACCAGAATGCATGACTTGTTTCTGGACGTATGAATTACGTGTCTTTATTGCCTTTGCCGAACGACTTGTGTACTAGCTAGAATTGTCTTCACAACTATCTTGTATCAAAGTTATTGTGTGCTATATTTCATGCTTTATGTAAAATAAGCGGTATTGTAAGTTTGTAAAATATTGTATAAAAGTTTGAACGCGAAATATTATTACAATCAGTTTTTCATATAGAATTGTAGTAGTTGAATTGTATATTAGCTACTAAGTATGAACTTAACGGGTAGGTACTACCCGAATTTAAACTTATAAAACGCTAATATGAAGAAAAAGCTTTTATAAATAAGTTCATATTATGCTACGAAATACTATTAACTACTCTTAATATTCTGTATGATTAACTTGTTCCATTTAACTATTTTGAAGGAAATGGCACCGACTACTCGACACACCGTGAATATGAATGAAGAGGAATTCCGTACTTTTCTAGCTTCAAACATAGCCGCAGTACAGGCTGCGCTACATACCAACAATAACCTTGGATCTAGCAGTACAGGAAATCGTGTAGGATGCACCTACAAAGAATTCACTGCCTGCAAACCTTTGGAATTTGATGGAACCGAAGGACCGATCGGATTGAAACGGTGGACCGAGAAGGTTGAATCGGTGTTTGCCATAAGTAAGTGTACTGAAGAGGACAAAGTGAAGTACGCTACGCATACCTTCACAGGTTCTGCGTTAACATGGTGGAATACCTATCTAGAGCAAGTGGGACAAGATGATGCGTACGCACTACCGTGGTCAGCATTCAAGCACTTGATGAACGAGAAGTACCGTCCCAGAACCGAGGTCAATAAGCTCAAGACAGAACTTAGAGGGTTACGAACCCAAGGATTTGATATTACCACGTACGAAAGACGATTCACAGAATTGTGCCTATTGTGTCCGGGAGCATTCGAAGATGAGGAAGAGAAGATCGACGCGTTTGTGAAAGGATTACCGGAAAGAATCCAAGAAGATATAAGTTCACACGAGCCCGCCTCCATACAACAGGCATGTAGAATGGCTCACAAACTAGTGAACCAGATTGAAGAAAGAATTAAAGAACAGACTGCTGAAGAGGCCAATGTGAAGCAAGTCAAAAGAAAGTGGGAGGAAAACGGTGATAAGAATCACCAATACAACAACAACAGCAATTACAACAATAATCGCAATAATTATCCCAACAATCGCAACATCAATCGCAACTACAACAAACGGCCCAACAACAACAACAACAACAACAACAGCAACTACAACAATCATCCCAACAACAATAATAACCGCAACAACAACAACAATCAGAAGCAACTATGCCAAAGGTGTGAAAAGAATCACTCGGGGTTCTGCACCAAATTTTGCAACAAGTGTAAAAGAAATGGTCATAGCGCGGCGAAGTGTGAGGTCTACGGACCAGGGGTTAATAGAACGAAAGGAACAAATGGTGTCGGAACGAGTAATGGCGGAGCAAGTAGTGTCGGAGCAAGTTATGCCAATGTAGTTTGTTATAAATGTGGAAAATCAGGCCACATTATTAGAAATTGCCCGAACCAGGAGAACACGAATGGACAAGGCCGTGGAAGAGTTTTCAATATTAATGCGGTAGAGGCACAGGAAGACCCGGAGCTTGTTACGGGTACGTTTCTTATTGACAATAAATCTGCTTACGTTTTATTTGATTCGGGTGCGGATAGAAGCTATATGAGTAGAGATTTTTGTGCTAAATTAAGTTGTCCATTGACGCCTTTGGATAGTAAATTTTTACTCGAATTAGCAAATGGTAAATTAATTTCAGCAGATAATATATGTCGGAATCGAGAAATTAAACTGGTTAGCGAAACATTTAAGATTGATTTGATACCAGTAGAGTTAGGGAGTTTTGATGTGATAATCGGTATGGACTGGTTGAAAGAAGTGAAAGCGGAGATCGTTTGTTACAAAAATGCAATTCGCATTATACGAGAAAAAGGAAAACCCTTAATGGTGTACGGAGAAAAGGGCAACACGAAGCTACATCTTATTAGTAATTTGAAGGCACAAAAACTAATAAGAAAAGGTTGCTATGCTGTTCTAGCACACGTCGAGAAAGTACAAACTGAAGAAAAGAGCATCAATGATGTTCCCATTGCAAAAGAATTTCCCGATGTATTTCCGAAAGAATTACCGGGATTACCCCCACATCGATCCGTTGAATTTCAAATAGATCTTGTACCAGGAGCTGCACCAATAGCTCGTGCTCCTTACAGACTCGCACCCAGCGAGATGAAAGAACTGCAAAGCCAATTACAAGAACTTTTAGAGCGTGGTTTCATTCGACCAAGCACATCACCGTGGGGAGCTCCTGTTTTGTTTGTCAAGAAGAAAGATGGTACATTCAGGTTGTGTATCGACTACCGAGAGTTGAACAAACTTACCATCAAGAACCGCTACCCACTACCGAGAATCGACGACTTATTTGATCAACTACAAGGCTCGTCTGTTTATTCAAAGATTGACTTACGTTCCGGGTATCATCAAATGCGGGTGAAAGAAGATGATATTCCAAAGACTGCTTTCAGAACACGTTACGGTCATTACGAGTTTATGGTCATGCCGTTTGGTTTAACTAATGCACCAGCTGTGTTCATGGACCTTATGAACCGAGTGTGTGGACCATACCTTGACAAGTTTGTCATTGTTTTCATTGATGACATACTTATTTACTCAAAGAATGACCAAGAACACGGTGAACATTTGAGAAAGGTGTTAGAAGTATTGAGGAAGGAAGAATTGTACGCTAAGTTTTCAAAGTGTGCATTTTGGTTGGAAGAAGTTCAATTCCTAGGTCACATAGTGAACAAAGAAGGTATTAAGGTGGATCCGGCAAAGATAGAAACTGTTGAAAAGTGGGAAACCCCGAAAACTCCGAAACACATACGCCAGTTTTTAGGACTAGCTGGTTACTACAGAAGGTTCATCCAAGACTTTTCCAGAATAGCAAAACCCTTGACTGCATTAACGCATAAAGGGAAGAAATTTGAATGGAATGATGAACAAGAGAAAGCGTTTCAGTTATTGAAGAAAAAGCTAACTACGGCACCTATATTGTCATTGCCTGAAGGGAATGATGATTTTGTGATTTATTGTGATGCATCAAAGCAAGGTCTCGGTTGTGTATTAATGCAACGAACGAAGGTGATTGCTTATGCGTCTAGACAATTGAAGATTCACGAACAAAATTATACGACGCATGATTTGGAATTAGGCGCGGTTGTTTTTGCATTAAAGACTTGGAGGCACTACTTATATGGGGTCAAAAGTATTATATATACCGACCACAAAAGTCTTCAACACATATTTAATCAGAAACAACTGAATATGAGGCAGCGTAGGTGGATTGAATTATTGAATGATTACGATTTTGAGATTCGTTACCACCCGGGGAAGGCAAATGTGGTAGCCGATGCCTTGAGCAGGAAGGATAGAGAACCTATTCGAGTAAAATCTATGAATATAATGATTCATAATAACATTACTACTCAAATAAAGGAGGCGCAACAAGGAGTTTTAAAAGAGGGAAATTTAAAGGATGAAATACCCAAAGGATCGGAGAAGCATCTTAATATTCGGGAAGACGGAACCCGGTATAGGGCTGAAAGGATTTGGGTACCAAAATTTGGAGATATGAGAGAAATGGTACTTAGAGAAGCTCATAAAACCAGATACTCAATACATCCTGGAACGGGGAAGATGTACAAGGATCTCAAGAAACATTTTTGGTGGCCGGGTATGAAAGCCGATGTTGCTAAATACGTAGGAGAATGTTTGACGTGTTCTAAGGTCAAAGTTGAGCATCAGAAACCATCAGGTCTACTTCAACAACCCGAAATCCCGGAATGGAAATGGGAAAACATTACCATGGATTTCATCACTAAATTGCCAAGGACTGCAAGTGGTTTTGATACTATTTGGGTAATAGTTGATCGTCTCACCAAATCAGCACACTTCCTACCAATAAGAGAAGATGACAAGATGGAGAAGTTAGCACGACTGTATTTGAAGGAAGTCGTCTCCAGACATGGAATACCAATCTCTATTATCTCTGATAGGGATGGCAGATTTATTTCAAGATTCTGGCAGACATTACAGCAAGCATTAGGAACTCGTCTAGACATGAGTACTGCCTATCATCCACAAACTGATGGGCAGAGCGAAAGGACGATACAAACGCTTGAAGACATGCTACGAGCATGTGTTATTGATTTCGGAAACAGTTGGGATCGACATCTACCGTTAGCAGAATTTTCCTACAACAACAGCTACCATTCAAGCATTGAGATGGCGCCGTTTGAAGCACTTTATGGTAGAAAGTGCAGGTCTCCGATTTGTTGGAGTGAGGTGGGGGATAGACAGATTACGGGTCCGGAGATTATACAAGAAACTACCGAGAAGATCATCCAAATTCAACAACGGTTGAAAACCGCCCAAAGTCGACAAAAGAGCTACGCTGACATTAAAAGAAAAGATATAGAATTTGAAATTGGAGAGATGGTCATGCTTAAAGTTTCACCTTGGAAAGGCGTTGTTCGATTTGGTAAACGAGGGAAATTAAATCCAAGGTATATTGGACCATTCAAGATTATTGATCGTGTCGGACCAGTAGCTTACCGACTTGAGTTACCTCAACAACTCGCGGCTGTACATAACACTTTCCACGTCTCGAATTTGAAGAAATGTTTTGCTAAAGAAGATCTCACTATTCCGTTAGATGAAATCCAAATCAACGAAAAACTCCAATTCATCGAAGAACCCGTCGAAATAATGGATCGTGAGGTTAAAAGACTTAAGCAAAACAAGATACCAATTGTTAAGGTTCGATAGAATGCTCGTAGAGGACCCGAGTTCACCTGGGAGCGTGAAGATCAGATGAAGAAGAAATACCCGCATCTATTTCCAGAAGATTCGTCAACACCTTCAACAGCTTAAAATTTCGGGACGAAATTTATTTAACGGGTAGGTACTGTAGTGACCCGAACTTTTCCATGTTTATATATATTAATTGAGATTGATGTTTACATGATTAAATGTTTCCAACATGTTAAGCAATCAAACTTGTTAAGACTTGATTAATTGAAATAGGTTTCATATAGACAATTGACCACCCAAGTTGACCGGTGATTCACGAACGTTAAAACTTGTAAAAAAACTATATGATGACATATATATGGTTATATATATAGTTAACATGATATTATGATAAGTAAACATATCATTAATTATATTAACAATGAACTACATATGTAAAAACAAGACTACTAACTTAATGATTTTGAAACGAGACATATATGTAACGTTTATCGTTGTAACGACATTTAATGTATATATATCATATTAAGAGATATTCGTACATCATAATATCATGATAATATAATAATTTAAAATCTCTTTTGATATTATAAACATTGGGTTAACAACATTTAACAAGATCGTTAACCTAAAGGTTTCAAAACAACACTTACATGTAACGACTAACGATGACTTAACGACTCAGTTAAAATGTATATACATGTAGTGTTTTAATATGTATTTATACACTTTTGAAAGACTTCAATACACTTATCAAAATACTTCTACTTAACAAAAATGCTTACAATTACATTCTCGTTCAGTTTCATCAACAATTCTACTCGTATGCACCCGTATTCGTACTCGTACAATACACAGCTTTTAGATGTATGTACTATTGGTATATACACTCCAATGATCAGCTCTTAGCAGCCCATGTGAGTCACCTAACACATGTGGGAACCATCATTTGGCAACTAGCATGAAATATCTCATAAGATTACAAAAATATGAGTAATCATTCATGACTTATTTACATGAAAACAAAATTACATATCCTTTATATCTAATCCATACACCAACGACCAAAAACACCTACAAACACTTTCATTCTTCAATTTTCTTCATCTAATTGAACTCTCTCAAGTTCTATCTTCAAGTTCTAAGTGTTCTTCATAAATTCCAAAAGTTCTAGTTTCATAAAATCAAGAATACTTTCAAGTTTGCTAGCTCACTTCCAATCTTGTAAGGTGATCATCCAACCTCAAGAAATCTTTGTTTCTTACAGTAGGTTATCATTCTAATACAAGGTAATAATCATATTCAAACTTTGGTTCAATTTCTATAACTATAACAATCTTATTCCAAGTGATGATCTTACTTGAACTTGTTTTCGTGTCATGATTTTGCTTCAAGAACTTTGAGCCATCCAAGGATCCATTGAAGCTAGATCCATTTTTCTCTTTTCCAGTAGGTTCATCCAAGGAACTTAAGGTAGTAATGATGTTCTTAACATCATTCGATTCATACATATAAAGCTATCTTATTCGAAGGTTTAAACTTGTAATCACTAGAACATAGTTTAGTTAATTCTAAACTTGTTCGCAAACAAAAGTTAATCCTTCTAACTTGACTTTTAAAATCAACTAAACACATGTTCTATATCTATATGATATGCTAACTTAATGATTTAAAACCTGGAAACACGAAAAACACCGTAAAACCGGATTTACGCCGTCGTAGTAACACCGCGGGCTGTTTTGGGTTAGTTAATTAAAATCTATGATAAACTTTGATTTAAAAGTTGTTATTCTGAGAAAATGATTTTTATTATGAACATGAAACTATATCCAAAAATTATGGTTAAACTCAAAGTGGAAGTATGTTTTCTAAAATGGTCATCTAGACGTCGTTCTTTCGACTGAAATGACTACCTTTACAAAAACGACTTGTAACTTATTTTTCCGACTAGAAACCTATACTTTTTTTGTTTAGATTCATAAAATAGAGTTCAATATGAAACCATAGCAATTTGATTCACTCAAAACGGATTTAAAATGAAGAAGTTATGGGTAAAACAAGATTGGATAATTTTTCTCATTTTAGCTACGTGAAAATTGGTAACAAATCTATTCCAACCATAACTTAATCAACTTGTATTATATATTATGTAATCTTGAGATACCATAGACACGTATACAATGTTTCGACCTATCATGTCGACACATCTATATATATTTCGGAACAACCATAGACACTCTATATGTGAATGTTGGAGTTAGCTATACAGGGTTGAGGTTGATTCCAAAATATATATAGTTTGAGTTGTGATCAATACTGAGATACGTATACACTGGGTCGTGGATTGATTCAAGATAATATTTATCGATTTATTTCTGTACATCTAACTGTGGACAACTAGTTGTAGGTTACTAACGAGGACAGCTGACTTAATAAACTTAAAACATCAAAATATATTAAAAGTGTTGTAAATATATTTTGAACATACTTTGATATATATGTATATATTGTTATAGGTTCGTGAATCAATCAGTGGCCAAGTCTTACTTCCCGACGAAGTAAAAATCTGTGAAAGTGAGTTATAGTCCCACTTTTAAAATCTAATATTTTTGGGATGAGAATACATGCAGGTTTTATAAATGATTTACAAAATAGACACAAGTACGTGAAACTACATTCTATGGTTGAATTATCGAAATCGAATATGCCCCTTTTTATTAAGTCTGGTAATCTAAGAATTAGGGAACAGACACCCTAATTGACGCGAATCCTAAAGATAGATCTATTGGGCCTAACAAACCCCATCCAAAGTACCGGATGCTTTAGTACTTCGAAATTTATATCATATCCGAAGGGTGTCCCGGAATGATGGGGATATTCTTATATATGCATCTTGTTATTGTCGGTTACCAGGTGTTCACCATATGAATGATTTTTATCTCTATGTATGGGATGTGTATTGAAATATGAAATCTTGTGGTCTATTGTTACGATTTGATATATATAGGTTAAACCTATAACTCACCAACATTTTTGTTGACGTTTTAAGCATGTTTATTCTCAGGTGATTATTAAGAGCTTCCGCTGTCGCATACTTAAATAAGGACAAGATTTGGAGTCCATGCTTGTATAATATTGTGTAAAAACTGCATTCAAGAAACTTATTTTGTTGTAACATATTTGTATTGTAAACCATTATGTAATGGTCGTGTGTAAACAGGATATTTTAGATTATCATTATTTGATAATCTACGTAAAGCTTTTTAAACCTTTATTGATGAAATAAAGGTTATGGTTTGTTTAAAAATGAATGCAGTCTTTGAAAAACGTCTCATATAGAGGTCAAAACCTCGCAACGAAATCAATTAATATGGAACGTTTTTAATCAATAAGAACGGGACATTTCAGCATTTGCTATGTTTGGCTTCTAACTTACATTGTCAAATTTCGAAAAATGTTTGCTATGCTACGCACCTCCGATTCACATGTAACTTGTTCTAACATGCTTATATATGAATAATAACCTCAGAAAAATAGTTCGGGACCCGACCCGAACGTGTTGACTTTTTTGTTGACTTTGACTTGACCGGGTTTGACTTTTAGTCAAACTTAACCAAATACTTATGCAATCGTTCTAATCTTCCTTTATACTTGATTCTTGCATGAAACTTGACAACGTGATTCACATGCTATACTATTCGAGTCGTAACGAACCATAGGACTAATTGAACACATTTCGCCCGACCTTGTGTCGTGACCGGTTAATTGATACAACTTACTTGTTTAGGTCAAGGCTAAGCAACTTTCATGCATACGTTTACTTTGTGAAGTACTTTTATACTCGTGCACTCGAGGTGAGATCATAGTCCCACCTTTTCAACAACTTTTATTTCTTTTAAATCGTGGGCTGAGAAACATATACTTTGTTATATCTTGTACTACTTACTTTTATACTTTGAACACAAGTACGAAGAAACAAACATTTCACAGCGAGTTTGAACAAAAATCCTCAATTCGATTATCATTAGTTACACTTGCAGGGTGTAAGCGAGAACTTATGTTGTATAGCCATACGGGTTTGACAAACCCTCATTCGGACGGTTCGCTACCGTTGTGCGGATGAAATATATTTTCGAGAAACAGTGTATGTTCTAACACTATTGTGATGGGGTTCTATGGAAGGAAAGTTAAGTCTTGATAATTGGGTGCTCGCGAACATACTTTTGGAATGCAAACGATTTAGATAATCAACGTTATGGAAATACTAAATCTTGTGGTTCAAAAACAACGTTTACAAATACACCTATGATTTCACCAACGTTTTTCGTTGACAGTTTTCTATATGTTTCTCAGGTTCATGATTGGCTATTTGATACATGCTTCCGCGTACACTCATACTTGCTTGGGGTCAAGCATACATGCATACACTCTGATTACTTGCTTGGAGTCAAGCATACATACATACTTACGCTATTTATAGCAACTGTGATTTTAAACTAATTATGTCGCAAGTTATTTCATTCATACTTTATAACTCTTATAAACTTAAACTTGTTGTCGAACCGTTTGGTAAACTAAACTTTGCAAGTCTTGTACGTTTCAAATGAATGCGACATAATTTTGGTCAAACGCGTCTCATATAGGGACTATGACCACGCAACGGGACCTAAGTTAACAGCGCCGTCAATGACGATTTTGTCGGGTCGTTACATTGTTCGTGTAATCCAGGAGCATGGTTGTGGGTTTTGGTTGAGATTGTAGCCATCTCCCATGGTTTGCTTAATTCTTTGTAAATTTTATAAACCTATATAATATATATAAAAAGGGCATCGACATTTTCAACATCAAATTTGATAAATTCATCACAAATGTACATTATATATTTTTATTTTATAAGTACACAATGCACGATTATTGTGAATTTATCAAATTTGATGTTGAAAATATCACCATAAAAAAATAGCAATGTACAATAATTTTTTTCAACATTAAACATGTTTTTATTATTGTTTTAAGTACGAATTTATAGATAAACTCTATCAATTTAATAGAAAGTTACAATTAAATTTTGTAAACACAACTAAAAAAACATTTTATACAGATTTTAAACATATATTTTGATGTGATGAAAGTAGTTACAAAATTTAAGTTACAACTACTATACCCTGTAAAAAACCTGTTTATTTTTCGATTAATTCCCCATTACTCATTTTTAAAAGAGCAGACCGTTTTAATTTTTCAAAATCCGTTGAATAAATCGGTCAACGTCGATTTTGTAATCAAAGTATGTCAAAATCAGAATTAGTTAATGTTTTAATTAGAACTTTAGAGTTTTCAAACAAAATTAACAATTTTAAATAATTATGTTAAATTTTATGTTTATGTTTATGATAAACTTATATAATTATTAAAATTTAATATCTAAATATTTTTTTTTTGAAAAGCAAGAAGGACTTATATTAAACAATCACGAATAGTACATGGTTGACTGGGCAACCTTAACAACACAATACATCACGAAAGAAATAGAGAAAACAAATTACACCGCCCTAAGCTAATTGCAAAGATTGCAACTAACAAAAGAGAGAAACTAAGGTTGTGAGAACCATTGAAGCCAATCCATAATATGACCCTTGCAACGTCGTGAAATCCAATCGTATGAAAGAACTTGAACCTCGCTAAATAAAGATGGGACCGTCTCGAGCTTATTCTTGAACACCTTTGCATTTCGATTCTTCCATATAATGTAACAAACCACCCAACAAACCGCTTGCCATTGGTTCCTTTTGTGATCATGTGCTACGTAGCCGAAGGTACCATTAAAAATATCCTCATACCCGAATAAAGCCGAATTATACCCCCACCATTTAAGGACTTTCGCCCATATGTCTTTGGCCATTTGACAAGAAAAAAGTATATGTTCCACCGTCTCAATGTCACCATCACAAATCGGACATCTCACGCTGTTCAAATCGATGCCCCGTTTAATATCTAAATATGTATGATGCAATGTAATTAATCACCGATTAATTTTTTAATTGCTCACTATTCATTCTAAAATCTCAACCGATTAACCCTGTATAAAGAATTTTGCAACCTTATACCTACTACTATTTGAAGAAAAAATACGTCGTTGGTACCTGTGGTTTGTTTACATTATCATGGAAATATCTAAACTTTTTTTTTTTTGCGTACCCTTGACTAACTGCAGTCAAATTTTAATGGTTAACTCCTCACATGTGCCACACATGTGAGGGTAATATCGTCAATTTAATAATTTTAACTCTATCTACATAGAATTAACGAACCTTACTCCTTAATCTCACCATCATCCTCTTCTCATCTTCATTATCAAATCTTTGAAAAAAATTCATCACCATTCATCTTCATCACCACCATGGATAAACCCTTAAACACTTTTTCAGATTTCATTAAAACATTTCGGAATCAAAACCCATCAAAAAATCAAAGAAAGTCAAAGAAGTTTACATGTTTATATGTTCTTCAAAGTTCAAACATAACAAGACCCATGTTCGATATTAATTAAATTGTGTTTTAGTATAACTTAAATCCCTGAAACTTCGTAGTTGCCATGTTAATTGCAATTGCAATTATATTTGTTGATGGAACTTACAGGTTTGTTCATTTATTTATAATTTAATTATATCGAACTTACAATCGAAGTACAAAGCAATTGGTATAACAGAGTGTGGTGTTCCTATTATTATAAAAAAATGCAATTTGTACATATCATTATATGAAGTTAATACAGGATATCCATATTATCGTTGTCACCAATCATGTACTTTAATGCCAAAGGTGCAATTATTATATACTCAAAGTGAACACAAGTTTGTATATATACTGAACCACCGAGGTTTGTGTTTGCAGAAAAAATTTGTCATTGGGTCTGTCATGTTCAAAGTGCGGGAAAAGGTAATGATGAAAATTGGGTAAAGGTGATGATGAAAATTGGGTAAAATGTTATTTTTGTATAAAGTATGATAATATAATATAATATATTCTTCGCCACAAAACATCACTAGTTAAAAAAAAAGAAAAAAAAAAGAAAATTAGATTATAAAAAAAGAAATAGCAAAATGATGTTTGACATATGTGAGAAGTTAACCCTTCAAATTTGATTGCAGCTAGCTAGAGGTATTAATCACACAAGTTAAACAAAATCTAAGTACCAACTACGCAAAAGAAAAAATTTAGGTGTTTCCATGATAACGTAAATAAATCACAGATACCAATAACTTAACTTTTTCACTATTTTGAAAGTTCAAACTTAAAACTCACACACTCACCTCGTATAACATAGATTCTCTTACACTTCTATGAAGTTCTGGAAAAAAACACACACATACACACTTTGACACTTGTTTACTTCTCCCAACAAAAGCTCTTCCTTTCATACACCTAAGCTAACCTTTATCTTTTTCTTACTCTACTTTCGCACATCTTTCAATACTCACTTCCAAAATGGCCGATGAAAACCCCACCGCCACCACCACATCTCCGCCGCAACCGCCGGCGGAACCACCCATTTCACCACCACCCACCACCACTACCACATTAGGTGAAGTCATTGAACAACCAGAAAAACAACCCACACCCACAAAAACCCCTGAATCCATGGCTTCTTTCAAAGAAGAAAGTAATCAAATCAAAGATCTTTCACCTTCAGAAAGAAAATCACTTGAAGATTTCAAAACCCTGATTCAAGAATCCATAACCAACAACAAAGATTTCACCTTTTTGCAAAAAAACGAAGAACCCATTTCAGAAATCACAATTTGGGGGATACCCATTTTAAAAGATGAAAGAACTGATGTTGTTTTACTTAAGTTTTTAAGGGCGAGAGATTTTAAAGTTAAAGAGTCTTTTACAATGCTTAAAGACACACTTCAGTGGAGGAAAACATTTGAAATTGATTCTTTAATTGAAGAAAACTTTGGTGATGATCTTGAAAAAGTTGTGTTTATGCACGGTTTTGATAAAGAAGGACACCCTGTTTGTTATAATGTGTATGGTGAGTTTCAAAATAAAGATTTGTATAAAAACACTTTTTCTGATGATGAAAAAAGATTGAAGTTTTTAAAATGGAGGATTCAGTTTCTTGAAAAGAGTATAAGGAAGTTGGATTTTAGTCCTGGTGGTGTTAATACTATTTTTCAGATTAGTGATCTGAAAAACTCTCCGGGACCGGCAAAAAGGGAACTCCGGTTAGCCACCCAACAAGCTCTGCAGATTTTGCAGGATAACTACCCTGAATTTGTAACAAAACAGGTAAATTTGTAATTTATTAGATTTAATAAAACTGTATAAGCTATATTAGTTGCATTGTTTTTATATAGTTTGAGTCTTTTTAGTTAATCAGGATTGAATGATTGATACACATCCATAGGTTACCGTTATTGAGCAATTGAAACTTGTAGATTTGTTTTTGAATTGAATAATTGAATCTTGTGGGATTTTAAAAAAAAAAAAAGCATCTTTTTGAAAAGAAAGAGAAGAATAGGAGATTGTCTTTATTTAGGTTCATATTTGTGTACTTTTTTTTAGTGGACAAGTCAAAACATTACTAATTACTAATGTGTTCTATGTTTGGGCTAAAGTGGAGAATCTTGACCCATTTACCTTTTTGGGTGAGTTGAATTATGCTTTATTTTAAGGGGTTACAATGTTACATATATATAAGTTATTAGAATAAGTTAGCCAAAGTGTATCTAAAGCATACAACCTCGTAGTTCTTTTCGAAATGAAAACTATGTTTTGCAACCATATTTTAATATATAACATGGTAAAAAGAAATTGACAATATACTGTTTGCGGGTTAAACCAACCCAGCCTATACTAAAAGGCGACCCATTTCGACAAACTATGAAGCCCGCATACCCGGCTCAATTTGCTACTTTAACTTTGGTATTAGCATGTGTAACAAAGCTATCTGTAATCCACAAAGTGTTACGATTAATAAAGCTATTTTTCACATTGAGTTTTTATTCGTATTGGATATGGGTTAGTTAAGCCTAGTAAATGCCATGTCGCGTGCTTTATTACATTTTGTGCAATAATTATGTGTACGCTTATTAATCCTACGTTAATTCATATAATTCACACGATTCAATTACAATTGAGGTTCAATTCTAGAGTGAGAAAGTGAGATGGAGAAGATGAACCTAGAGAGAGAAAGTGAATGTGCTAAAATGAACTCTAATTCCACACCTCTCTTGAACAATGTCTAGGAGCATCAACCCTAGACAATGAGGGTGGGTGGGTATTTATAGACACAATACCCACACCCTTTACAATAATGTCCTAGCATCAAATCGATACATTTTATACATAATTTGAGTCCTAACATCCTAACACTATGTTTATAGGTTTTCATCAATGCACCCTGGTGGTATTTAGCTTTTTATACAGTGATTAGTCCATTCATGACTCAAAGGACTAAGAGCAAGTTCATATTTGCTAGTACTGCAAGGACTCCTGAAACACTTTTCAAGTAAGTGCTTATTATTTTAATTTATAGATCCTAAGTTTTTGTTGAAAACAGGTCACAATTTTGACCCATTTATGCATGGACAAGTCGACCCGGGCTATTTTACATTTCTTATGGGTCAGATGGGTCAGGGTGGCAATTCAGAGCGGGATTGGGTTGTCAGGTTGATATTATCTGACATAGTTATACAATTGGGTCTGAAAATTCAACACCCGGATGCTACTATAACTCTGATAGAACCCGAGTAACCCACATTATTTAAACGGGTCGAATAGGTTGGCGGGTGAAGCCCGTTTGATCAATTTTGTATCTATGTATACTAATAAGAAAAACTTAACTAGGTTGACTGTTGTCCGTGTAGTAGATTGGCACCCGTCCCTTACACGTAGGCTTAAATAATAAGATAAAAAGAAGATTGTTCAAATGGGTTGAACGTGTCAAAAGTGGTCAGCCAATGTGTATTTTTAAGGCATAAGAAATTTGGTTATCATTGTAATAATTTGGTCTTTATACTCATGTTTAACTAAACAAATGTAGGACAGAAACATGTTTTTGGCCTACTAGTTCTACTCAATTTAACTGTTTTAACTATAAATACATCTTTTTTTTTTGTTAACTATTGTAGCTGTTAAAATTGTTAATTGAAACAGATATGTGAGTCCTGAGCATGTACCAATACAGTACGGTGGATTAAGTGTCGATTACTGTGATTGCAATCCCGAGTTCACGATTGATGATCCGGCTTCAGTTGTTACGGTTAAACCAGCCACCAAACAGACTGTCGAAATTATAGTAAATGAGGTATGATTTACATTGCGTCTTGTGTCGTTATATATCTTCTCATACTTTTTACAATCTGAATGATTAGTGGGACATTGACCAAATTTGACTTTATTTGACCTACTTTGACCGATTTTCGCCAGTCAGGGACTAGTTGGTCGGGACCGACTAAGGACTAATCAGCTAAGTCCAAGACTAGTTAGGGATTAGTTGGATGTTGACCTACTTTGATTCTATTTGACCTACTTTGACAGATTTTGACCGGATAACTTTGACTTTGAACTAAAAAATCCGAGTTTCACCGGCTAAATTAGACCCCGAATATATCAGTCCCATTAGGACTAGTCAGCCTAGTTGACTTTCAAAAGTATTTCTCATTTTACCTCTGTAAACTATGGTTGTGTTTGACAGTTCTCAACCTTACTTATTTTGAAGTGTTTATTATATAGTATCAAATAAAGCAAAGATGGCAATTAAAAATAGTATTTTTTTTTTTTTTCAAATTTTTTGAATAAATAAAATTAGTGTTGTAAAAGTTGATATGAAGACACGAATCATTTTAAACTGCAAATCGAAACACAGCTTTATTGTTGTCTGCATGCACAAGTTCTTGATCTTAATATGTGGTTCATTGCGTAAACAATTTCAGAAATGCTTATTCGTGTGGGAGCTACGCGTTGTTGGTTGGGAGGTAAGCTATGGTGCAGAATACGTACCCAATAACGAAAGCAATTATACGATAATCATACAAAAGACTAAAAAGATGGCACCAAACGATGAACCAGTTATTAGCCACAGTTTCAAGATTAGCGAACTCGGGAAGATACTTCTTACAATCGACAACCCGACTTCAAAGAAGAAAACGCTGCTTTATAGGTTTAAGGTCAACCCGCTTTCCGAATAGTGACCCTACGTTAGGTAACTATTGATGATGGATTTGTTCGTGTTGTTCTGAATCGAAACATTCGAGTCTTTATTTATTTATTTATGTTTTTGTGGTCAAATGTTGTAGGGTTGTTTATGTTAATTTTTGGTTTTGCTATGAACTATGAACTTGGTTTCAGGATGTTGTGTTTATGTTTACAAGGCTTGTGATTTTTGAGGAATTATGGTTATGATTTTTAAGGCGGCTTATTCAGGTGCCAATAATGACTACGACTTATTGGTTGAAAGTTTTTTAAAAGTAGGACGCACGTTAAATAATTCGTACACAGCAAACAAATATATATGATGAACATCTATATCTATATCTCTAATATCTATATAAAAGATATCTATATCTATCTATATTCTATATATCTATATAAAAAAGAGTAAAAAACATGACATGTTATTAGCACCTTAATTGTAGCTAATTGTGACAAGTGTAAAATTTACATGTCTTTTTCATAATTATTCAAAAATTAAGGAGTTAAATAATATTTATTAATTTAATATTATTACTTAAATGAAATTAATAATAACTACTCCGTATATAAATTGAAACGGATTTAAGCTTTAACCATATTCGTTTTATAAAGCTTGAAAAGGTAAAAAATGCTTGGAAAAACTAAAATCAACTTCATTTCAAACTATTGGTTCTGAAAATGAACATTAAGCGTCATAAAATAACTGATTCATTTGAAACGGTTTTTGAGTAGTCATGCAACGCACGAGCTCAAACCTAGTATATACATATTTAATAGATCAAGTGTTGAAGTGTGCCCCAAAAAAGCAGTTTGGTTACGATATTTATCATATATGAATTACAATTTCTATTTGAATTAGAATTAGAATTTCTATTACTCCACTACATATTAATTGTATCCTAACTAGTGGAGGAGCTCTTACGGTCAATTCGTTTCGCGGTGTGGCTCCGTTTCGCGGTGTGGCTCCGTTTCAAATATAATTTGTTGCGTTTTGTTCGTAAAATTATTTCGTATTTAACGGTTATGTCGGTTAAACCTAATTCGAGTTCTATGAAAATATAAAACTAGTTAAAAATTTAGGTGGGTTAAGTGGAGTGTTTTATAGAAGATAAAAAAGTTAGTGTCGTCTAGTTTCCTGAAGTTTGACTTAACAACCCTATAAAGTTTCCAAGTTCCCCCTCAAAAATCTGCATTTGGTTCCGTGAGGTTTGTAATGCTTGTTAACTTCTAGTGTGATGGTATTGTGAGTACAACCATTTTAACACGAGGTACAAACAAATGTAACACGATAAAATTACTATTCATAAGCTTTTGTCATTTACATAAAGGGTTAATTAAACAATGACTACTCTCCTATATATATATATAGAGAGAGCTTGCGCACGTTCCATTCAATCAACTACATACAATATTCTCCTTCACATAGTTAAATCCCTAGCTTGTTTTATTAGTTTGTACTCCGTATCTAGTTATGTTCACTTATGTATCGGTTTAGCCCATTATCATTGTATAAATTGTAGGGTTTTAGCCCATTATAAATTGTACATTAAAACTTGTATAGATTGACGTTAATGTGTAGGATATTATTCATTATAGATTGACGTTAATGTGTAGGATATTATTCATTGGAAAATATTTTATCTTAAAATCAATCATCATACAAAATTCTCGCCGACCAAACCTCACGGTCAGTTAACGTGACAACCCAAACCAAAGATCATCGCGTTCGTCTTGAATTTCGACCCTAGATGACCATCTCCTCTTCTTCTTCTTCTTCTTCTTCTTCTTCTTCTGAATCACAAGATTTACTTAGGTCGGGTCATTCTCTATATACATCACCTTTAATCATGGCTAAAAAATAGTCTGCTCGAATCGTTCTCGTTGATCTATTAGGTACCTATGCTCTTAATCAATTTGGTGTTATATATCAGTGTAAGCTCGACCGATTTATAAACCTGATAACAAACAACGACGACCATCAAAAACTATTTAAAAGAAACGAAATACCACAAGCACACATCATGCACCCCACACACCGCATGTTGCATAATGCTCTGTGTGTGGTGCGTACATGTTTTTTTTTGTCGGTTGATACGTAACCCAAAAATGAGTTTTTCGTTTATTTTATAAGACATAAGAACTAAACTAAGTATAAACAACATCAAAGACAATTTTACAGCAATCAATTGATTGGTAACTTAAATGCACACCAAGTGTTCGACGAAATGTATGCAACAAATAACGATTCTAAACAATGTAATATCGATTTTACCCGTTTCTTTGACATTGTAGGTGATGTGTCAATGTCCAGTTTCTTGATCAAACCCTTTAAGAAGTCGGATTTGACAGATTTTTCCTCGTTTAACAACTTTAAAGCCGATTGTGGATTTTTTTTGATGCTTGATTATGTGTATGACGTTGGTAACTGGGGGTATAATCACGATCCTAGGTTGAAGTTTATCGAGTGACAAACAAAAAATTGATGAAATGATCGATTTCTAAAAAATCGTCTTGGGTGCATGGTTAGACGGTTATTAGTGCGTGTGAAAGTTCAAAACTAGAATGAGCGACTTATTATAAAAGGAACATTGTAACGACCCTGGTTTTTCCTACGTTATTTATTAATAATTATTATTATTAATACGCTTGATTAAACGAATGTATGTTATTACATTTACATGTTGCTTTAATTGCCCGTACTTGAATTTTAAATGCCCGAAACGTCTTTGTGACACCCGGAACTTGCACGAATAATATTTTAAGATATTATTTACATCCATGATTAATTTTATTAATCATTTTAATTAACTAAGGCTTTTAGTTAATTACTTGGGCTTAAGATGGACTTTTATTGGATTACTTGCTAACTACTTGCAACTTGGGCCTTTTAAGTGTTAATGGACTAGTGTAAGCCCACCCTACTTATATTTATGAATTAGTTAGCCCATGATGACTTGTAAGTAGCAAATTTAAATGGAACTAGCTAGTTAAAGGCTTTAGGAATCTTGTTGGCTCATTATCCCCATGAAACCCCATGCATTAACCACCTTTTATGATCTTTACTTGCAAGAGACCACAAAACAAACCCATTCCCCCTTGCTTATGCTGCTGGCCGAAAGTTTGAGGCCTTTAGAGAGGTCTTTTGCTTTCATTTATTTCATTACCTCATTCCTTGTATCTCTCATTCAAACACACACACACTTGACTTGCATTTTCTCTCAACATTTTTCTCTCATCTTTTTCTCTTTAACTTTGTAAGTATCATGAGTTCTTCTTCCTTTTCTTGACAACAAAACCGAAATCCTAAAGGCTTTCATCATCATCATTTGTTGTTCTTTGTTGTTTAAAAGTTACTTGTCTTTGATTACTTGTTAATTACTAGTTGTTTACTTACTTACTTACTTGTCTTTCTTTACATGTTTCAAGAATCAACTCTTTAGTTTGATTCTTCACTTATATCTTGTATTTATCAAGAACATCCAAGAACATAATCTATCTAGTTATGTTCTACATATTTTGTTTCAAAAGATTTAAAGTTTATAATCTTTATAATTGTTACTTGTGTTCTTGTTTGTTGTATGTTACTAGAATACCACCTTCATGGTTGGTTTAGGCTTATCATTCATTTTCTTTATTTCTTATTGTTAGTTGCTTACTACACATTTGAACAAGGACATGAAACCAACAAGAGCTTACACTTTGGTGCAAGTATCATGGATCCAACACTTGGTTGTGATCTTTCTTAGTGTTCATGAACTTGTTCATAAACTTACATGTAACCTTGGTTCATCAAACACTTACAACACTTGCACTTGAGTTATGATGGACAAACCTTGGTCAAAATAATGTTAACACATCAACGAGTTGTACACTTGAAGCTATACGCATCAAGGATGAGAACCGTGATGAACATCAAGCACCGAGACAACCGGAACTCTCCAAAACCCACTGTTCTGTCCAAAAGTTTCTGACCTACTGCTTCTGGAACAGACCAGCAGACCTGGGCTGTTCTAACCTTGATTTTTAGATAGAACTTTTCGAGTAGATAACTTTTCATATAGGACTCGTCTTAATCCGAGTTACGGTTTAGGATTTATGGCCCTCCGATCGTTACCATGTCCTTTAACGTTGTGCAGAAATTTCTAACCTACTCGCACTTAGACCGTCGCCACGGTCAAACCAAGACGAGTTTGCTTCTGTAAATTTTACCACACTTAAGAGACTCATAGACGGAGCCATGACCACTGGTCTCACCTTAATTCAGTAAGGGTAGAGGCCGTGGTGACTGACCGAAGTCAGCCTTTGTTTTAAACGATTTTCATAAACGAGTCTTACTTGTTACCTTTTGTTTAATGATGATTGATGATGACCCTTATGACCTTAATTACGTACTTGTAAACCTTTTGAGACGACTTATTGACTTAGTGCTATTTGACTTAGGTTGAGGACGTTTGGACCGTTACTTGCACACCACTTTCCGACTACTACCTTACCATTACTACTAATCATTGTGAGTTATAGCTTTCCCTTTTTACTTTAACTTATTTTGGGAACTGAGAATACATGCGGATTTTATGTTTTACATACTAGGCACGAGTACTTAAACTTTATATATGTGTGGGTTATATAACGGCAGAAACATTCCCTTTAGCTCGGTAACGTTTAATCATTGGTTTTTGAACCGTGAACGCGAATCTTAGATATGGATCCATAGGGTTTGACATCCCCACTCGGGCTAGTAGCGCTAGCATTTAACGAGTGTTTAATACTTCGAGGTTATACGCACTTGCCAAGTGCACTTTAAGGGGGTACATTAAACGTTAAGTTAGTTACCGGGTGCCCACGGTTAAGCATATACTTTTACATACTTTTGAAACGCTCGTTGTAGCACTGAAATCTCGTGGCCTACTTACATTACTGTTATACTTAAACTATAGCTCACCAACCTTTGTGTTGACCTTTTTAAGCATGTATTTTCTCAGGTGCTTGAAGTCGTTTCCGCTATCTTACTAGTCGTGCTGTAGAACCCGCTGCCTAGAGTTGTATCGCATGACTACTTATGTTGCATTCAAACTTTTTACTTATGAACTTATGTTATGTAACGACCATTATGGTCACGTACACTTATTTAATGCTTCTACTTAGTGAAGCATACTTTGATTTGTAAAACAATTGACGTATGTTATGACGTCACTTTTATTAATGAATGTAAACTCTGTTTTGAAAACGCATATAGTACTTAACCTTGTAATGATCCTGTTGTTGATGGTCCGTACATGATGATTTAGTACGGGGCGTCACAAACATGCTTCGTGCTTGTTGCATATTATTTAGTGTGTATCTACTAACATGTAGTGACCCGAACTTTTCCATGTTTATATATATTAATTGAGATTGATATTTACATGATTAAATGTTTCCAACATGTTAAGCAATCAAACTTGTTAAGACTTGATTAATTGAAATATGTTTCATATAGACAATTGACCACCCAAGTTGGCCGGCGATTCACGAACGTTAAAACTTGTAAAAACGACATGACGATATATATATGGATATACATATGGTTAACATGAGATTATGATAAGTAAGTATCTCCATAAGTATATTAACAATGAGTTATATACATATAAACAAGACTACTAACTTAAGGATTTCGAAACGAGACATATATGTAACGATTATCGTTGTAACGACAGTTAAATGTATATATATCATATTAAGATATATTAATATATCATAATATCATGATAATATAATAATTTAACATCTCATTAGATATAATAAACAATGGGTTAACAACATTAATTGAGATCGTTAACTTAAAGGTTTCAAAACAACACTTACATGTAACGACTAACGATGACTTAACAACTCAGTTAAAATGTATATACATGTAGTGTATTTAGATGTATTAAAATACTTTTGTAAGACTTCAAGACATATATCAAAACACTCATACTTAACGAAAATGGTTACAGTTACTTTCCCATTCTTTTCTTTCATCAAGAATTCTAGTCGTATTTTTACCTGTATTATACACAGCTTCAAAACGTACTTACTATGGGTATATACCAATAGGAACTAGCATGGGATTCCACTCTTGATTATGTCATGTATGACTAATCAATTTTAACTTCTACCATGAGCTAGTCAACTAACTAGAACTCCTTTTAACCCCACTCACCACTCACCAATTACCACTCATCATTCACTCCATTTCACTTCCAATTCTCTTTCTAATTCTCTCTCAACACACCCACACTATTATGAACGTATTTTTCCAGTAGTTAATCATCATCTTCATCAAAAATCACTTCAAGAATCAAGCTATAATCATCATAGGAAGAACACTTCAAGAACACTTCAAAAATCCCTTCAAGTTTACTAATTTACTTCCAAGCTTTCTAATCCATTCCAAGTAATCATCTAAGATCAAGAAACCTTTGTTATATACAGTAGGTTATCTTTCTTATTCAAGGTAATATTCATATTCAAACTTTGATTCAATTTCTATAACTATAAACTATCTTAATTCGAGTAAAAATCTTACTTGAACTTGTTTTTGTGTCATGATCCTACTTCAAGAACTTTCAAGCCATCCAAGATCCTTTGAAGCTAGATCATTTATTGTCACTTCCAGTAGGTTTACCTACTAAACTTGAGGTAGTAATGATGTTCATAACATCATTCGATTCATATATATAAAACTATCTTATTCGAAGGTTTAAACTCGTAATCACTAGAACATAGTTTAGTTAATTCTAAACTTGTTCGCAAACAAAAGTTAATCCTTCTAACTTGACTTTTAAAAACAACTAAACACATGTTCTATATCTATATGATATGCTAACTTAATGATTTAAAACCTGGAAACACAAAAAACACCGTAAAACCGGATTTACGCCGTCGTAGTAAACACCGCGGGCTGTTTTGGGTTAGTTAATTAAAAACTATGATAAACTTTGATTTAAAAGTTGTTATTCTGAGAAAATGATTTTTATTATGAACATGAAACTATATCCAAAAATTATGGTTAAACTCAAAGTGGAAGTATGTTTTCTAAAATGGTCATCGAGACGTCGTTCTTTCGACTGAAATGACTACCTTTACAAAAACGACTTGTAACTTATTTTTCCGACTATAAACCAATACTTTTTCTGTTTAGATTCATAAAATAGAGTTCAATATGAAACCATAGCAATTTGATTCACTCAAAACGGATTTAAAATGAAGAAGTTATGGGTAAAACAAGATTGGATAATTTTTCTCATTTTAGCTACGTGAAAATTGGTAACAAATCTATTCCAACCATAACTTAATCAACTTGTATTGTATATTATGTAATCTTGAGATACCATAGACACGCATACAATGTTTCGACCTATCTTGTCGACACATCTATATATATTTCGGAACAACCATAGACACTCTATATGTGAATGTTGGAGTTAGCTATACAGGGTTGAGGTTGATTCCAAAATATATATAGTTTGAGTTGTGATCAATACTGAGATACGTATACACTGGGTCGTGGATTGATTCAAGATAATATTTATCGATTTATTTCTGTACATCTAACTGTGGACAACTAGTTGTAGGTTACTAACGAGGACAGCTGACTTAATAAACTTAAAACATCAAAATATATTAAAAGTGTTGTAAATATATTTTGAACATACTTTGATATATATGTATATATTGTTATAGGTTCGTGAATCAACCAGTGGCCAAGTCTTACTTCCCGACGAAGTAAAAATCTGTGAAAGTGAGTTATAGTCCCACTTTTAAAATCTAATATTTTTGGGATGAGAATACATGCAGGTTTTATAAATGATTTACAAAATAGACACAAGTACGTGAAACTACATTCTATGGTTGAATTATCGAAATCGAATATGCCCCTTTTTATTAAGTCTGGTAATCTAAGAATTAGGGAACAGACACCCTAATTGACGCGAATCCTAAAGATAGATATATTGGGCCTAACAAACCCCATCCAAAGTACCGGATGCTTTAGTACTTCAAAATTTATATCATATCCGAAGGGTGTCCCGGAATGATGGGGATATTCTTATATATGCATCTTGTTAATGTCGGTTACCAGGTGTTCACCATATGAATGATTTTTATCTCTATGTATGGGATGTGTATTGAAATATGAAATCTTGTGGTCTATTATTATGATTTGATATCTATAGGTTAAACCTATAACTCACCAACATTTTTGTTGACGTTTTAAGCATGTTTATTCTCAGGTGATTATTAAGAGCTTCTGCTGTCGCATACTTAAATAAGGACGAGATTTGGAGTCCATGCTTGTATGATATTGTATAAAAACTGCATTCAAGAAACTTATTTTGTTGTAACATATTTGTATTGTAAACCATTATGTAATGGTCGTGTGTAAACATGATAATTTAGATTATCATTATTTGATAATCTACGTAAAGCTTTTTAAACCTTTATTGATGAAATAAAGGTTATGGTTTGTTTTAAAATGAATGCAGTCTTTGAAAAACGTCTCATATAGAGGTCAAAACCTCGCAACGAAATCAATTAATATGGAACGTTTTTAATCAATAAGAACGGGACATTTCATAACATGTGCTTGTTTGCCTAAGTACTCAGTCTCCACGCATCACACAGGAGCATACACACATGATGCGTGGACAGGGGACATATGTTGCTATTTCGATTTTTTAGGATATACTCCCTCCGTCAAAAAAAAATTAATAATAAAAAAAAAAAACTGTCCACCTTTATATTTTTGTTTGTTCCAAAATTATTGTCTTTTTCTCTAAATAATCATTAAATATCATTAAGGTTCAAATTATATACCTTTTAATTTTATAAATTCAATTTTAAATTTATCAATTAATTTATTAATTACTCTTTATAACTATATTAAATGAAGGGTAAATCAGATAATTCATAACTGTATCTTAAATTTGACAAAATGTTTAATAAGACTGTTTTTTTGAAACTGAGAGAGTATTGTTAAATAATTTCGAAAATGGGGGTATGACCAATCTTCCTTATATAAACGATTCCAAATAACGACTTAGGCCCAATACTATGATACCAGATAACGATCTAGGCCCAATTAGAAACCTAGGCCCAATACTATGATACCAGATAACGACCCTGGCCCAATTAGGGTTTTGACGCCCTATTAAACATCACTATAATCATCGTGCCGTTCTTTTTCTCTTCGAATTTCATCGGCGCTGCATTAGGTATACACATCTTAATTTTCTTATTTCAGTTATCATACCATCTAATAATCAAATAATTCATATATCTATCATCAGATCTTTATATTACAATTTTTTATCATTTAAGTTTATGTTTATAATTTTGCATAGTAATCAGTTGGCCTCATTTTAATGTTTTTAATTAAATCAATTTAGATACATATCTATGTGTATGTATAGCTTAATTTTGTAATTCGATTTGTTTTTATGCAGAATTAAAGTTGATTTCAGTTAAACTAATCAATCATGAGGTATGTCTATATATATTCTGTACATTTATGCTTTTAGGTTTTACCTTTGATTCAGTTAATTTTTTTAGCCCTATTACATTGTGGTATGATGAATTAAAATTATAATGTTTTTTATACTTGTATAAAAAAATTATGTAATAATTTTTGGCTCTATTTATTGATTTTGATTCATTATTATTCTGTAAAATGTTAATTAATTCTGTTAAGACTTGTTTATTCATGAAAATGATTTATTAACCGATATACAAACTAATTGTGAAAAGATTTTTATATATGTGATTGATTGGTTATAAATATAAATATTAAATATTGGTTATAATTGTAAAGGTTGTTTTGATAATGTATTGGTAGGTTAGAATATTGTATGATATATGAATATTTTGATTTTGAATTGACAGTAAGCTTCAAAGTGAAGCTCTTAGAGAGGCTATTACTCAGATTACTACCGATGCTAAGGAAAAAAAGCGTAACTTTACCCAAACTATCGAGCTCCAGATTGGTCTTAAGAACTACGACCCACAAAAGGACAAACGTTTTAGCGGAACAGTGAAATTGCCGCACATTCCACGTCCTAAGTTGAAGGTTTGCATGCTTGGTGATGCTCAACATGTTGAAGAGGTAACATTTGTTCTTTTTTCGAAAAATAAGTAATAGCAATGTATAATTGAACAATTATTAAAGGGAACTTTAGCCTGAATGATTCAGGTAACTTGGTATATGCAGTGTTGTAAACAACGTCGGTTGTGACGTTTTGGTGCCCGTTTTGACCACCTCCCGTCGTCTAATAGGTAATCAAATGTGGGAAAGGTCGGGTCAACGCCAGTCAAAAGTAAAAAAATTCGGTTAAAATTGTTAAAAAGTTGGTCAAATTGATCAAAATTAATGTAGTTTAGTGTTACTTTTTTGTATTATATTAATTATAGGTACAAACCGGTCAACTAAGATTTTTTGGCTATAAAATGTGTGTGTGTGTGTGTGTGTGTGTGTGTGTGTGTGTATATATATATATATATATATATATATATATATATATATATATATATATATATGCGACGTTAGTCAACGTGTGTCTCGACCCCGTCTTGACGCTTTTAGGTCCCGACCCCGTTTCGCATCCTTTTCAACTTTGGTTACGTGGAGAGGTGTAGTAATGCTTCTGTTGGCCGTTCGTTATTTTAGTGTAAAGTTTGTGTTCGTTTCATTAGGTTGCATAAATTAATGTTATGTGTGTATTAATGTTAATAGGCACAAAAGATTGGACTTGAATACATGGATGTGGAATCACTCAAGAAACTAAACAAGAACAAAAAGCTTGTGAAGAAGCTTGCCAAGAAACATCAGGCTTTTTTGGCTTCTGAATCTGTTATCAAGCAGATTCCCCGTTTGTTGGGCCCCGGTCTAAACAAAGCAGGTATGTGTATCTGTTAAAATAAACACAATTTCATTAATTTATGCGTGGTTTAATTGAAAATAGTGATGATTATTTTGTATTTTGTTATTATAGGCAAGTTTCCTACACTTGTTAGTCACCAAGAATCGCTTGAGGCTAAGGTGAATGAAACAAAGGCAACGGTTAAGTTTCAGTTGAAAAAGGTGTTGTGTATGGGAGTTGCTGTTGGTAACTGCAGCATGGAAGAAAAGCAGATTTTTCAAAACGTGCAAATGAGTGTTAACTTTCTTGTTTCGTTACTAAAGAAGAATTGGCAAAACGTGAGTCATCTATTTCTAATATTTTATTTCTTAGCAATTATCATACACGAATCATGGTTGTAAAAGTCCTCGGACTAGTCTGACTAGTCTAGTTGGGACTTTGACTTGACAATTTATTCGGTTAAAGTTGTAAAAATTACAATTTAGTTCAGTACAAAGTTTTGAATTGGTCAAAGTAGGTCAAACGTCTGACTATAAAATCATTTTGTATTGTTTTTATAATTTTTTTGACATTATTATAATTTTTTTGGGTTACAGGCAAGGTCACAAGCGTTTTTTATCACTTCAAAGTTTCGATTTTGACTTACTGATATATTTAGTCAAAGTTGTCAAAATTCCAATTTAGTAGTTTACAAGCGTATTTGTCCGTTCAAAGTTGTAAAATTGGTCAAAGTAGGTCAACGTCTGACTAGTTCCCCACTAGTTTCTAATATGGCCGATTAGTCCCCTAATGTAACATAGTAAATTAGTAATAACTGCTTTAAGATTTCACAATATTCTCAAAAGTTGATCAAAATTGTTTTTGATTTTTTAGAATTTGCAACAGTAGTACTTATTTTAACAGCGTATTGTATTTGTATGGTTTTTATAAAGTTTGTAACATTATTGTATATGTTTCTGGGTGACAGGTAAGGTGTTTGTACTTGAAGACAACAATGGGAAAGCCAGTTCGCATCTTTTAGGTGTTCGATTTTGTGTTTTTATCTTTGTTTTGTTAAGATGTAAGCATTTCATTATAGTGGGTGCTGTTGACTTGCTTAATATTTTGTTTTTGTATTGTATTAGAATTTATATCGACTTTATGTTTAATGAATGCCGATCTTGGTTTCTGTCTATTTCACTTTGGTGTCTATTTATGTTATTTGCTTTCACGACGTTTTCGATTATTTGTTTAGTAAATTTCGATGATAATTGGCGATTTTGAGCTATGCAAATTGCAAAACACACATCATGAGAGTTGCTCATACCAGAATTTTATTACTAATCCTATTACATGTCCATTTACTTTTTGCCAACTTTATGAAATTTCACTAATTTTTATTTTGGTTAAATTGAAAATCAACTCAACTAATGAACTAATATTAAATTACTAATATATAGAAATGCAAACTAAATTCAAAATTATTATTTATCATCATTTTAGTTAAAAAAAAATTTTCGTTTACATCGAAATCGAACTGAAATATTCGATTTTCGATTTCATTTCAATTTGGATCTGAATTTAATTTCCGCGTCAATAATTTTCAGTTTTCTTATAAAAAATTTCTAGATTGAAGAAATTGTGAAAATCAAAAATCCAATTGATGAACGATATATCATAGCATGTTCACTTATTACGTTAAACTGCCTTTTTTCATTTTTTTTTTTTAAATTTAACTTGGCAAATGTTTCTTCAAGACAATATGTGTTTTTTATTTTTTTAAGATGTTTTTATCTAAAGATCTGCACACCACGTCTGTAAGAAGATGTGGCATGAACGTTTGTATGCCGAATAGTGAAGCTGTTTGTTTTTATGTCTGCAAAATAACATAATCTTGTCTGCAGCGTTTAGAAGCATATTTCTATGTCTGCGAATTTGTAGGCATAATAAGATATTATTTTATCTTATGTCTTCAGCAAAACAAATAGTCTGCGGTAAAAACGCCTGAGGGCACGCAGACATCAGACATAATAAGATCTACAGACTGAAAACAAACAACACCTATGTGAATTATACTACATGTTTAAAAGCCCATACCTCTTTCTTAGAGGTTGGGAGTTAGATTCCCTGAGTTGGCAACATTACACACAATGATATCTCTCAGATTGGTCCGTGTTTCTTTCAAAGCACCAATTGAGAGCAGGTTATGCAACTGCAGAAGATGATTACGTGGGTGATTTAATCCCCCTAGGTGATCCCAATCTGCTGTTAAAAAAAGGTGAACAAAGTTTTCTAATCTAAATTTGATGTGAGATGACTCATTTTTTAAAGACAAATTCACACATTCACACAGATATTTACATGGATATATACATATCTACTCCTTGAACTTTAACTCACATTATTTAGAGGGTCACTTCAATAGCGCCAGCCCAGTGCCCTGCTATTTTGATCTGAACCATTAGACCTGTTGTAGCGGTGGAGGAAAACGGCGTAGGAGGGTGATGTGTCACCTGGCGCCGCCCCCCACCTCCCGTATCGAAGCGTGGCTAGAAGGGTGAAGAGGAGCGTGCCTGAGCCTGCAACGGGGATGGCAACAGTGTTGTTTATTTATTTTTAATTTTTTATTCATTTAAAAATATTATTTTATATCCCTTTTAATACCTAACCCAATTATATTTTAACACATCATAATAATACTCTTAACTCACACCAAAAACCCACACCACTACTACTCCATAAAAACAACACACACGTCCTGGTTATCAAAAGGTACAAAAAGCAATCCACGCCCACCACTGGAAGTGGTCTTAACATGAGACCAAAGTGCATGCACAGCTTTACCCGAACCACTTAACAGTTGCATACAAATATATGCCTAGCAACCAAAAGTAACAATTGGGTCCCCAAGCCACCCAAGCAAGCAACACCACTTGACCTGAAATGAAAGTCCTCCAAGGCTGCTGAAATAATTTAATATATCAAATGTAATGAATTTTATTTTCATTACAGTTATTTTAATAAATTTAACTACTATACATATAAGTACAACTATTTCGCAGCATTATGTTTTTTAACATCAGAATCAGAATCATAATATTGTTTTTTGTATATTTTTATTTATTTCCATGCTGTTCATTATGTTTGAAAATGTACTAAGGTATAGGCCAATGTATATTGTTTTTATGCAACTTCAATGTGATCTACGAACTTCTAATATGGTTATCGTATGTATCTTACAATTTTATCACTTAACGTGAACAATGATTTTGATAACGTGTTACATGACGTAACAACATCCACGGTTTCGAGTTCATTATTAAAACTAATTGATACACACAATATTAATAAATTGAAAGTTGAATATACAATAGATCAAAATTAATATAGCCGTTCAAACTAAAAATAGGCCAAAAGCCCAAAATAATAGGAATTTTAAATTACAAACACAAGTTATAATCCCTTAAATCAAATAATTTCCTTGAAATTTAACGGACCAATCAGAGCGCGACATGTAGCGCGACAATCACATGTGATTGAAAAAAAAAATTAAATTTTTTTTTAAAATTTTTTTTTAAAGAATAATTTAAAAAAAAAAGAATTATTAATTTTTTTTTAATTTAGCATGTCAAATCTAATCACATGTAATTGTAAAACACAATCACATGTGATCCTGCATGTCAAATCCAATCACATGTGATTGAGAAAAAAAAATTCAATTTTTTTTAAAATTCAATATTTTTTTTTCAAAAAACAATTTCAACCGGAAACAGACTTTAATTCGGTTATTTGATCAAGTTTGTTAGCGTTTCGTGATCATATCTTCAAAATAAACTTAAATTCGGTGATCTGATCAAGTTTTGATCAAAAACTTGGTGTTTAAAGGTTTTAGCACAAACTTATTAAAATTCGTCATTTTTACTAAATAAAAAATGTTTCAATCACATGTGATTGGATTTAACATGTAGAATCAGATGTGATTGAGTTTTACAATCACATGTGATTGACATGCAGAATCACATGTGATTTACTGCATGTCAAATCTAATCACATGTGATTGGGAAAAAAAATTCGAATTTTTTTTATGAAAAAAAACTTCTAAAATATATTTTTTTTGAATTTTTTTTTTTAATTTAGTGATTTTCGCGTCACGTGTCGCACTCTGATTGATCCATTGAATCTCAACTTAAAAGTTAGTTTCGTTTGAATATTCCCCTTACAAACAATAACTGAAAAATGAATACAAAATAATCAAGATATATTTATTTTACAAACAATAAATTTAAATTTAAATTGGAGTTAGAGAACAATAAAACATAAAACACTACCCATTAAAGGGAATTGATATTTCCACCTTCCATTTTACTTCTTCTACCAAAGTCTTGAGCCATTTCCTAAATTACCCCTGTAAAGTACTCCCTAAATGTTTAATAATGAAGTTATGTTCTGTACGAATTGTCTATTCATTTTCTCCTTCACTTCCATCTACCCCATTTGTCTCACTCTTCATTCTTTCTCATCTATAAACACCGTAAAAACTCTAACCAATTACTCCGTAATTTTTATAACAAAGCTTGAAGACTACATCTACAATCTTCAATTATGAACTCCCATGTAACTTTTTATTTAATTATATTTTGTGTGTACTCCGATCAATTATATCTTTGATTATTTCACTCATTACAACTAAACACCCACTATTCCATTTACGCCTTTAATTTGTGGGTATAAGCTTACTGCTTTACCATCATTTTAATTTTCATATTATTGTTGAATTAGTATTTTATAATATATTAGGGTTCATATGATATAATGATATGTGATAAATGATAATTTTCATATTATTGTTTGTTTTGTACTGCTTTACCATCAGTTTGTGGTTGTAAACCAAATTTGCTATATTTCGTTTGAGACTTACATGAGGTTTATTCAACGTGTATCGGTGTATTTGATAATTAAATAGATTGCTATTGCTATGATGCTTTCGTCCAGTTGGCTTATTTGCATATTAAGTTGATTGTTGTTCAATATTATCAATGAATACAGGGAATCGTTTGCTATTTAATATTTACCTTCATTTCTTGGGGCAGTTTGAAAATAGTAAATTAGTAAGGGTATATGCTTTTAGCATGCAAGTATTAAAGAGCACTACATAGAAATATAATTTATTGCTTTAAATTAAATAAATTAGATAAGGGTATTTGGGGAAAGAGTTTGAAAATGTGATGGAAGAAGTAAAAGGGATGTGGAAATATCAACTCCCCCATTAAACAGTAAAGAGCTATTAGTCATGCTTAAGAGCCGCCCTAAAACTACTAAAGACCCTCTTTAATATCTAAAAGCTCTTAAATTTGGACTCTTGGGTCTACTCATAGTCTCATGTCTATGCAATTTGACTTGTAATTCAAATGGCTTTTTTCTTCCAAACACAATTGACACGAGTTTTAAAAAAATGACATTGTTATTGTTATAAGTGATGTTTATTTGAATAAAAGCAATAAACAATTCAATTTGTATAGAGTAAGAAGCAAGGTTTGTTGCAGTCTTTTGACTTTTTTCATTATTACTTAAATATAAGATTAAGCTATAAATTTTCGTGAAATTAAGTATTGTTATTCTTTAAACTAAGCTATATAAATATAAGGTATATGAAGTTATTGTGTGATTAATGAAGTGTTCTTAATTTTAATCCGTGTACTAGAATGTGGATGAAGAATTGAAGATCATCGATCTATTTAAATTATGATAAATTAATTATTTTTAACGATAATTTTGACATTGAATACTTTTATTTGTCACTTATACATACGTTTGGAAAAATACCTGAACCGCAAACTAGGGACATCGAACCACTATCCATACGGGCATGTGGTCGAGCCTTTATCCTATCAAGCGGTCCGGTAAAACTTTCCTATAGGGTTCAATATATGCCACCACTATTAGTGTTCAATTGATTTAAAGAAATTAAGGACATCTCTAAAGATCAAACTCATTACCTTTTCCTATTCCATGATTCAAGGACATAAGATGAACCGTTGACAATAATCGCAAATTTAATTATGATAAATTACCTAAAAAGAAAGAAGAGCTTGAAAAGTCAAGCAATACCTGAGAAAAGAAATCTGCTTACCATATTTGCTAATCATGCAATTTTTAACCTTATTGCACATTAGAATATTGCAAATCAATCACTAAACTGTTTCCAATAATTATAACTAGTTGTTTACCCTCGCTTCGCGTCGGGGGTTCGGTTTTCAATGTATTTTATTGCGTTTAGTTTAACGATAATGTCGTTGAAACGCAACTCGAGTCGAACTAAAAGGTATAACCCGTCAAAGATTTAAATGTTATTTTAAATTTATAATATAGGTGCATCTCTGCGGGTGGAGAAAAATATAAAAGAAACCAAAAAAGAAAAAATAAAAAAAAATTGTTACAACGGGTAGAAAAAAATATAAAGGAACAATCGGTACTATTCATATTTTTTGCGTAGTAGATATTTGCTGCTGCTAATTATAAAGAAACCATCGGTATTATTCATATTTTTTGTCTAGTAGATATTTGCTGCGGGTGAAGAAAAATATAAAGGAAACCAAAAAAGAAAAAATTGGGGGAAGAAAAAAAAAAATTGCTACAGTACCGTGAATAGTACTGTTCACGTGAATAGTGACCGGTGTACAACCGTTGTTGCGCGATGTACAAGTGATTAAAGCGTGCGAATAGTACTATTCTTAACTTTTGTCTATTATTATATATGTAAATGTAAATTTGCTCAATTTTTTATTATTATATATAGAAATAAATAATTAATTCAAAATAGTTTAATTAATAATAATATCGATTGAACAATAAAATAGAAGATAACTAGAAAAGTGGCCCGCGCGATGCCGCGGTGCCTTTCGAGTTACATAATCATAGTTAACGTAGCGTTATGTATTTACGGAAATAAAAACGCTTTGATACGGGTGTTTTTGGATACATGTCGTTAGTGTAGTGACCCGAACTTTTCCATGTTTATATATATTAATTGAGATTGATATTTACATGATTAAATGTTTCCAACATGTTAAGCAATCAAACTTGTTAAGACTTGATTAATTGAAATATGTTTCATATAGACAATTGACCACCCAAGTTGACCGGTGATTCACGAACGTTAAAACTTGTAAAAATTATATGATGACATATATATGGATATATATATAGTTAACATGATATTATGATAAGTAAACATATCATTAAGTATATTAACAATGAACTACATATGTAAAAGCAAGACTACTAACTTAATGATTTTGAAACGAGACATATATGTAACGATTATCGTTGTAACGACATTTAATGTATATATATCATATTAAGAGATATTCATACATCATATTATCATGATAATATAATAATTTAAAATCTCATTTGATATTATAAACATTGGGTTGACAACATTTAACAAGATCATTAACCTAAAGGTTTCAAAACAACATTTACATGTAACGACTAACGATGACTTAACGACTCAGTTAAAATGTATATACATGTAGTGTTTTAATATGTATTCATACACGTTTTAAAGACTTCAAGACACTTATCAAAATACTTCTACTTAACAAAAATGCTTACAATTACATCCTCGTTCAGTTTCATCAACAATTCTACTCGTATGCACCCGTATTCGTACTCGTACAATACACAGCTTTTAGATGTAAGTACTATTGGTATATACACTCCAATGATCAGCTCTTAGCAGCCCATATGAGTCACCTAACACATGTGGGTACCATCATTTGGCAACTAGCATGAAATATCTCATAAAATTACAAAAATATGAGTAATCATTCATGACTTATTTACATGAAAACAAAATTACATATCCTTTATATCTAATCCATACACCAACGACCAAAAACACCTACAAACACTTTCATTCTTTAATTTTCTTCATCTAATTGATCCCTCTCAAGTTCTATCTTCAAGTTCTAAGTGTTCTTCATAAATTCTACAAGTTCTAGTTTCATAAAATCAAGAATACTTCCAAGTTTGCTAGCTTACTTCCAATCTTGTAGAGTGATCATCCAACCTCAAGAAATCTTTCTTATATACAGTAAGATATCTTTCTAATATAAGTTAATACTCATATTCAAACTTTGATTCAATTTCTATAACTAAAACAATCTTATTTCGAGTGGAAATCTTACTTGAACTTGTTTTTCGTGTCATGATTCTGCTTCAAGAACTTCAAGCCATCCAAGGATCCGTTGAAGCTAGATCCATTTTTCTCTTTTCCAGTAGGTTTATCCAAGGAACTTAAGGTAGTAATGATGTTCATAACATCATTCGATTCATACATAAAAAGCTATCATATTCGAAGTGGTAAACTAGTAATCACTAGAACATAGTTTAGTTAATTCTAAACTTGTTCGCAAATAAAGTTAATCCTTCTAACTACACTTTTAAAATCAACTGTACACATGATCTATATCTATATGATATGCTAACTTAATGATTTAAAACCCGAAAACACGATAAACACCATAAAACCGGATTTACGCCGTCGTAGTTACAACCGGGGGCTGTTTTGGTTTGGATAATTAAAAACTATGAAAAACTTTGATTTAAAAGCTATACTTCTGGGAAAATTATTTTTCTTATCAACATGAAACCATATCCAAAAATCATGGTTAAACTCAAAGTGAAAGTATGTTTTTCAAAACAGTCATCAAGATGTCGTTCTTTCGACGGAAATGACTACCTCTTTCAAAAATGACTAGTAACTTGTATTTCCGACTACAAACCTATACCTTTTCTGTTTAGTTTCATAAAGTCAAACGGATTAGAAACGAAGAAATGGCGAGCAAAACAAAATTGGTAAAAACTACTCATTTTAGCTACGTGAAAATTGGTAACAAATCTATTCCAACCATAACTTAATCAACTTGTATTGTATATTATGTAATCTTGAGATACCATAGACACGTATACAATGTTTCGACCTATCATGTCGACACATCTATATATATTTCGGAACAACCATAGACACTCTATATGTGAATGTTGGAGTTGGCTATACAGGGTTGAGGTTGATTCCAAAATATATATAGTTTGAGTTGTGATCAATACTGAGATATGTATACACCGGGTCGTGGATTGATTCAAGATAATATATATCGATTTATTTCTGTACATCTAACTGTGGACAACTAGTTGTAAGTTACTAACGAGGACAGCTGACTTAATAAACTTAAAACATCAAAATGTATTAAAAGTGTTGAAATAT